>NW_022196905.1:103843293-103860072 GCF_008632895.1 Mastomys coucha
CAAACCAAACCAAACCAAAACAAAACAAAACAAAAAACAGCTATGCAGGCTGGAGAAATGGCTCATCAGTTAAGAGCACTCAGAGTCCTGAGTTCAATTCCCAGCAACCACATAGTGGCTCACAATCATCTGTAATGGGATCCGATGCCCTCTTCTGGTGTGTCTGAAGACAGTGACAGTGTACTTACATACATAAAATAAACAAATAAATCTTAAAGAAAAAAAACTAGCTGGGTGGTGGTGGTGCACGCCTTTAATCCCAGCACTTGGGAGGCAGAGGCAGGCGGATTTCTGAGTTCAAGGCCAGCCTGGTCTACAGAGTGAGTTCCAGGACAGCCAGGACTACACAGAGAAACCCTGTCTCGAAAAAACCAAAACCAAAACCAAAACCAAAACCAAAACCAAAACCAAAAAACTATGCAAGCTCCATATGAAGCCTATGAGAGTCTTCATTCAATGGTCCCATATTGATTCCACCATTATATAACCTTAAAATATACTCCCAGACTACTTCTTGAATGAATAAATGAATATTATTAAGTTCCTTAGTAGTGCAGTTTAAATCTTCTGTACACACTCCCTGTCCCACCTCCAAGAGCCTGCTTAGCTGTATGTTTGGGTGGACACTGGGGAAGGTCATTATGGGTTGGATAATATAGGAATATTCCCTTAGGCAAAGCTGGAGAGGGCAGTGCTGCTGGGGCTGGAGATGGAGGTGCATCCTCTCTCTGCTGAAGGTGGAGAGACTACTTGTTTAGGTGACATGAGCCCTTCAGAGTCTGAGTGTTCAAATTCCTCAGCCTGTTAAGGTCTCCCCAGACATTTCTATCCATGTTATAGACTCCTAGCATTGGTTCTTTGTCCCATTGCTGTTGTCTCTACCAAAGTAGTGAACCAAAACTAGAATGGATCCCTGGAGAGATTACAGAGATTGTATCATCATCAAGGACTTGAAGTGGTTTTAGCACATTTCCCTTTAACTCTTTCGTTTGGCATGTGCAAAAGACAGATGGATCATAATAGTTGACTCTTGAAAGCGTAATCAGGCAGTAGACTCCAGATTGTAGCTGCTGTACTGGATGTGTGCAGTTACTTGAGCAGATTAGCACATCTCCTGGTACATGGCATGCAGTTACTGACGTAGCCTTTTTGTCAAGATCTGTCAGTAAGAACCACAGAAGCAATCTGCTTTCAGCTGGTGAGGCTAGCATTACACATTTACTGTTTTACATCAAGGAATATTAATTCTCCATCCTGTGTTATGACTTATTTTAAAGGGATCTTGATCATCTGTCTCTTCCACAAAATGTCATTGTGTCCCACTGTATTGATACATTATGTTGATTGAATCAACTGAACAGGAAGTAGTGACATAGAAGAAACTTAAAGCAATAGAATTGATATTATAAAGGAATTGTTAAAAAAAGTTAAAAAAAAAAAGGATCTGTTAATAGATTGGCGTTGGAGACATTGAATCACACAAAGTACAATTTAGCATTGTCTTCCAAATTCCCCAAAGATAAGTAGTATGCTTGCATTAGTTAGGTTTCCATTGCTGTGAACAGACACCATGACCAAGGCAACACTTTTTTTTTTTTTTGTTGTTGTTTTTTGAGACAAGGTTTCTCTGTATAGCCCTGGCTGTCCTGGAGCTCACTCTGTAGACCAGGCTGGCCTCGAACTCAGAAATCTGCCTGCCTCAGCTTCCTAAGTGCTGGGATTAAAGGCAGGTGCCACCACTGCCCGGCAGACCAAGGCAACTCTTATAAAGGACAACATTTCATTGGGGCTAGCTTACAGGTTCAGAGGTTCAGTCCATTATCATCAAGGCAGAAAACATGGCAGCATCTAGACAGAAGGAGCTGAGAGTTCTACATCTTGTTCCAGAGGCAAACAGGAAAGACTGGCTTCCAGGCAGCTAAGAGGAAGGTCTCTCAAAGCCCACACCCACAGTGACACACTCCCTTCATTGAGGCTACACTTCCTAATAATGCTACTCTCTGAGCCAAGCATATTCAAACCACCACAATGCTAATCAGGCCTGTTTGGGATAAATAAATTTACAATGCTACTAAGATGTTCACCAAGGTTGACCAGCCATTAGACTCATTCCTAAAGAACATTCCTCTGACATGGTTGAGGAGGCGGTGCAGGGCCACAGCCAAGGTAAGTCCTGGTCTGCCATAAGCCTCAGTTCCTTTCTGGGGAAAAGCATAATTCTGCCAGAATATGTGTTAGGAAAACTTTCTATTTGAGGCCAGCTTACTTGAGCATCAGTTCCAGTTGTCCTGGTGATTCAGTAAAGAGCTTTTTCCCACTGGGAAAGCATATTATTCAATTGAAGTAGCAGCCATTTTGGATTTCTTGGTAATGAATTTGCATAGCAGAGGTGTGGTTAGAGTAGGAATGGGCCCCCAATCCCAGAGGCTCATAGATTTGAATGCTTGGTTACCAGGGAGTGCTACTATTAGGAAGTACAGCCTTATTGGAGTACGGAAGGCCTTGTTGGAGGACTTATGTCATTGGGGGTGGGCTTTTTCAAATGCTCAAGCCAGGTGTAGTGTTTCTCTCTGCTGCCTTTTGATCTGGATGTAGAACTCCTTCTCCAGCACCATGTCTGCCTGCATGCCACCATGTTTCCCACCATGGTGAAAACGGACTGAACCTCTGAACCTGTGCATTCTAATGAAATGTTGTCCCTTATAATAAGAATTGCTACAGTCATGGTGTCTCCTCACAGCAATAGAACATTTACCAAGATAGCAGGATAGGAAATAAATGTAACTAAAACTCAAGTGCCATCTACTTCAGTGAAATTTGTAGGAGTCCAGTGGTGTGGGGTGTGCAGAGATATTCTTCCTAAGGTTGCACCTTGTCACACCTACTACCATGCAAAGAAAGCACAACTGTGCACAAAAAGCACAAAGCTTATTGGTGCTGTTTGGACTTTAGAGACAGCACAATCCTCACTTCGGATGTTAGCCATTTATCAAGGGACTCAGAAAGCTGCTAGCTTTGAATGGAACAGGAGAAGGCTCTTCAGCAGGTTCAGGCTGCTATGTAGGCTGTTCTACCACGTGGATCACATGATCCAGGAGACCTGATGGCATTTGACAGACATATCAGTGCCAGATAAGGATTCTAGTTGGAGTCTCTAGCAGGTCCCTTATCACAGTGCAGACCCTTGGGTCTTGGAGCAAGCTTGGCACCACCATCAACATCAGATAGCTGTTCTTTGGTTGAGGGCAGAACTTTGGGCAGTGCATACAAGTTGTATATTCTGCTTGGAAGGAGAAATGGCCAGATGTGTGGTTATTTACTGATTCATGGGCTATAGCCAATGATTTGGCTATGGTCAGGGACTTGGAAAGAGCATGATTGGAATTTAGTGAGAAAGACTTTTGGAGAGGGCTGGTGAAATGGCTTAGCGGTTAAGAGCACCGACTGTTCTTCTGAAGTTCCTGAGTTCAAATCCCAACAACAACATGGTGGCTCACAACCATCTGTAATGAGATCTGACACCCTCTTCTGGTGTGTCTGACAGCTACAGTGTACTTATATGTACTAAATAGATAAGTCTTTAAAAAAAGAAAGACTTTTAGAGAAGAGTTATGTATCTAGATCTCTCCAGGTGGGCAAAGGATGTGAAGATACTCATGTCCCATGTAGATGTTCATTGAAATGTGACTTCAGCAGAGGAGGGATTCTGAAATCAGGAAGATAGGATAACATGTTCTGTGGACAAGCAGCGTCTTCTTTGCTGTCCCTGTGAGCCCATAAACAAAGTGGCCATGGTGGCAGTAATGAAGGGTATAGATGGATATGGATGGGCTCAACATCATGGACTCCCACTCACAATGCTGATCTGGCCACAGCTGCTTAGTACCAGGTCTGCCAGCAGCAGAGGCCAGCACTGGGCTCCAATATGGCACCATTCCTAGGGGCTGAGTAGCCAGTAACCTGATGGCAGATTGATTACATTGAGACACTTCCTTTGTGGAAAGGAAGAAGTTAAGTTGTTCTTGTTTGCAGATGTCTCTTTACATCCATCACTAACAAAGACTTTTAACCTGATGAATCTGTCTAGTCAGGTATCAGGGTACAAAGTTAGCCTACAATAAACAGTAGCATTTCTGTATACCAATCATGAACTAGCTAAAACAGAAATCAGGCAAACAATTATATCCACAGAATCCTAAAAAGAATAAAATAAAATAAAATAAAGGAAAGAAAGAATAACCTAATCTGAGCCTATCCTAGCCAAGGAAGTAAAAGATCTCTAGAGAAAATTATAAGCAGTGAAGAAAGAAGTCGTAGAAGGCATTATAAGATCAAGAGTATTGTTGTGATTGACAGAGTAAATATTATCAAAATGCCCATGTTAACTGTACGTGTCATTTTTCTGTGAAAAAAACGCACCATGACCAAGGCAACTTACAGGAAGTTTATTTTGGCTTATGGTTCCAAAGAGAGAGGAGTCCTCCTGTCAGGGTTGGGGTGGCAGCAGGCATGGTGACTGAAGCAGGGTGCTGAGAGCCTGCATCAGGAGCACAGAGCAGGGCAAGAGAGAATGCTCAGAATGGCCTGAGACGTTCTCAGTCTGCCTGGAGTGGTGTGCTGGATCGCCTAGATGTTTCCAAGTAATATAACCAGTGGGGGACCCAGTGTTCAAATACATGATCCTCTAGGGGACATTCTCATCCAAACCACCACATTCCACTCCTCAGTCCTCACAGGTTCCTAGCCATATTGTACTGAAAAATACATTTAGTTCAAAGTTTCCAAAGTTCCTATACTTTTTCACAGTTTCAAAACTGGCTAAATTCACTTCTGCATCTCCATGACATCTCTTAGTTGTAACCTACTATAAAATAAGAAAAGCACATACTTCCAAAATACGATAGCATGCAGGGTGTGGTGGCACACACCTTTAAGTCTTAGTGCTCTGGAAGTAGAGGCAGGAAGATCTTTGTGGGGTCAAGTCCAACTTGTTCTACATAGCAAGTTGCATGCCAGCCAGGACTAGAGAGACCATATCTTAAAAACCAGTTCTACTTCTCTATCTAGCCTCTTCCTCTGGGGAACCTGTCTGATCACTGGTGGCTACCATAACTGCCAAGGTTTCCACATGGGTTTTAGATATCCCAGTCCAGCTTCATGCTTTTGTGACAAGAGTGTTAGCCACTGAGCTGTCACCCCAGCACAGCTGAGTGAGTGTATGTTGCAGGTACTGTTAGCTGTTTCAAGGAAAGCTTATGGTTTAGACAAGAGTTAACTTAGAGAAGCAGCATTGCTTAACCCCAGGTTCAGGAGACCTTGCCTCAGTGAGTAAAGATGAGAGAGATCAAGGAAGATGCCTGACATCAACTTCAGGCCTCAGGCATCTGTGTTGGAACTTACAACAATTTCTCTGTTTGTAGATTCCTCTCTTTGGTGCTAAGGTCCAGAGAAGTCCTGGTGAGCCAGCCCTGAGCAAAGCTGAATTTGTTGAGAAAGTTCGTCAGAGTAACCAGGCCTGTCATGATGGAGACTTCCACACAGCTATTGTTTTGTACAATGAAGCCCTGGCAGTTGACCCTCAGAACTGCATTTTGTATAGCAACAGATCTGCAGCCCACATGAAAACCCAGCAGTACCACAAAGCGCTGGATGATGCAATCAAGGCCCGGCTCCTCAACCCCAAGTGGCCAAAGGTAGCATTTATTCACTTTCACAGACGTGCCTGTTGTGATTTCTTATTTTTGGATAGCATTTCATTCATTCAGTACAGATATACATTCATAAACTCGGGACCTCGGCAAAATATACTGCGAGCAAAACTCAGCAGCCATCTCCCTTTTCAGTGGGGCGTAAGTGTGTCCACGATTCTTTCTTTTCCTTCTTGATGAGTTACAGGATCCATTCAGGTTTTAGACACCTTTTCTTTTTTATCCATACAAAAGTTTTAGATGTGGTATAGTGACTGTATGTATCTCCTTCAATTTAAAATGAACTAATTTACCAGGTAGTGGTGGTGCACACCTTTAATCTCAGCACTTGGGAGGCAGAGGCAGTTGGATCTCTGTGAGAAGTTTGAGCCATCCAGGTCTACAGAGAAAGTTCTGGGACAGCCAGGGCTACACAGAGAAAACTTGTCTCAAAACCTCCAAAACAAAACTAATTTTTTATACAAGTACCTGCTTATTTATTTATTTATTTTTGGTTTTTTGAGACAGGGTTTTTCTATAAGCCCTGGCTGTCCTGGAACTCACTCTGTAGACCAGGCTGGCCTCGAACTCAGAAATCCGCCTGCCTCTGCCTTCCAAGTGCTGGGACTAAAGGCGTGCACCACCACGCCTGGCCTAGTACCTGCTTATTTTAAGAATGCTATTTAGTCAGGGAAATTTTATCAAAAAATAAATCATAATTAATTATATTCCCTTGAGCGAGTTGTTGATTTTGTTTTGTGCATAAACTTAATAATAGCAGTACATTATATATACACATTGGCTTAGTTAGTGTTTTACTGCTGCAAACAGAAACCATGACCAAGGCAACTCTTGTAAGGACAGCATTTAATTGGGGCTGGCTTACAGGTTCAGAGGTTCGGTCCATTATCATCAAGGTGGGAGCATGGCAGCATCCAGGCAGGCATGGTGCAGAAGGAGCTGAGAGTTCTACATCTTCATCTGAAGGCCACTAGGAGAAGACTGGCTTCCAGGCAGCTAAGGTCTTAAAGCCTACACCCATAGTGACACACCTCCTCCAACAAGGCCACACCTCCTAATAGTGCTACTCCCTGGGCCAAGCATAGACAAACCATCACACATCACACATATATGTATGTATAAATCATAAGTTGGAAAATAACTTTAATTCAGGATAAATAAGCTGGGAATGGTAGCATACATGCCACCCAGCATCCAGGAGGCCAAGGCAGGAGGATCATGAATTTAAGGCCACTGCTTTAGTTAAGACAAAACTTAACATGTGTTCAAAACATGTAACCTACCAAACATCATAGTTGGTCTGCCTTTAATATGCTCAGTACATTCAGGGTGGCGGTTAGGTCACCACAAGCGGGGTGTGGTCCTCCTGCTTGGAATTCTTGCATAAGAAGGAAGACTTCGGGTCTGGGGCTATCCTGGCCTTGTTAGAAAGTTCTCTAAGATAGCTTGGGCTGCGTGGCAAGCCCCGTGTTAGAAACAACCAGTGGTGCCATTTCTGCATAGATGTGCCAGTGCAGGGCTAAGACTGCGGCGTGCAGTACTCGGGGAGGATGAAGCCACAGGTCATGGGAGCTGCAGTGCCTAGATGCACATCTCCTTCACAGAGGAGGCAGGGGACATGTGTTTGCTTGAAGTCAGTCCCTGACATTCCCACCAATTTCATTAAAAGTTGGGCTTTGCAGTTTGGAGGATCACCTTCCTCTCAGATGGTTTGAAATCGAAGTGGCAAAATAGAGACAAAAAGATAAGGCAGCCAGGAAGGAAGACTGTTGGGAGTTGCCAGCTGGTGGGCACCGAGTAAGAAACTCTGGGGATGTGCACATCTCCAAATGCCGCATGTCTCCTCCCCGATCCTGGCCTCAGGACTCAGTGATGGGCACACCCATACATAGGAGGTGCTAAGAGGGCACCTAGTTTTGAATCTTTCTAGGTACACATTTATACAGCAAGTCCTTTTAGGAGTCAGCTCTCTCTTCCACCTGGTTGAGACAGGGTCTCACTTTCTGTGGTGTTGCTGTTGGTACTCTAGGCTGGCTGGCTCATGGCTTCTGGTGATTCTCCTGTCTCTGCCTCTCAATTTGCTGTAGGATTGCTGGGATTCCAGCCTTACCCAGCAGGGATGAGGGCACGAGGCCTCTCTGTGGCTGAATAGATGATACCTTGGCTTTAGTCTTCTCTGGTGGGCGTGCACACACCCGCACACACTAGCAGATAGCACAAGCGATTCTTGTGTACTTTTCACCTGCAGCCCCTGGTTTTAACATTTTACCATATTTGGCTGATAGTTCTCTTTCTGACGATATCATTTTTACTATTATTTTATGAACCATTTGAGACTAAATGGAAGACAGATTGTCTTACCACTTCTAAACCTTTCAGAATATATTGAGAATATTCTGCTATATAACCACAATGCAACCACTAAACCAGAACATTAATATTAATATGGTAATGCTGTCCAGTTCATACACCCCATTCACAGCTCAGTGATTGCTCAAGCAATGCCCTTTGTGGAAATAATTTATTTTTTGGCCTAAGATCTACTGTTTGGAAAGAATGGTATCAGATTCTATATACTTGAATATAGTCTCAGACCTATAGCACCTGCCCACGTTCTGAGTAACTTACTTGGTGTACTAGACTTCGTTGGCTAGTTACTTTTCTATTGCTGTGACGGCACCCTGACCAAGGCACTTAAAAAAGGAAGGCATTTAATTATTGGAACCGGGGTTTGCTTACAGTTTTAGAGTGTAAGTCCGTGAACATCTCCTAATCCCACTAGAGAATAAGATCACTACCACGATTTTTGGGCCAAATTTGAAGCAAGTTGTATTAAATACTAGCCAGGAAGGTGGACGCTGGCTAGGTCCACACCTAGGATTGCCAGAGAATGGTAGCGAATTACGTTAGTCAGGTGCTTGTAAAGGAAAACCTACATACAAGGCTACATATGTTGAAATGGGAAAAAGCACACACCCTGACATACTTCCTGCCAACATACCTTCCACCTAAATGTGTACATCCTGTGTAGCTGGGACAACCAACTTTGTTATAGAAGTCAAAACACGTGGTTTGTTATCTTACATGAACAGCCCCCAGCATTCCAGAAAATCACCTGTCCTTGGGCAAGTGGGCTTACAGGTCAGAGGCCTTTTCACTTTATATAGATGACTTATGCATAGTAATTAAAACTTAAAACATAACTTTAGCCCTCATACATCATGTCCAGGAGCATGCAGCAGGCAGGCAGGCAGGCAGGCTCTGTGCAGTGTCTGAGACCTTAGATCTGGTCCTCAGCAGTAGGCGTTCTAATGTATGAGCCTTTGGGGGCCATTGTCATTCAGACCACCACAGTTTCTAAATTTGCCTAAGAAGTTAGGCTAAAGGGGGCTGCAAGCTAATTACAGTCTCATGCATGTATACACTCACCTTTCCAAAATATCCAAAGTCTCTTGACTTGGGTTTTGTAAAATGAATCATTTGTTTTCTTACTCCAAGAGGCAAGACACAGGCTACAAGTCACTATCAAAGTAGAACTAACAGTTCGGTGTTGGCCGTTGGGACTCATTCATGGTCTGAGAGGGCTCTGAAGGGCTTGGGAAGCTCCAGCTCTGAAGCTCTGCCATTCATAGCTCATTTAGCCTTTCACAGGCTCAGAGTGGCTCTGCACAGCAGCTGCTGCTGTCTTCAGTAGTCATCCCATGGCACTGCACTTACAGTTACAGTGTCTACTGCAGTGGAGCTGCACCTTCACCAATAGCTCCTGCTGGCTCTCCTTGGGAATGCTAACCCTGCTACATAGTGCCAACCCTCGATTTTTCTCCATGCAATATCACCAAGCCTCTCTTGGCTCCAAGCGATTACGCCTCAGTGATCTGTCCCTCCCTCCCTCCCTCCCTCCTTCCCTTCCTCCCTCCCTCCCTACCCTGTCTTCTTCTCTCCCTCTCTCCCTTCCTCCCTCACTCCCTACCCTGTCTTCTTCTCTCCCTCTCTCCCTTCCTCCCTTCCTCCCTCCCCTGTCTTCCTTTCTCCCTCTCTACCTCCCTCCCTCCCTCTCTACCCTGTCTTCTTCTCTCCCCACCCCCTTTTTTTGAGGCAGGGTTTCTCTGTGTAGCTCTGGTTATCCTGGACTGGTTTCGAACTTGTAGACATGGCTTGCCTCTGCCTTCCGAGTGCCAGGATTCAGACACTTCCCTGCTTGACTCTGGCCTTTTCTTACTCACAGCTGACTGATGCTCTGTTCTAGCAAAGGTTTCACTTTAATGGCTCTTGTCTCTTAGTAATCACAGAAGGGTCTTTAGCTTCAGCTGACAAGAGCCATAGCTACTCCATTCAAAATATCAAGTGGTCTCAATAAAATGTTTTAAGGGACTCTAAAATTGACCATTGGAACTTCAAAAGCTAGGCCTCCATGTCTGCACCGGTCTGCACAATAGCTTCTAAAGCTTTGAACATTAGATTGCTTTTCTGGCCCAACTTCCCAGTATCCTTTTGAAATTCTCTGTCCTTGAATCTGGGTCCCTCAACAGTTGGAAATGTCCCACAGTAGCTGTCTCTCATTGAGGTGGGGCAGCAACAATCAGTCCACAAGATGGCTTGCCTGCCTCAGTTGTTCCAATGTGATGCTTAGGGCCTGGAAGTTTCCCAGAGAGCTTATGGTCCTTATAGTACAATGAAAGCTTAGAAATACTGGTTCTGCCATCATGGGAGGCCTGAGCAGCAGCAACAACAGGGAAACCAGGCCAGCAAAAAAGCAAGGTAATCTTTCTGATATACACTTAAGAACTAGGATTGCTCCCTGCTGCTGTCCACAGTCAGGTGGGCCTTCTCACATTGACAGGGCAATCAGAACAGTTCCTCAGGTGAGGCTCCCTAGTCAAATGATTCTAATTTGTGGACATTTGACATTAAAACCAATCATAAAAATCCATATGTTGATTTCTGGCTATAAGAGAAACAGTATCATATATTGGATGCTGATTCAAACCCTGCCTGAGTCCTCTGGCTATTGCCACCCAAATGGCATTTTAGCTGTATCTTCAAAAGGCCATTCCACAAGTCTATCAAGCCAGCTGCTTCAGGATTGAGGAGGAAATGGTCAGACAGTGGATTCTGTGGGCATGAGCCACACTGCTCTTAGCTGTGAAAAGTGTTCCCTGGTCTGTTTCAGTGAGAACAAGCACTGTTCTCTCTTCAAAGGAAGTGGTCCATTGAAATCGCCCTGGGGAAAAGTGCCATGTTGAGGACTCAGTGTTGGCCTCTGCCGCTGGTAGATCTGGCACTCAGCAGTGGCTGTGGTCAGAATGTAAGCCTTAATGAGTGGCAATCAGTGCATAACCTACATGCATTGCCACCATAGACACTCTACTTTGCTCATGGTCCATTGTGCAATGACAGGCTTGACTAGAGAAGGAAATTGGCTGTCTATAGAAGGGGGGTCATTCTATCTACTTGATTATTAAATTCTTCCTGTTCTGAAGGTACCTGTTGATAAGCATTTACATGCAACACACATGTCTTCCCATCCTTTGCTCATTTGGAGAGATATAGACATACCTTCATCCACCAGAGAGCTCCTACAGCTGATAAACACCTTCAGCAAAGTGGCTGGATATAAAATTAACTCTTAACAAATCAGTAGCCTTCCTCTACTGAAAGGATAAATGGGCTGAGAAAGAAATTAGGGAAACAACCCCCTTCACAATAGTCATAAATAATATAAAATATCTTAGGGTAACTCTAACCAAGCAAGTGAAAGATCTGTATGAGAAGAGCCTCAAGTCTCTGAAGAAAGAAACTGAAGACCTCAGAAGATGGAAAGATGTCCCATGCAGACTCCCCTTACCCTGGGCTGTGGATAGAGAAGAAAAGAATTTACTGAAAGGCATGAAATGGAATACTGCTGGAAGTTGTGCTTCTTACGTCAGATTATTTCAGGCAGAAAAAAGCACGTTATATACTTTTATTAAGGGAGAAGGTAAATAACAAGAAATAGTTTCTTGGGGCTTTAGCCTTTTAATAACTTAACTCTTAGATTTGATATTAACAAATCTGTTTGTTTTTTGACTTAAATTTTATTATAGATATGCTTTAAGAGATTTTAAGTTTATGGGTATGTATGTGTGTCTGTGCACATGGTTGGGGTTAGGGTTAGGCACCAATGGGGGCAGAGGCCATCTGATCATTTGTAACTAGATTACAAACAATTTTCCCTATGGATGTTGGGCCTTGAACTTGGTGCCCTAGAAGATTAGTACATCCTCCTAGTCACTGAGCCATCCAATCTTTGATATAAAAATTTTTGCCAAGCTGAAAGAGGTACTTTTATATTTATATTTTGTAAATAGCTTGTATTAGGGTTTGTTATAAAAGAACCATGATCAAAAGCAATTTGGGGAAGAAAGGATTACTTTTGCTTACATTTCTACATCAGTTTGTCCTGGAAGGCGGTCAGGCCAGGTACTTCCTCTGCCCACAGGTCAGTCTGGAGGGGCACTTTTGTCAGTTGAGGTTCCCTTTTTCCAAAAGACTCTAGCTTGTACCAGGTTGACATAAAACTAGGTTACACATGGCTATTTCTGGCTTTAGTTTTTTCTGCTAAGTTATAGTCAGGTATGCTTTTTCTGTTTTATCTTGACTGTGTAAGTTACTAATGCTATGTTTTTACGCTCCAGTACATTATGTCTGAAGTTCCTGAGCTTGTGCAAGTCAGGTTCATACCCAAAGACATATCTGTAAAATGCAGAAAGACAGAAATTTCACAAGGAGTTATGGGTGGTTAAAATAACTCTTTGTTCCCAGTTTAGTAAAAGTATTGTTTCCATTGTGCTCTATTCTGTTTACCTTCTGTTGTGTTACATGGCTCATTTTAGGTTAGAGAGATACGTTACTCATCCTGCATTTAAAATAGCTTGTACTTTTTAGACAGCAGCATTTCTACTGTCCCAGCACAGTTCGAACAGTTGTAATATTAATCACATTTGTAATTTTTACTATTTATGTGAAAATGTGTTTATCTTTTACCTTTCTTGTTGAAGCAAAAGTGTATTACAAATTGTAAATAAAATCAAATTTTTATTTATACTTGATTTATTTTTTTCATTATGTCCCTTTATAAAGTGATTTTGTAAATGAATTTTGAAATGCTGTACAGGAAGAAAGGTAAGGGACATGATTACATATTAGGGTGGATAAAGAACTAAGCATTGTGATGGATCCCTAGGCAACAGGCTGTGGGAATGTAGCATTTCTCATCTGTGTAGTCATGTAACCACCATGGAGCCTGAGCTGGGTTTCCTTTTAATCAAGTCCAGCTGTTGGTCTGGGAACACACTTTCCTCAGGGTATTGGGATGTGTTTCCTTCATTCCTACAGTGTCTTAAACTTCTACTGACATACTACTTGAAGTGTGCTGCTGGACATAGCCCCTGGAAACCTTCAGAATAAAGAACATGGCATGACAGCATTAAGGTTTTAAGTTTTTTTGTTTTTTTAGTTTTTTGAGACAGGGTTTCTCTGTATAGCCCTGGCTGTCCTGGAACTCACTCTGTAGACCAGGCTGGCCTCGAACTCAGAAATCCACCTGCCTCTGCCTCCCAAGTGCTGGGACTAAAGGTGTGCGCCACCACTGCCTGGCTTGGAGAGATCTTTTTAATAACTTAATGAAACACTTGAAAGCTATAGAAGAAGAAATGATACCCAAGCCTAAGAAAGAGTCAGTCTTGGGGCTGAAATCAATGAAATGGAAACAACCAAACACCAATATAAAGTATCCATGAAATGAAGAGTTTGTTCTTAGAGACAACAAGATTGAAAAACCTTTAACAAACTCAATGGAAAGACACAGTGAGAGGATTCAAACTAATAAAGTTATAGATGAGAAGGAAGACATTGATTTAATTCTGGGAATTATAAAGACATAATAACATAATAATATACACTGAGTTAATTCAGGGAGTCATAAGGACATATTTTAAAAATATGTATTCCCACAAACTTGAAAACCTAAAAGAAGTGGATGAGGTGTTTTGTTTTCTTTTGTTTTTAAATATATGACCTACTGAAGTTAAATCAAGATGAAATAAACAATTTAAACAAATCCGTAACCCCTGTAGAAAGAGAAGTGGTAATTAAAAATCTGACCAAGAGCCAGTGGTAGTGCATGCTTTTAATCTCAGCACTTGAGAGGTAGAGGCAGAAGATCTCTGTGAGTCTGAGGATAGCCTCATCTGACAGCTAGGGCTACATAAAAAGACCAAAAACCCAAAAAACCAAAAACCAAAAAACTAAAAACCAAAAAACCAAAAAACCAAAACCCCAAAAAAACCAAAAACCAAAAAAACCCTGTCTCGAACAACAACAACAACAACAACAATAACAACAACAGCAACAACAACAACCAAGCATCACCACCAAAAATCTCCCCACCAAAGAAAAAAGCCAAGAGCAAGAGGCAGATGAATTAATTTAGCACAGAATCTACCAGACCTTCTAAGAAATCTCCTCATATTAGTCCATGAAGTAGACACCAAAGGAACCCTTCCTAATGCTTTTTATGAAGCCACTGTTACCTAATGCAAAGAAAAACATACAGAGACAACAAAATAAAATTATAGACTGATTCTTTAGGAACATAGATGCAAAAATTCTCAACAAAATTCTTGCGCTCTGAATTCAATGACACATAAAAAGATTATCCACTATGATCACGTTGGCTTCACCCCATGACACAGGGGTCATATAGTCATCAACAAATGTTGATCAATAAACACAATTCACTGTATAAACAGACTGAAAGGTGACATCCACATGATCATCTCACTAGATGCAGAGAATCTTTTAATAAAATCCAACGTACCTTCAGGAAAGAAGTCCTGGAGAGACTAGGGGTGCATACGTACTTCAGCATAGTAAAGGTGATTTATCATAAATCATAGACAACATCATCATAAAATGGACAAAACCCCAAAAAGTATTTTTACTTCAGTTAGGTACAAGAGAAAGATGTTCACTCTCTGTATAATACTTGGAGTCTTAACTAGAGCAACAGAGAACTATTTTATCTCCGAGAAAGAAAACAGTGTTACTTTGAAATAGAAATGTTGTGCTTTCCAAATGTAAAACTATTTCCATGTTTATAAAGTTCCGTACCCTGTGTTAGTCTCTGTATGAGGTAGCAGATACATCACATATGCATTATACAAACACTCAAACCATACAAGTATAATCTGTGATCATTTACAAGCTTATATGTGCATGGCCTGTTAGCAAGACCATGCAGAGTAACAGGCAGACACCTGGAAATCATGACAAAGTAGATGTTCATGCAGTAATACCTATTGATAGATAAAATTATTGAACTTTGTTTATTGATATCATGCTCCTTGACATTTCAAAATTTAATAATTATTTGTGATTATTTGCTTCACTAAATACTTGTACTAGAGGTTAGATTGTACCAAAATAGCATACTATTTTTTAAAATTTCACTTTACTATTGCACCTATGACTCCTGGTCTCTTTGCTAGGTTTTCTATCCCCAGAGTTGTCTCCCTTTGTGATTTCTTTATTGTTTCTATTTCCATTTTTAGATCCTGGATGGTTTTGTTCAGTTCCTTTACCGATTTGCTTGTGTTTTCCTGTAATTCTCTAAGGGATTTTTGTGTTTCTTCTTTAAGGGCTTCTACCTATTTACCTGTGTTCTTCCGTATTTCTTTAAGGGAGTTATTATGTCCTTCTTAACGTTCCCTATCATCATGATGAGATGTGATTTTAAATCAGACTCTTGCTTTTCTGGTGTGTTGGGGTATCCAGGGCTTGCTCTGGTGGGAGAACTGGGTTCTGATGATGCCAGGTAGCCTTGACTTCTGTTGCTTATGTTCTTGCCCTTGCCTCTCACCATCTGGTTATATCTGGTGTTAGCTGGTCTTGCTGAACTGTGGCTTATCCCTCCTGCAAGCCTGTCTGTCAGTACTCCTGGGAGACCAGATCTCTTTGGGAGGAATTTGGGTATGCAGAGCTGTGGCACAGGGTCAGATTTGGGGTGCAGATAGAAACCAGAAGGATCCTATCCCTGGTTGTTCCTTGGTTCCTGTGTCCTGATGGCTCTTGGGGCCAGGAATTTGAGCAGAAGTGGTGGTCTTACCTGTGCTCACAGGTGTGTCGGCACTCCTGGGAGACCAGCTCTCTCCCAGCTCTATTTGGATATGGAACACTGTGGCCAATTCACTTTACTGTTGAGGGCTTTTGGTTGTTGTTTTGTTTCTATTTATTTGAGATGGGGTCTCGTTGTGTAGCCCTGGCTGTCCTAGAACTCTTTATATGGAGCAAGCTGGCCTAGAACTCACAGAGATTCTCCTGTATCTGATCTGGATTAAGGGCAAGTGCAACCAATCAGCACATTGGTTTTTCTTGATACTGTTTAATTTATGAACAAATTCCTATGTTGTGATATTCTGAGGTATATTAGGAATGTATAAAATCATTGAATAACATTGATTTTACTTTATTTTGTATAAGCATTTTTCTTCTTGAGGCAGAGAGCTATTGAAAAGTCAGACAAAAATAGAATGAGACTTTTTAGCTTAAATAATGCTTATTTTCATTTAGCCTCTCTCTGTGCATATGTATATATAGTCTATACACACAGTCATATATACCTTTTACAGACTTTTGAAAAAATTTTGAGATAGAATCGCACGTATTCCATGTTGGCCCTAAACTCACTGTGTAGCAGAAGATCCTCGGAACCTCTCTGATCCTCCTGTTTGTATCTCTCAAGTGCTGTGGTCCTGGGGATTGAATCCAGGCATGCTAGGGCAGTAATTTGTTGGCAGAACTACATCCCTAGCCTCCATAATATATTTTTAAAGTCCTGGCAATTTAGCATTTTAAGTCAGCCTTTGCAGCGCTTTTGCAGTCAGATGTAAAAATTAAATCTAAGCTTAGAGTCAGTTATTTCTTCTGCAAGGGTGACGGCATATCAACTATTTAAAAAATAACTACATCCCAGCACTTGGGAGGCAGAGGCAGGTGGATTTCTGACTTCGAGGCCAGCCTGGTCTACAGAGTG
>NW_022196905.1:103860118-103862800 GCF_008632895.1 Mastomys coucha
AAAAAAAAACCAAAAACAAAACAAACAAAACAAAACAAAACAAAAAAAACCTACAAGATTTGTTAGGGGAAAGCAAATAGATTGAGATAGAAATAATATAAAAATAGTAAATGGGACTCATGGCCAAATGAATTGAATATAACATGAAGGAAATGTGTTGACAGAACTAAAGAGGTAGCATAAGATGGCACGGTACCTTAATGCAATGCAGCCTAGGCAATAACATGAAGCCCAGCCCTGCAGTAAGAAAGGCCAGGGCTGTTGTCATCCTCTAATCCCACATGTTACCTAGGATTTGTCAGAGAAGGAACAGGAAGCCGGACACTGCTTCTAGGGTGAACATAATACTCCCCTCTCTGCTTTCTTCTCCCGTGTGTCCGTGTGGATGACTTTATGGCTCTGTACATTAAAGTGATCTAGATACACATTTTAAAGAAATAACATAAAATACAGGGAAAGATTTCTCAAAAAGTATTTTTGTTATAGATTATTTAAATACAATGACAACCCCAAACAGTGATTGTATTGCAGTAATGAGACAGATAATGTCTCACTGCGTCCACACGAGGGAGTCCGGCTGTTCTGTGGTAAATTGAGAACACTGTTCCAGACATAATGTCCAGAGAGGAAAAAGGAAAATCTTTTTCTTCCCTTCTCAGCTTTAGGAAAATATGTTTTTCCCCCTCCTGAAATTACTGATTTCTTGTAGGATTTCATATCCAGGTATTGACAATGGTGATGGATCTGTATTTGAGAAGTAGCTCACTACCACAGCAATGTGTACAAAATGGTACCAGAGGTTGTACTTATGTGGTGGGGCAATGGACACCCTGAAGAAATCTTCCTTAGTGTTTAAAAGGATTAAATTCCTAGCAAATATTGCTTTTATTATTTACAAAAAATTAATTATGATATTTCGTTGGTATCCCCAACTTGTGAGATTGCAGCTGTGTATTGTCTTTTTTGTTGTGGTGTCCTTATTGCTTAATTCATGCCTGCTGTTTAGTGAGCATTCAGCACCCTGAAACTAGTTATCTAGTTTATGCCTGCTGTTTAGTGGGCATTCAGTACCCTGGAACTAGTTATCTGGTCCATGCCTGCTGTTTAGTGGGCATTCAGTACCCTGGAACTAGTTATCTGGCCCATGCCTGCTGTTTAGTGAGCATTCAGCACCCTGGAACTCTCTATCTAGGTGAGTAAGCTATACAGTGACGTACAGTAGTTGCTGTACAGTGAGCATTCAGCACCCTGGAACTCTATCTAGGTGAGTAAGCTATACAGTGACGTACAGTAGTTGCTGTACAGTGAGCATTCAGCACCCTGGAGCTCGCTATCTAGGTGAGTAAGCTGTACGGTGATGTACAGTGGCGGCTGTTTAGGCTCAGTGTACATTATGAACCATACTGTCTATAAGTAAGAGAAGAAATAAGGGAAATGTACAATTCCCACTCTGATAGTTATAGACTTTATAACATACTTAGCTAAATTTAAATAAATTTAACCAAAAATGGTGACAGATCTATATATTAATAAAACATAGATGAAAGATTTAAATAAAACACAAATAAATTAAATGTATTCTGTATTCATGGGTTGAAAGAATTAAAGTTAATAAAATATCCACCTAAAGTGATTTTCAGTCAGTACAACCCATATAAAAATTCCAATTTCAGTGATGGTGGCGGAGGCGGCAGCTGGACGAAACAGGTCACCTGCAGATATTTTATGCATGGGGTTTGTAAGGAAGGAGATAATTGTCAATATTCTCTCTCATGACCTTTCTGACAGTCCATATGGTATAGTGTGCAAGTATTTTCAGAGGGTACTATGTTTATGGAGACCGCTGGAGACATGAACACAGCAAGCCACTGAAACAGAAAGACGTGGCCACTATAGACCTGAGTGTAGAACCATCCCTTGCTGCTTCCCCAAGTCTCTCTTCTGGTGTTGAATCCAGGTGAAGCTGAGTCACGAAACCCAAACTTTCCATCTATAGGAGCAGGTTCAGAGGACTGGGTGAATGCCATTGAGTTTGTCCCTGGGCAGTCCCACTGTGGCCATACTGCCCCTTCCTGCACTGAAGTACCCCCTGCCTCAGGACTCAGTGACTAGGGAACAGTCAGAGAAGGAGCCAACTATGATGGAGACAAAGAAGCAGCTTTGCCCCATGCTGGGTGGGAGAGTGTTGCTATGGAGAAAACTGTGTATCTCCACAGAGACTCCTGTGACATGTGTGGCCTGCAGGTCCTACACCCAATGGATGCTGCCCAGAGGTCACAGAATGTAAAGTCTTGCATTGAGGCCCATGAGAAGGACATGGAGCTCTCTTTTGCTGTTCAGTGCAGCGAGGACATGGTGTGTGGGATCTGCATGGAGGTTGTCAATGCGAAAGCCAACCCCAGCAAGTGTTGCTTTGGGATCCTCTCCAACTACAACCACACCTACTGTCTCAAGTGGAAAAGTGCTAAGCAATTTGAGAACAAGATCATAAAGTCCTGCCCCGAATGCCAGATCACACCTAACTTTGTCATTCCAAGTGAGTGCTGGGTGGAGGAGAAAGAAGAGAAGCAGAAACACATTCAGAAATACAAGGAGGCCATGAGCAACAAGTCATGCGGGTGTTTTGATGAAGGATGTGGGAGCTGCCCATTTGGAGGGAACTGTTTTTTTTTTTTTTTTAAA
>NW_022196905.1:103862958-103877897 GCF_008632895.1 Mastomys coucha
CATCATGTGGTTGCTAGGATTTGAACTCTGGATCTTCAGAAGAGCAGTCAGTGAGTGCTCTTAACCACTGAGCCATCTCTCCAGCCCCCGAGGGAACTGTTTTTATCAGCATGCATATGTACCCTGATGGCCTAGAGAGGAGCCACAGAGACAGAAAGTGGGAACTTCAAGCAGATACCAGTCCCAGTGTAGGACCCACTTCTGGGAGCTCATTGAGGAGAGAGAGAACAACCCCTTTGACAATGACGAAGAGGAGGTTGTCACTTTGGAGCTGGGCAAGATATTGCTCATGCTTTTGGCTGCAGGTGGGGACCATGAGCTGACAGACTCTGAGGACAAGTGGGACGTGTTTCACGATGAGCTGGAGGATTTTTATGACTTGGATCTATAGCAGCTTTGCATGGTGCGGGAACTGGTCTTTGGAGGCTCAGACAGTAGCTGTCTCCTTTGCTGTGTGGCAGTGCATGTGGCTCTCCTAGGCAAGCCTCTCAAACTCCAGGTGCTCTGATAACTGCCTAGGGCCTGTTCCTCTACACTCATCTTTCCCCCAAGAGTGTGTTGTTTTTTCTGTTTCAAAAGTTACAAAAATAAATCTTAAAGTTAAAAAAATTCCAATTTCATTTTTCACAGAAATTGAAAAAAGTAGTTCAAACATTTATATGGAACCACAAAAGCCCAGAATAGCCAAGGGAGGGTTGAGTAAAAAGAACAAAACTGGATATAACACATAATTCTTTATTCAGACTATATGATAAAGTTATTGTAATTAAAACAGCATATTACTGGCAAGACTAGAAACACTAAGCAATAGAATAGGCACCCTAGTGGTAAATCCATGTGTTTACGAGTCAGTTACTTTTGGACATAGGTGCCAATCAGAAAGACAGTCTCTTCTGTAAAGGGTGTTGGGAAGTCTGAGTAGTTGTATACATGAGTAAAATGGGCCTTTATCTCTTTTCAAGAACAAAAGATATAAAAAGAACAAAAAAGAAGACATGACATTTGGTGGGTGTGTCCTTGGGAGAGTTGTAGGGAGAGGGGAGGATACATTCAAGATGCTTTGTATGCATATGTATACATTCTCATAGAACAAATACTAATATTTTAAGATTTAAAACTCAAATGAATTAAATACTTCAGACCTAGAAACTATAAAAGAAAGTTTTACATTGGAAAAAAGAACAAGGTAGAAAGTAAATGACATTGATCTGAGACATGCTTCCAAAAGACAAGGTAACAGCTATATGAGCTGTGCTGTATTCCAAGGGCCCTGCAGTAGAGACGACTCCACCCTCTCACACATGCACACATACACAGGCACACACACAGGCATGCACACACAGGCACACACACACAGGCAATCACACACACACACACACAAATACAAATGAAGTGATGCTACTTGGGCACAGTGTTCATTGAATCTTGTACAAAAATATTTAGGCCTGCCAGTTTCTGTAGGTCATTGCCATTGTCTCATGGATGCTACCTCCTTACATAGGCATTATGAGTAAGTTTAGAGCTGCGGATGTAATGCCATGGTAGAGTACTTCCCTAGTATGTGTGTGAAGACCTGGGTTCTGTCCCTAGGATCACAAAAGTAAAAACCACATAGAATGTTTCTAAATGCCTTTCTCTTGTTAATCTATTATTATATTGCAGAGACTCTGTTGGTCAGAGTTCTCTAGGGTAGTAGAATTTATAGAATAAATCTACACACACACACACACACACACACACACACACACACACACACACTTGTCCAACAATGGAAGGTTTAAGTATCTGGTATTGTTCAGTCTATGAGGCTCAGTGTCTCAGCTCAGTATGTGCCAGAATCCCTCAGAAGTAGACTCTAATGCCAACGATGGAATGGACTTGCTGGCAAGAGTGAGAACAAACAGGCAAAGACACTGAGAGCTACTTTCTTCCAAGTCCATTGTATAGGCTGCCAGTAGGTGTGGCTCACATTAAAGGTAGATTTTCCCACCTCAAAGATCCTGATTAGAAGTGGGTCCTCCCACTTCAAATGATATAATTAAGAAAAAAAAAAATCCCTCACAAGTGTGCCTAGCCATTTTGGGTTTTAGTTAATTCCAGATGTAGTCACATTGACAACCAAGACTTGTCATTGAAAGTCCACCCCTTGTCAACCTGACATACATACCTCCTTCTGTCATGTTTAATTTCTAAAGAAACAATCACCAGGTCATAATTACACTTAGCATGATACTTCTATCCCATGCACAATCACAAACACATTGTATACTTAAACAGGTCATAATCTCACCTGTATGATATAACTATCCATTCTACAACTGTAATCCCACTATAAATTTAGAATAAGTGGCAATATCCCTTGGGAGGTATTCTTTTAGTATCTCAAACTTAACTGTCTAATGCTCCCTTAATTGGTGTTACATTATATGATAAAGAAATTGAGGAAAGAAAACACAAACATCTGTACACATTGTTTTCCCCACTTTATTGAGCATTGATTCTTTTCTCATACAATATATCCTGATTACAGTTTCCCTTTCCTCTAGTCCTCTCAGCTGCTCCCCACTCATCCTCCCCTCCAGATTTACCCCTTTTCTGTCTCCCCTTAGTAAACAAACAAACAAACAAACAAGGCTTCTAAGAGATAACAACCAAACATGACAAAATAAAATACAGTAAGATAAAGGAAAAGCTATCGTAATTGAAGTTGGGCATAGCAGCCCAACAGGCAGAAAGGAGTTCAGCAGTAGGAAGAAGAGCCAGAGACCCACTTGTTCAGGAGTCCCATTAAAAACACTAAGCTAAGAGCTATAATGCATATGTACATATATGATATATGCAGAGGACCTGGTGCAGACATGAAAGCCTTGTGTGCGCTGCTTCAGTCTCTGAGCTCTTAAGCTCAGAGAACAAGGCCTTGTACCTTGTTTTCCTGGTGTGTTATGGAGAACGCATCCTTGCCCCAGCTCTCACAGTCTTTTTGTCCTTCTGCCTCCTCTGTGGGATTCTCTGAGCTCTGCAGGGAGGCATTGATGGGAACCTACCATTTAGACTGTGTGTAATGTCTGCTGCAGGACGAAGTCTCTCTGCTAATGACAGTATCAGGCAGTGATCTATGAGTGTAGCAGAATATCATTGGAATCATTTTGTTGATCCTTTTTAATTGTGTATATATATATGTATGTATACACACACACACACACACACACACACATATATATACCATTTATTTATTTTATGTATATGTGTTCTGTCTGCATGTATACTTTCATGCCAGAAGAGGGCATCAGATTATACCATAGATGGTTGTGAGCCACCAGGTTGTTGCTGAGAGTTGAACTCAGGACTTCTGGTAGAATAGTCAGTGTTCTTAACTGATGAGCCATCTCCCAGCCCTATGATGTAATTTTTTTAACAGCTGAGTAATACTCCGTATTGTAAATGTACCACATTTTCTTTCTTTTCTTTCTTTGTTTCTTTCTTTGATTCCTTCTTCCTTCCTTCCTTCTTTTCTTTCTTTTTTATTATTATTATTTTTTTTTTTGAGACAGGGTTTCTCTGTATAGTCCTGGCTGTCCTGGAACTCATTCTGTAGACCAGGCTGGCCTCGAACTCAGAAATCCACCTATCTTTGCCTTCCAAGTGCTGGGATTAAAGGCGTTTGACACCACTGCCCAGCTGTACCACATTTTCTTTATCCATTCTTTAGCTGAGGGACATCTAGGTTTCCAGTTTCTGGCTATTAGGAATAAAGCTACAGTGAACATGGTCAAGCAAGTGTTCTGTGGTAGGATGGAGTGTCCTTTGGAATATGTTCAGTGGTATAGCTGCATCTTGAGGTAAATCAGTTCCCAACTTTCTGAGGAACCACCGAACTGATTACAAACAACACACTCTTCTTCTCCTTCTCCTCCTTCTCCTTCTCCTTCTCCTTCTCCTTCTCCTTCTCCTTCTCCTCCTCCTCCTCCTCCTTCTCCTTCTCCTTCTCCTTCTCCTTCTTTTTCTTCTTCTTCTTCTTCTTCTTCTTCTTCTTCTTCTTCTTCTTCTTCTTCTTCTTCTTCTTCTTCTTCTTTTCTTCCCCTTCCCCTTCTCCTTCTCCTTCTCCTTCTCCTCCTTCTCCTCCTCCTCCTCCTTCTAGTTCTTCTTCTTCTTCTTCTTCTTCTTCTTCTTCTTCTTCTTCTTCTTCTTCTTCTTCTTCTTCTTCTTCTTCTTTTTAAATTAATCATTTTATTCATTTACATTTCAAATGATATCCCCCTTCCCAGTTTCCCCTCCACAAACTCCCCATCACAATCCCCCTCCCCTTTGCCTCTATGAGGGTGCTCCTTCACCCACTCACCCACTTCTGCCTCACTGCTCATGCTGGGGCATCAAGCCTACACAGGACCAAGGGCCTCCCCTCCCATTGAGGCCAGATAGGGCCATCCTCTACTGTAGTATGCTGCTGGAGCCATGGGTCCCTCCGTGTGTACTCTTTGGTTGGTAGTTTAGTCCCTGGGAGCTCTGGGTAGTCTGGTTAGTTGATATTGTTGTTACTCCTATGGAGTTGTAATCCCCTTCAGCTCCTTCAGTCTTTCCCCAAACTCTTCCACTGGGGTCCCCAGGCTCAGCCCAGTGGTTAGCTGTGAGTATCTGCATCTGTATTAGTCAGGTGCTGCAGAACCTCTCAGGGAACAGCCATACCAGGCTCCTGTCAGCAAGCGCTTCTTGGCATCAGCAATAGTATTAGGGTTTGGTGTCTGTAGATGGGATGGATCCTTTGGTGGGGCGGTCTCTGGATGGCCTTTCCTTCAGTCTCTGCTCCACTTATGTTCACTATAATCCTTCTTTCTGCAACTGGTCACATGTCCTTAGATGATATTTATAACTACCTTCGTCTGCTACCCATTCTGTATTTCCTTCAACCTATAGCATGGTCAGGCCTGTCACAGCAATATCCCAGTCCCTTGGTACCAACTTCTGTCTTGGTCACTCTTTTATTGCTGTGAAGAAACATGGTGACCAAGGCAACCTTTATAAAAGAAAGAATTTATTGTGGACTTGCTTCCAGTTTCAGAGAATTAGACCATTATCATCACAGTGGGGGATGGTGAGAGTGTGAAGTCACTCAAGGTCCTCCAAAAAAACAGTATCTGAGACCTACATCCAGATCCTCAGGCAGAGAGAGCAACACTGGGCCTTCTATGGGTCATTGAAACCTTAGAGCCTACCCTTAGTGAAATACTTCCTCCAACAAGGTCACACCTCCAAGTCTTCCTCAAATATAGCCCCTTCCTGAAGGAGAAGCATTCAAATATATGGGCCCATGGAGGCCATCTTATTCAAACCACCACACTGACCTTAGTCAAGGGCCTAAGATGAATAAGGAAAGAATCTTTTCTTTCCCTTTAGTAGTAAAACAAAACAAAAAAACCCCAAATATCTTCATGCTAATGAACCTTAGTGGTAAGTGAAATTACCACTAAGATTAGAGGAGAATGTCTATATTGGATGAAAGGGGAGTTACAATATTAGTATTCTATTCTGTTAAATTGTGTGTGCATGGACAGAATTTATATGTAAAAATTAAGTAAAAATAATAGAGGTAAAAGTGGAATCAGGAAACCAACTCTTTATTTAATCCGTAAGACATATTTAGATCAGTAGTAAACCCTGTGGATCCCTTGAATATTCTACCAAGTACTTTTTATATTGAAGATATGAATTCGGCTGTGCACAGATGTCAGCTTTTGAAAAGCCAGACAACTTTACTTTCCAGAATAACTTGAGTTTTATCAAGAACATGAGTACTAAAGAGATTGTACTTGTTTGACAGTAAAGACGCTGCCGGTGTTGATGAGCTTGTGATGTTGGCTACGCAGAGGAGTGAGAGTCAGAGGCCCAATGTGTGCTTTACTATTTTTTAGTGTGTTGGCAAAATACTTGGAAAGGCCATTTAAAGAAGAAGTGTTTTTTTTTTTTTCCTTTTTAAATTTTGGCCTCGGGTTTAAGGAGGGATGCCGTCCATCCTGGCAGAGAAGGGCAGCATGGAGGAGAGTGACCAGGGAGTATCACACCAAGGTGAACATAGAGGAGAAGCCAGTTTGCAGAGGAATATCAGTTGCGCCTAACCTGGATGGTGTGTAGGAACCTCCAAGGTTCTGGAAAGAGTCACCATTAGGAATGCTTTCCTTTCTCAGGAAGCTGCCTCTAGTTCCGTTCTTAGGAATGTTTTTACTTTCTGCCTCTACTTCTTTTTCTTTCATTCTACTTTCTCTTTATTGAAAAAAAATAGGCTTGTTTATTTTATTTGGTATGCTTGAGATTTTTACCTTGATGTGGTATGTCTGTGCACTGCATGCCTGGGGTCATTGGAAGTTAGAAGAGAGTGTGGGATCTGGAGCTGGTACAGTCTCCCTGTGGTGGTAGAAGTTCAACCAGGGTCATCTGAAAGAGCAGTACATGTTCTTTTTTTTTTTTTAATATTTTATTTATTTTATGTGTATGAGTACACTGTAGCTGTACAGATGGCCATGAATCATCATGTGTGTGGCTGCTGTTGAACTCAGGACCTCTCCCGGCCTGCTTGCTCCGGCCCAGCTGGCTCCAGCCAGCTCCCTCCAGTGTAATTCACTGCAGCTGTCTTCAGACGCACCAGAAGAGGGCGTCCGATCTCATTATGGGTGGTTGTGAGCCACCATGTGGTTGCTGGGATCCGAACTCAGGACCTTCGGAAGAGCAGTCAGTGCTCTTACCCGCTGAGCCATCTCGCCAGCCCTTAACTCTGTTTCTTGCCATGTGTCCCTGCTGAAGTCTTTTACCCTGGCATCACAGAATCTAGAATCAGGTGCCCATTGAGATATGATCTAAGGCTCCCTACTAAGCATATTTTTTTCCTTTCCTTGGATACTGGCCAGCCCTTCAGTGTGCTTTCTGGGGTTCCCTGGGCTTCTCAGTTCCTCAGACTTGATCTGACTTCCTCCATCTCCTTGTTTCCTGACAACTGCAGGAATTTTCAAGTTACATGTCCTGCTGTTTTCTTTTAAAGTTTAATAAATTGTCCACACGCTTCCTTCCCTGTCCATTCTTTCTTTAGTAATGCTAAAACTCAAAAAACTGGTTTCCCAGTTTCAAGGGCAATAGGAGTGTTAGGCAGCTGGTCATATACTGTGTGCAGTCAGGAAGCAGTGAGGGGTGGATCCTAGTGCTCAGCTTACTTTCTCCCTTGTATTCAGTCTCGGACCTTAGGCTATGGGACAGTGCTGCCTTCCTTCAGGATGGGCTGCCTTCCACAGTTAAACCTTTCGGAAATATACTTATAGAAAATCTCAGAGGTTTGTTTCCATGATGAAGTAGTTCTAAGAAGACCAGACTCTGTATGTTAAAAATATGTATGATTGTATTTTAAATGCAAAGTATAGGTATATTTTGTTTGTTAACATATGCTTATTAAATATATTTATGCATTAAATACATTAACATGAATTATATATTTGTTATACTTGTTTACTATCTTTAACATGAAATGTTGTATGTGTTGGTGCTGGAAAGATGACTCAGCAGTTCCTGTCTCTTAGATGACCAGAGTTCAGTTCCTAGCCCCCATGCCAGCTAGGAACCCACACCTGGGCATCTGGTGTTCTCTTGTGGTCTTCCAAAGTACCCCACACAGAATCACACAGGTAGGAATTAAAGAAGAAATGCTGTGTGTCATATGTAAATACATGTGTTCAGCTGTGTGAAAACTGGGCTGCAGTGCCCATCTCTTATGTCTGTGCTTTGACATCTTTACCCTCTCACACGGAGCTTAGAGACTGTGGGTACTTGATAACAGCTCACAGCTCTCTTTTGTAGTGTTTAATATCTCTGAATAACGTGAGAGATCATCTTCTGAAATTGCTTTGCTACTGTAGAAATGAGAGCTGTGCACTCCTGGGTAGAAGAGGGACATGGATGTTGATTACCAGTGATGAGGTTTCCGAGGAGAGCATTGCAGTTGCCATTGATTCCGAGACACTAAACTGTGTAGGTAGTTGTGTAAGACCCTTGTGGCTGGTAAAAGAATGAAAATGGCCTCATCTAGAAGGAATTGCAGTTCGATGCTGACTTTGTACTTTGAAAGGGATGAGCATAGACCTTTGGCCCTCTCTCCCTAAGAACGGTTTAGGAGAACTACTATCTATTTCTGAAAAATGTCAATACTATCATTTGCCCATTCCAGAAATAAAGATTAATTCTTTGAGAATAGAAAACTGTTATCTGATAAAATGTTGTATCTCATTACTAGGAAAATACCTCTCCAAAGCAAGTGTCTGTGGAGATGATTATCACTAATCTCTCTGCGGACTAATTGTGTTTTATATTACACTAAAAACTCTGAGATTTAAAGTACATATATTTCATTCTCAGTAAAAGAAACTTAAAAGCTAAATATATATAGAAGCATGAGTAGTGTGAGTACAAACAAATACAGAATTGTAGAAATTTAGGATATGAAATACTTTGCAGTTATGTTTTGCAAAAATTGGTGATTTTAGGTCTTGAAATTTAAGTGTTGAAGACCACAATTCTACAATGATTTTTTTCCAATTAGCAACTCATGTATATTTTGTGTGTTTTTAAATATCTTAACAGTAAAAAGCTTTGAACTGTATGGCTCTTTTTTATTTTTTGAAAAGAGATTTCAATTCTGGACCTCTATTGTTATGCATTTTAAGTTTAAAACTGTTCTTGTTCAATGAACTGGAAAATACCTTAATAATCTTTAGGTATTAGCATTGTAGTAGGCAATATGATTAGTAAAATTAAGATAAGAATAAGGAGCGAGTCAGGATCCTCTGTGAACATAGCTGTTGCTCTTCAGTTTTATATTTCTGTTATTTGCCCAGAGCCTGGCAGGAAATACGAAGGTCTAGCTTCCTCTGTCTTGGCAGAGCTAAGCTGTCAACTGTCCCACATAGTGTGACCTTTCCTGACCAGTATTTTTTGTCTGTAGATGAATTAGAGCACTTCTTGCCCAGTGGCTACTTTGCCACAACTGGAGCAATTCTCCACGGAGGTTCTGATGCTCAGTGTCTTCTTTGAACTGTGAAGGGCATATTGTCAGGATAGACATGTCTTCTAGTCAAAATTGTAATAACAAATGACTATACATGCTGCAGCCTGTGGGACTCTGATGCTTGTGGGGACTATCTAAATCTATTTAAAGTATATCTAAACTGTTAAACCTTGGCTACTACGATTTCTATTTGAATAATATTGAAAATACTTTATTTTAATTAAACTAGAATTTAATATAACCATGAGTACTATCTGGCCCTTAACTTGCATTACTTAACCATCCTAAACAGATTATAATAGCAGCTATAGAAGGACTGGGTCAAAGCTTTGTATTCTTAAATGAATTGCATAGGCACAATGCCTATCTAAGAGTAACAATATTCATTTCAAATTTTGTATCAATATACAAAGATTTATACCAATGAATACCTTAAATCTGTATCAATGTATAAATTCTGCACCAATGTAAGAAATTATAACTTTAATTTTATATCAATTATAAAGATTTCTACCAATGTAAGATTATGGTTATACAATGCTTTGTTTAAGAATAAATTAGTAATCCATCTCATATATTTCTCCCCTCTTCAAAATTATGACCATTTCCAAATTATCCCTTAAAACAATTACCTATCTATAATTTATAAAATAACCATAACCAGATACCCAGACCCAAGGGATTGGGATGATGACTTTCCACAACTTTTTCCTGCTGAATTGGGGTGACAGAAATTCTTTAAAGGGATGGGGAGTGCTAGGAAAATTAAAAAATTTGGTTAGACTAAGAAAGCTAGCTTTAGCATCTGTTATCCAGTCTCTATGTTTAGAAGGCTCAGGGCTTGAGTGAAGTCCTGAGTGGATCCGTTTGAAAGGCTGGAATGAACCAAGTCCGTCGGGAATCAGCGGCTCTTCCTGAAGCAAGTCTCTGGAAACAGCCTCAGGAGGCAGGGGCTGGAACAGCAGCCCATTTCAGCGTCCCCATATGAATCATAGAGTTGCACGTTCTGCAATATTCTTACAACCAAAATTTAGTACTATTAAGATATTTGTATGGATTGTGCAAGGTGCACATATCACTACGGATGAATTTTGCTCCTTGTTTGAGCAGGTTAAAGACAACTATCCTTTTATGAGTTAATGTGATCAATAGTTGATTTTAATAAATCTTCATTGATGCCATGTGAAGGATGGTACGATGACTCTTAAGGATTCCACAACCAACAAGATTTATTGTTTAATTTTATTTGAAGTTTTGGCTAGAGGTATTTTCATGTCTAAGCCAGTTAACGGGGCTGTTCCCATGTGGAGGAATCAGCAAATCAAGTAACCTGTCCTGTTTGATTTCTTGAATTTTTCTGTTCTGTAGCCAAGATCTTCAGGGGGTTTCCCCCTGTCATATCTGATCCATATCACTCTGGAAGGGGTCCAAAGCCTTTTCTCCTTCCCTGTCAACAAATCTAGAGCCTCTCTCCCCAAATAGTGTGTCCTTGTTCCATTAGCCCCAAATCATCAAAGGTACAGATTGATCCAACTTAGCAGCTTCCATTCTCTTCAGGCCTGCTCTATTGTGACCTCTCCCCCCCAAATGAAACAAAACAAAGGAGAGAGTGAAAAAAGGTGCTAGAAGACAACTAGAGGGGAACGTCATGCTTTTGTGGGCAACTGTGCTGGCACACATGTGCACAAGTGTGTGAACTACACATGAAAACCAGAGGACACTTGCCATGGAGGGATTTAGGAAGTATGGGAATAAGGGAGAACAGGGAAAAGAAGAAGGAACAAAATTATGCATGGAATTGTCATAATCAAACCTGTTACTGTATCACGGGCCACACCTGCAAGGGAAGCAGGTAGACTACAGGGCTTCACCTCTCCCTCTATTCCTTCAAGCCCCATTCCCACATCTAAGGCCTAGCTTTGTATGAGAACACCATCAGCCTCCCCTACCTCATCTCTAGTGGTCCCCACAAATAATCCTGCCCTACCCACCCCTTTCCAACCAGTTGCTTTACCCCAGCCCTCAAGCCCAGCAGGCCCTCCATGGAAACCCAACAGCCACTCGTGCCAGGCGAATTGATGGCCCAAGGATAGATGTTTGCTCTCCCTCCATCTCTCCAGATCCAATCCCTAGTCTCATCCCAACCTCTGAGTCAGAATAACTGCTGCAGCCTCTTTCTCTGCTGTCCCATCTTCAGTGGATCCAGTAAAATTTCCCTTCCTAATCCCTTTTACCCAGAAGTTGCTTTGTTCCTGCTCCCAACTCAAGCAGGTATGACCTGGGAACCTAACAAGTCCTAAAGGGACCTACAAGGGAAGCAGGTTAGGTAACTGGATATTCACTGTTCCCTCCATTCCTCCAGGTCCAGTTCTGACTGTCATCCTCACCTCTGTATCAGAACACCTGTGGCATTTCGCAACCACCTCCTCTCCAGTGGCTCCCACAGATCTCCCCTCTAATCTCCCTCACCCCAGTAACTGCTTTATACCAGCTCCCAACTTAAGTAGACACTCTATGGGAACCCACTGGCCACTCCTGCCAGGGAAGCAGGTAGGCCAACTGTAGATGTTCACATCACCCTCTGTTCCTCCAAGTCCTGTCCCTAGCTGTGCGGCAAAACACCTTTGGCAACCTCCCTACCCTGCCATCTCTAGTGGTTTCCACATGTCTACCCCTCCTGACCTCCTTCCTCACAGTCATTGCTGTATTCCAGCCTACAACTCAAGCAGACATCCTTTGGACCCACATGCCACTCCTTCAAGGAAAGCAGGCAGGCTAATTGCAGATCTTTGCCTCTTCGTCCATACCTCTAAGTCCAATACCCCTCCCCCCAATCTCATGGCCATAATGCAGCAGACCACATGCTGGAGCTTCTCCTCCCAATTACACCTCTCTTGGATCACACAGAACTTCCTCACCCAAGTTCCCTCCCAGCTCCAAACTCAAGAGGGCTGCATGCCCTGGGTACCTCCTGCCACCCCTACAAGAGAAACAAGTGAGCTATGTGTTGTCTCTCCCATCCCTCCATTCCTCATAGTGTAATGCCAAAGTCTAATTCCCAGCTCTACAGAACGACATCACATGTTGCAAATCCCTTGCCTCCTCTCTGCCCCCATCTTCAGGGGATGCCACAGACCTTCCCTTTCTAACCACCATCCTAAAAATAGTTGCTTTAACATTGCCCACAACTCCAGCAGGCACTCTCAGGGAACCCACAGGCCACTCCTGCCAGGGAACACATAGGCTTGTTAAGTCTTCACCTTTACTCCTTTCCTCTGGAATCACATCCCCAGCTAAGGAGAAGAACACCTTGGCAGTGCCCCCTCCACCATCTGGAGTTGACCCCACAGATACTCCATTTCTGACCTCAATATACCACTAGTAACTTTATTCCAGTCCAAACTCCACAGACAAGACACTCCCTGGAGCCCACCAGCCAGCGCTTCAAGAGAAAACAAATAGACTTACGTGCAAAGCTTTGCCTCTCCCTCCATTTCTCCAAACCCAGTGGAATGCCTGCTGCAGAGCCTCTTTCCCCTTCTGCCCTTATCTCAGATGGATCCCGTAGAAGGTCCTAACTACATTCCTAAGTGCCCTGCTCCCAGCAATTGCTCTGTCCAAACCTCTAGCTGCTGCAGATCCTACCCCATGGAAACCCACAGGCCACGCTGTGAGGAAGCAGGTAGGCTAACTGCAGATGTCATTCTCTCCCTCCATCCCTCAAGTCCAATCCCCAGCTCTGCTGCAGAACAGCTGTGGTAACCTCCTTGCCCCACCTCTCCTCTAGTGGATCCCTCAGATCTCCCCTTCCCCAACCATGCTCACTAGATTAGTTGGTGAGTAAGCCCCCAACTCCAGCAGACCCTTTATGGACACTGGAGAGCCAGCACTGCCAGTGTGTCAAGTAGGCCAGCTGTAGATCTTCACTTCACCCCTCCTCCTCCTCCAAGTCCAGCACCTTACCTGTGGAGCAGAGCACCTGCTGCCACCGACTTCTGTAGCCTCTGTTCCTGCCCCACCTCACCTGCAGTGGCTCCAGCAGATCTTCCCCTGTAACCTTCCTCACCACACTAGCTGCTCTGTAGCAGCCCCCAGCTGCAGCTGAGCCTTCATGGGAACCCAAGAGTCTCAGGTCTGCCTCTAGAGTCAAGGTCCCTCCTGCACCTTTTAAGTGCCAGTGCCTCAGACTATGATGCATCCCTTCCTTGAATCAAGTACCGTTCTCATGAGGATTAATTCTCAGATTTGCAAACAAGATCAGATCTTTGGCTGCAGTTTGAGTAGTTTCCCTTCTTCTCTGGTGGTGGGATGTCGGGTAGGAAAATTAAGCTGATAGACTGAGGCATATAGTTTGAGGGTTGGAGTTCAAGATGCTCAGCTTGCTGGGGCCACAGGTTCCTGGTTTTTGGCATGCCTACTCTCTCTCTGTAAGGTGGAGAGAGTCTACTAGGATGTGATTTGATGTGTTTTTGTTGTTGTTGTTTATTTTCTTTATTTACATTTCAAATGTCATTCCTCTTTCCAGTTAAATCTCCTATCCCCTCACCCATCCCCCCTGCTTCTATGAGGGTACTCCTCTACCCATCCACCTCCTCATGCCTAAGCACCCTAGCATTCCCCTATGCTGGGTCATTGAACTTCCACAGGACCAAGGGCCTCCCTCCCACTGATGATGGACAATGCCACTCTCTGCTACATAAGCAGCTGGAGCCATGGGTCTCTCCATGTGTACTCTTTGGTTGGTGGTTTAGTCCCTGGGAGATTTGGGGGGTCTGCTTGGTTGATACTATTCTTCCTGTGGGGTTGCTAACCCTGTCAGCTCCTTCAGTCCTTCCCCTTATTCCTCCTTTGGGAACCCTGCATTTAATCCAGTGGCTGGCTGTGAGCATCCGCATCTGTATTGTGACCTGATGTTTTATTAGTGTTATTAGTTGCACGATTCTGTGATTTGCATTGGCCCTCTCAGTGGTACTAGAGGTTGGACATCTAAGTTCTGTAGTGAGTCAAGCATCATTTAAAATGAAGAATTTGGTTTCAGGCTTGGGCAAAGAAGATCCCTTATTTATTAAGTAATAAAGATGAAAATCTATTAAAAATGTTCAATTTTATAGCACACTGGGTATCTCTTCATAAATATTGCAAATTTAAAAAGTGCTTTATGTAAGTAGATGGTAAAATTTTATTCTGTTATTCCTGTCTTGCACAGCACCTCTTTTAGAAGCTACTCCCTGCAGAGGGACGTACATTGAATATATAGCTATTACATTCTTAACCCCTCCACAGTTCTCATTCACTTTAAAATATTAATGACTTTTGATTATATAAGTCTTACACGTAATTCCATATATGACATATATGCTAGGAACTGAGTGAAATGCCAGTTGATCTTCTCATGGCTTCATTCCTCTCTGGCACTTGACTTTGTCTCTGCAGATTCACTGCCAAAGGCAGTTCTCATACCTAGTTTTGTTTGTACCACTACTGCCTGTGCATTTAAAGATTTTACCTCTAGCCATATGTGTACAAGTATACATGCTTATGAAAGTTGTATTTTTATATTTTCTCCTGGCCTGTGCCTTTACTTCCTTTCCATAGCTTAATATTTTTTGTATCTTCTTGATAACCACCTATCAATTGGCCATTTTATATTGAACATATAGATGTTTAGAAAAATGTTTATACATATTTATTGTGTGTGTATGTTTGTGTATATGAATGTGTGTTTGTGTATATATATATATGTTTATGTATGTATGTGTGTATGTGTTTGTGTGTATGTATGTATGTGTGTATATGTGTGCTCACTTGTGCATGTGTGGGCATGTATGCATGTGAGCAAGATGTGCTATGGGTTCTAGGATCAGACTCAGGTCATTAGGCTTCTTTTTTTTTTTTTAACTTT
>NW_022196905.1:103881225-103902052 GCF_008632895.1 Mastomys coucha
GTGGCTTTCTCTGTGTGTTGTGGGACTGGCTGCAGAGCTTGTGCCCAAGGTCTGCTCAGAACACTAAGGAACTGGAGTGACTGGGCTGGCAGAGTTCCTAAGTGCCTGGTCCTGCTGGTCCCAGTTACTCCCAGTGTTGGGACAGATGTTGGTTTCTGCTTACCTCTGATCCTGGGTATGTCAGAGCACCTGGGAATGGAGCTTCCCTTGGGTGTTATGGTGTCATTAGGCTTCTTTACAGTCATTTTTTCCTCCTGAGCCATCCTGTTCGTCCAAGTTTAGATATCTTAATTTAGTTTTCCAAGCTTTTAATAATACACTTTAAAAAGGATTTATTTATTTATTTATTTTAAATATATGAGTACATTTCGCTGTCTTCAGTTGCACCAGAAGAGGGCATAGGGCCCCATTATGGATGACTCTGAGCCACCATGTGGTTGCTGGGAATTGAATTCAGGACCCGTGGAAGAGCAGTCAGTGCTCTTAACCGCTGAGCCATCTCTCCAGCCCAATAATACATTATTTTATAGTGAATATATATTTCCTTGTAATTTTTATATTTTCTTAGATGGTTTTGACTTCATTATGTATTTTTTAAAAATGCACCAGGCATGGTGGCACATCCCTGTAATCTCAGCAGAGGTAGGGGAATCTCTAAGAGTTCATGGCCAGCTTGGTGTAGAAAGTGAGTTCCAGGACAGCAACAACTACACAGAGAAACCCTGTCTCAAAGAAAGCAATACTGCATAGAGTTTTAATTGTGTATGTTTTATCTACCTTTATTGTATAATTTTTGATCATATGAGTATACTTTGAAAGGCCTTCCATTAAAATACTCATTTTTATATTTAAGTGTTTGATCAAATTAGAATTTTAGTATAAGCATATTCATCCTCTTTTCTTAAAAGTTTTTTTGTATGTTTGAACATTTGCTTGCATATATGTAATGTGCACTTTGTGTGTTCCTGGTACCTGTAGATTCCAGAACATGTCCATTGGGTCCTCTGGAATTGGAGTTGTAGACATTTGTGATTACCATGTGGATGTTGGGAACTGCACTCAGGGCCTCTGTAAGAACGGCAAGTGCTCTTCTTCACTGGGCTATCTCCAGCCCTTCCTTCTTCATTTATTTTTGTTTTTTTGTTTTTTGTTTGTTTGTTTTTTTCCAGACAGGGTTTCTCTGTGTAGCCCTGGTTGTCCTGGAACTCACTCTGTAGACCAGGCTGGCCTCGAACTCAGAAATCCGTCTGCCTCTGCCTCCCAAGTGCTGGGATTAAAGGCGTGCACCACCACCACCCGGCTCCATCTTCATTTTTACTCCAAAATAGCAACCCATATTTCCCCACTGATGCTGGATTTTGTCTTTATTATATTACAGATTCTCATGCTATTTGTATTATGTTTGAAATTTATCTTTTTTTCACTGATATGTGTATCTATAAATCACAACCCATATTAGTAATCATTATTGGATACATGTTTTATTCATAATAAATTAAGTAATATAATTACATGCTTTAGCATGTGAGTTGGATTAATTTTCCTTGTTTTCCTAGTTTATTTTATCTTACCAGTGGGATTAACCAGGCACACTAACTTGAAAATCCAGTTGTCTAGTGTTGTAGTTACTTGTCTGCTACTTTGATAACAAGCAAGGCAGTGCACAGAAGATTGTTAGTGGTTTGCCGTTTCAGAAGGTGAGTCATGACCATATAGCAGGAGCGTGGTGCCATGCATGCAGGCATGCTGCTGGAGCAGTAGCTGAGAGCTTGTGTCTTCATCTACGAGCATGATGTAGATATAAATAATGAAACGCTGTGGTGTGGATTTTTGAAACCTCAAAGCCCACCCCTGTAGCCACGAACTTTTTTTTTACCTGGCTTCTTTGTTCCCAGAATAACAACTCTGAGATTTAATTATTTAGGAATAAATGCCCAGGCCATAGGGTTTGGCTTATTCCCTGTCTAGTTATGTCTGCCACATGGCTAGTTACCTTTCCTCAGTCACATATGTCAGTGTTGTCCTAGTTCAGGTGAAATCTGCTCTTGACTCTTTGCCAGAATTCCTATCTCTTTCTGCCGAATGTCCTACCTTCTAATCCTGCCGTTCAGTTCTTTGACCATTCAGCTCTTTATTGACAGGTGAATGCTTTTACACAGTGCTGAGAATACCCTACATACCCCAGTGGTATACTTTCTCAGACAAGGCCGTACCTCCTGATCCTTCCTAAACTGTTCTACCTACTAGTGATCAAGCACTCAAACATGTGAGTGTATGGATTCTAGGAGTGCCTATTCTTGCTCAAACCTGGTTAAAACTTATCTTGATATTTTGTTGGTATTGTATTACTCTGATGAAAAATAAGTTATGGATAAAATATTGATACCTTAGTGTTATTGAGTTTTTCTGCTCAAAATAGGATGGGCCAGTTATATTGTGTTTACTTCAGTAGTAATAAATGACATTTCCATGTAGATCTTGCATGTTTTTGAGACTATCTTCTTAGGTCACTCACCTGTGTTGACTTCCTATTTGGAATCGTTTTCTCCTTTTCATCTTCTGAATGGTTGTCGTTTATGTGTTAAAAGTTCTTTGGCAGTTTAATGGCTTTAAAAACAAAACATTCCATTTTAAAACTTATGCTTGCTTTTAAAGCAATTGTTTCTTATTATTTTGTTAAGATTTATTTTTATTCATTTGTGTGTAGTGTGTTGTATGTATCTGTCTGTCTGTCTGTCTCATATGCCTGAGAGTGCCTGAGCCAGAAGAAGGTGTTGGGTCCCTTCAAGCTACAAGTTTACAGGTAGTTTTGAGCCTTTCTTTCTTTTTTTTTTTTTTTTTTGAGACAGGGTTTCTCTGTTTAGCCCTGGCTGTCCTGGAACTCACTCTGTAGACCAGGCTGGCCTCGAACTCAGAGATCCGCCTGCCTCTGCCTCCCAAGTGCTGGGATTAAAGGCGTGCGCCACCACCGCCCGGCTAGTTTTGAGCCTTTCATTGTGGTGCTGTGGGACTAGACTTGGGTCTTCTGAAAGAGCTTTTAACTGTTGAGCCACCTCTTCAGCTCCTCTTAAACAATCTTAGGTTATATTTTGGACTAAGTTGATACACTCAAAGTTGTTATAGGGCCTGTATGTAAGCCCTGAAGTACGCTAAGAACCATATATCTCATATTCTGGCCCTGTAGACACCATTCACAAATTGCAGAAGGCACTAGCCACTTGAGCCTCAGTGGTATTTGCTTTTCTTGGCACTTAATTAACAGCCATGGTGCATATTTCGATTAACGTGTATTAGCATCTTGTTTCTCTCATATCTAAGGGCCTAACCAGACCAGTTACAGCATTTAGGTTTTTAGAGATCTCTTTTTCAAGATTATTTCATGTAGCTAGTAGTTCTTGGTCCAGTCAGCTGACAGTTATTTAAACAGGGAAAGTTTTGTACACAAAATTATGAAGCTGTTATATAACATGTCTCTGTAAGCTTAAATCAACTCTCTAGGGTACTCCAGAGCTGCGAGATGGGGAGAGAAGGAGAGGAAGAAGGGGAGGAGGAGGGGAATGAGAAATGGCAGACCTGTGGAAATCTTGCACCAATTTGCTTGCGTCTTCAGAAAAGATGGAGAAACAATCCATTGGATCCAGAGACATTTCTGGCAGGGTGTAAATGGATTGTATTTGCTTGCAGAGTGCAAAGCAGCTCTCTGGAACATTAGTTAACACAGAGTAAATTGAAATCAGGGATACTTGCCATGCGGGAGGCCTGGAGTGCACAGGTTTCCACGTAGCTGTAGCTGTGGTGCTGAGAGGAGCTCAGGAATGTGACCTTGGCACCTGTCTGAGGGAGACTGGCTGGTACATACGTGTGGCTTCTAGCTCATGGAGGTCCCAGGAAGAGTTCACCAGGCTCAACCGCAGTTGAGAGCTCCTGAGGCTCTGGTCACTCTTAGTACTTGCTTGGGCAAGTTCCAGAGAGCATCCTCAGTGTGATACCCTTTAACAGCTAGAGAGCTCTTCCATGTACCAGTCCTCCAGTGCCCTCTACTGAGAAAGTTCATATTATGCTCACGGCAAGCCAAGTTTCATGTCATACAGGATAGCTGCAGGCTGAATTTGGAGCTTTGAGGCAGTTAAACATTAATGAATATATCTATTCTCCTGGTCCCCAGCTCTGACAGAGTCTAGCTTGCTTCTGGAGTTCTGAGTACCCTGTCCTGTCATAGGAAGTCACACATATTCTTTCAAAATGCAACTCTCTCCTTTGAGGGCTCAGCTCCTTTCTCCTTGATCTTAGTGATGGTTTTCATAGGTTGTTTGGATATGCCTATTCCAGGGTTATAATTTCTTTTGTTTTTGAGAGGCTGCATAATGTTTCTCTGCTGTGGATTTTGTTTGTTTTTTGTTTTTTGAGACAAGATTTTCCTTTGTAGCCCTGGCTGTCCTAGAACTCAGTAGACCAGGCTGGCCTTGAATGCACAGAGATGCACCTGCCTTCGTCTCCCAAGTGCTGCAATTAAAGGTGTGGGTACCACTGCCTGACTATAGGCGTGCCCATTTCTCTTTAAAAGATTCTGGGAGAGCTTGGCTTTCACCTGTTTTTGTTACTTATAGAAACTGTAGTTCCTGCCAGGCTCCTCTGCTGTTGAGTTGTAGCAGTTCTTCCTGTGTGTGGGTTTGTTTTCTGTAATTTTTATTATTTTCAGTTAACTGTGATCTAAAATATTACATGGAAATTCCAGGATCAAGGAATGCATCAGTTTTAGACTGTATGCTGTTTTGTTTCTCAGGTATCTACTTACGCTAGGAGCTCTGGATGCTGCGTGGTACCAGGTATAGCCCTAGTCTCTGATTTCTGGGGCAGTACCTGTGTTCTTCCACCTGGCTTTATGATGTCCCAAGTGCAGGAGTGGCAGTGCTGCTCATGTCACTCACTGCATTGCTGTCACTGTTCTCTGTTGTTATAGTTACCATTGTTGCTATTTTTTCTTCCCTGAGATAGGGTTTCTCTCTGTAGGCCTAACTATTGTGGGACATGCATTGTATACCAGACTGGTTTTAAACTTGGAGATCTGCCTGCCTTTACCTCTCTCGTGCTGAGATTAAAAACATGAGCCTCCAAGCCTGGCACTGTTGTCTTAATGCACCTAATTTATAAATTAATCATAAGGATATGTGCATAAACTACTACAGTCTTACATCACTTTGTGATCATGGTATTTTCTGAGCAGTGTGTCATCAGGTGGTTCTATCTTGAAGCAACATTCTGGAGTGTACTTACACAAACTTACATGTTGTAGCCCATCACTGCACACAGACTTTTGATCAAGATAGGTGGTAAATGGGAGATGGCTGAGGCGGACACTTTACATTAAGCTTTTTTATGTTCAGAAAGTGTATATATGTTAAGGTACCAAAATTACAGAAACGTGGGAAGCAGTAACAATTGTTTATTAAGATTTTCAGCATAATATGTTATGCATTGTGCTTCTTTCTTTTCTTTTATGTGATTGGAAGCTCAGCAAGCTTACATTATCTCTACAACAGTTGAAGTAATGCACTGCAGTGTTGAGATGACTGCTGTCACTGAGTGGGAGGAATTCTCTGTGTCTTCATTGATGTCAGGGACTACCATTGTGTATGCTGCCAGTTGTTGATTTTAAACAGGACTCACACATAAATGATACATGATTGTATGTTCAGCATTTGGTACTTTGTGTAGTTGCAGCATCTGCTCAGGATGGGCAACAGCTTTGAAAATATCCATTGTGAATTAGGTGGCTACTCAAGTCCTTAGAGGGTTGTGCTTTGTACTTTAGGTCTGTCAATTTTGTCAGTTTGATCTAAAGCAAGCTATGTTGGTTTTAGAATCAGAAAGACATAGTTTGATGGATTGAGGAGGTTGTGCAGGCATTAAAGTCCTGTGTAAGCATGAGCACTCATGTGAGAAGCTGAGTGTGGTGGGTATGCTTGTAATCCAAGTGCTGGGAGGTAGACCTAGTAGATCTCAGACTCACTTACTCAAAGCAGCCTAGCTTAATCATTGAGCACTTGCTCCCAGTGAGAGATCCTGCCTTAAAAACAGGATTGATGGTGCCTAAGGAGGAAGAACATCTCACGCTATCCTTGGCCTCTATGTGAACATTCATTTGTATTGTACTCATGCCCACAGCAGGATGGAAAATCTAGTTCCACTACTTATTAACTGCAACCATGGTATGATGCTTGTGAACCTGAGTTCATAAAACATCAAGTGAGTTACAGTGAGTGTCATTTCTTTGCTGCAGGTATAGTATTGGTATAACCAAGTAGCTGTAGCATCCCTGACTCTCAGTTGACAGATGAAGAGTTCTGTGTTTTGGATGAACAACATAATGTTTTGGTGGAGAATACACTGTGGACTGTCTAAACACACTGTAGCATATGCACCGACTCATGGCTAGCCATCTTCTGGTGATGAGGCTTACTCACGACATCTAGAAGCTATTATATTGTCTTGGTATGTGGTACCTAGTTTACATTTGAACCACTCTTGTTTTCGTAATCATTTTTGTCTTACATTTCTAGGTAGAATTTGTTTTTGAAATAATTCTTTAAGAATATTCTAAACATTGTGGGGTGTGTGTATTTGTGCTGTGTGTGTGTGTGTGTGTGGTGTAATATGTGTGTGGTGTATCTATCTGTGTTATAAGTTGTGTTTGTGTCTTTATGTATGTGTGATGTGTGCTTTGTGTGTGTGATGTATGTTGTGTGTGTATGGTGTTTCTATCTGTGTTGTATATTGTGTGAGTGGGGTGTATGTGTGATGTATGTGTATGTGTGGCATGTGTATGTAGTATGGGTGTGTGTATGGTATGTGTGTATAGTACTCACGTGGTACAGCAGACTATGAAGGCCAGAGGAGAGCTTGCATCAGTCAGTTCTCTCTTTCTGCCGTGTGAGTTCCTGAGCTTGCTCTTAGATTGTCAAACTTGGTAGTGCCTTTACCTGCTGAGCTACCTAGCCTGTGTGAGAACCATGTGTGCACAGTGCTTATGAGGAGGAAGGCTGTCCCATGCTCTGGAACTGGAGGGACGTACAGGTGGCTGTGACCCTCCTTGTGTGGGTGCTAAAGCCATAGCAGCTGTTTTTAGCCGGCTGAGCTATCTCTCCAGCACCCAAAGTGCTTAACTCTAAAGAAACATTACAATGAACTAGACACTCTCAGGCTTAAGAGATTCATGGTGTTATCATTATAATTTACTTTAAAAAGGCAGAATGAAATCATCCTTTTCCAAATTGCATCAGTTCACTGAAATTCATCTGTAAATGGAAGTATGGTAGCATCTATTTTAGTTTAAAAAGATGTGAGCTGGGCATGGTAGCACACATGTGTGATCTCAGTATTTGGAGATAGGGACAGGATAATCAGAAGTTCAAAGTCAGCTGTGACTGTAACAAATTTGAGGCGTTGTGTTAGAAAAACTTCAGTAGACAAAAATGTTATAAAAATTAGGTCTTAGCGGGATGTAGTGGTGCACACCTTTAATCCAGCAATCAAGATACCCACACAGGCAGATTTCTTTGAGTTTGAAGCCATCCTGGTTGTCATAGTTCCAGGACTTCCAGAGCTACATAGTGAGACTCAAATCTCTTCCCCCTACCAAGACCCAATTTTGTCTTATAATACTTGACTTATTTTTAAACTGACCAAATTGTGACTGCTTCTGAATATGGCATGTCCTGTAGTGAGCAGATGTACATCTTGCCTCCCATGGGGTGGCTGTATGAAGACATGCATGCAACTTCAGACAGAGCTCCACTTCTGGCACTGCTCAAACATTAGGTTTCTTGACATTTACCTTAAAGCCCTGAATGGTTTGTGCTGCAGAGTTCTGCTGTTTGCTGAATTACCTCAGTAAACAGGGTGAGGTGAAGAAGACCACATCTGCCCTACCTGTCAGCGATTCCTTCTTATTTCCTTTTCTATGCTTGCACATGTGATGAAGGCTCAGAAATTATTCATGTGAGTGATGCTGCTTCTCACTCCAAGGCTTTTACTGATTGAAAAAGAATTAAGAGCCATGTTTGGTGGCACGCCTGCAGCCTTAGCACTGAGAGGCTGAGACGGCAGAATTGCCACAAATCTGGGGTCAATCTAGAGTACATGGGTAGTAGACCCTTTATCAAGAAAAAAAATTCAGAGAGATCTTTAATACCTCTTTGAAAATAACCATGAAGGTTTTAAACTATCTTGAAGGATCATAGAATCCCTTATATAGTCATCTAAAAAATTTGTAAACAGGATGCTTAACTTTAGATTAGAAAATCAGGTCATCATCAAAAGCTTTCTTTGTAGAAAAGCTGCTTTGATTTTTATTTCATAGTCATTAATGAAACTATCAATTACATGAATTATGATTTTCAACTCACATAGTAATTTCCATGTGTTTTCATAATAAAATTCACTCTGTAATCTCTTCCACAAAGATGTAGTAAACAGCACCTGCTATAACACAGAGCTACCAAGTGGGTGTTCACACTTTACTGTATGAAGCAACACTGAAGGGTTAAAGAAAGCTGGATACACTATAAGATTACAAAGTTTTATTTATGAGAGGATAGGGAGGGTGTCGTTATATGGATGAAGCATTAATAACCTCTCCATTCTGCAGGAACTACTCTTTCCAGTCCCATAGGGACTGTGAGTGTGTTTTGGTGGTCTGCGCAAGAGGTTAAGCTTGGCAAGTGTAGTGGGGAATGATGTCACTGAATGCACACCATATGTATCAAAAGTCAGAGAGTGCTCTCTTACTGACATGCATAGATGTATATGTGTTGGAATGGAAAATCGTTTTTATGAAAATATAGACAAGTAAAACAAGAATGTTCTGTACTGAGTCTGATCCAGTCACCAGTAGCTGCCAAGTATGATACTCCCTGAAAAGTTTCTCTCCTTAGTTTTCCAGCTTCCAGCCCTTTGTTGGCTCTAAAAGCAGTCTGTTTGGAAAGCCTTATTCAGTATGCTCCTTCTGTTGGTGTGGGTTGAACACCAAATGAGACATCCATTGTCTCTGTTAAAGCAAAGCTGCTAGGGCAGTCTAGTGTGCATGTTGCCGCAGATGGAAATGATTAATTGATTTAGCTAACTCAGTAGATTCTTCTCTAGTAAGGCAGGGGTATATCAGAGCTTCATACTGCTAATTATTGTTCTATCCATTAATATATCAAAGACTGTAATTGTTGCTTTAATCCTTCTGTTATCATTATTTAAAATGTTATGTTTTAATGCTACACTAATGGGTACATCAAATATATAAAACATTTGATTTTTAGAAGAAATTTATGGCTTCTGACAGAAGAATACATGGAGATAAAATATGAAGTACCTAGTTATTTTATTATTCAATTTTAATTATCAAATCACAATGTTTTTTTTTTTTAAAAAAAATACTATTAATCTTTTTTTATAGTCTAATCATTATCCTCCCCCTGGTGTGCCCTCTGACTGTTTCTCATCTCATTCCTCCTCCCCTCTCTCTAAGACATGTTCCCACCCTCCTATCCCCACCCCCACCCCACCAGACCTCTCCACTCCCTGGGGCCTCAAGTCTCTCTAGGGTTAGGTGCATCTTCTCTCACTGAGGCCAGACCAGGCAGTCCTCTGCTGTATATGTGTTGGGGGCTAGTGTATGGTGACTCAGTGTCTGAGCAATCTGGGGGTACATGTTAGTTGAAACTGCTGGTCTTCCTATGGGATTACCCTCCTTCTCAGCTTCTTCTAGCCTTTTCCTAATTCAACACAGGGCTCTCTGGCTTCTGTCCACTGGTTGTGTGTCAGTATCTGCATCTGACTTGTTGGGGCCCTTGGAGGGCAGCTATGCTAGGCTCCTGTCTGTAAGTACACTATAGCATTAGTAATAGTGTCAGGACTTGAAACCTCCCCTTGAGATGGATCCCAATTTATGCCAGTCACTGGACCTCCTTTCCCTCAGGCTTTTCTTCATTTTTGTCCCTTTGGTTCTTTTAGACACGAACAATTCTGAGTCAGAGTTTTTGACAGTTGGATGGCAATCTCATCCCTCCACTTGATGCTCTGTCTTTCTACTGGAGATGGACCCCATAAGTTCCCTGTCTCCACTCTTGGGCATTTCATCTAAGGTCCCTCCCTTTGAGTCCTGAGCATCTTTCACCTCCTAGGTCTCTGGTACATTCTAGAGGGTCCCCCACCTCCCACCTCCCGAGGTTGCCCATTTCCATTCTTTCTGCTTACTATTCAGCTATTAAGAATGAGGACATCATGAGTTTTGCAGGCAGATGGATGGAACTAGAAAATATCATCCTGAGTGAGGTAAGTCAGACTCAAAGGGACATTCATGGTATGTACTCACTGATAAGTGGATATTAGCTATAAAGTACAGAATACCCAGGACACAACCCACAGACCTCAAGAAGGTTAACAAGCCAAAGGGCCCAAGTGAGGATGCCTTAATCCCACTTGGAAGGGAGAAGAAAGGAATCATGGGGGGGGGGGCAGATGGAGGGAGGGATCTGGGTGGGAGAGGAGACAGGGAGGAAGAAAGGGGAACATGATCAGGTATTGGGGGGGCAGGAAATCACAATGTTTTTCGTAAAAATAAAGTACTGGTTTAAGTTGGATACCTAAAAGCTTGAATGAACTATTGCATATCTTGTACAGAAAACCACCTCATCCAGTAGCACGATTCCACTGAAACAGTAGTTGTGACCTAGGAGGCCGCTGAGCTGGTCCAGTGCTCACCTAGCATGCACAGGATCTGGGTTGCATCCCCAGCACAGCGTGTGACCACAAGGCAGAGAGAGATCACGTCTGTAAGTCAGCACTCAGTCAGTGGAGGATCAACAGTTAAAGGTAATTTTTGGCTACATAGCATGTTCTCAAACTTGTGTGTCCCTAGTGTGTAAATAAAGAAATGAATTCAGCATTTATAAAGCTGGAAGTAGTGGTGTGCTCATGAAATCTCGGCACTTGAGAGGTTGAGGCAGGTGGATTGCTGTGAATTTAAGGAAAGCCCAGACTACATAGCAGGCCCTTATCTTGAGAGAAGCAGGGGCTTTGGAGAGGACTTAAGTGGGTAATGTGCGTGCTGAGCTTTAATCCACAGGATGCAGCATGCCTTTACTCCCAGTGCACTCCTCTGTGGCAGCCCTAGAGGAGGGGTTCTCAACCTTCCTAATGCTGCAACCATTTAATACAGGCCCTCATCTCATGGTCATCCCCAGCCCTAAAATTATGTTCCCTTCTGCTTCATAACTATAATTTCCCTACTGTTAGGAATTGTAATGTAAGTATCTGATATGTGAGCCCATGACCACTGCCTTAGAATGTTGTGGGCCAACATTCATGATGTGTGCAGTGGTAAGCTACAAAGAGACCCAGTGTCAGACATGATGAAAGGCAAAGACCAATACCTAGGACTCTGACCTCTGAATACATGCAGGACCATATGTATTATTCTCACATGTGAATGAACATGCACACATACAGGCATGTATACATATCACACACATTATGTACATATACACAAAACCAAAAAAGTCAAAGAAAATATAATATTTATGAAAAAGCAATATGGTAGGACAATATTATGCTTAGTAAATATAAATGAAATTATATTAGTATAATAGAGTTCTATTAACGTTTTGGTATCTTTGTTTTATTTTTTTCTTTGTGGTACTGAGGAACACACTAAGGGCCTTGGTTGTGCTTGATTGAACTAAATCGTCTGCATCTCAGCTACATCTCCAGCGCCTTGATATCTCTGTATCTAGCTAGTGTGCCTCTTTGTATAAACCTCCCCTTAAAATTTCTTTTTAACTTTCTGAGACAGTATCTCATGCATCCTAGGCTAGCTTCTGATGCCTGGATCTCCTGTTTCTAGCCTTCTGTGTGTGTTCTTACCCTCATCCTCTTGTAGTGGTGGTTCCTTTTCTGTTGCTGCGATAGAATACCCTTAAAAAAGCAACATGAAGAAGAAAAGGCTTAGAGATTCAGAGGGGACTGCAGTCCATGGTGGGAAAGAAAGGTGTGGCTGCAGAAGCATGAGGCCCTGGCAGTCAGGGAGCCAAGATATCATGTTTCATCTGCACATAAGAACCAACAGTTAGTAAATGGGACCTCATGAAGCTGGAAGCTTCTATATGGGCAAGGACATCATCATTCAGGCAAAGCAGCAGGCTACAGAATGGACTGGGTCTTTACCAATTGTGCATTTGATAGAGAGTATTTAAAACACATAAAGAACTAAAAATGGGAACATTTAAGAAAAATTAACCCAATTAAAAAAATAAGATATAAAACTCAGCAGAGAGTTGTCAAAAACTGAAACATAGGAGGCTGAGAAGTTCTTAAATGTTCAACATCCTTAGCCTTCAGGGAAATGCAAATTAAAACTACTTTGAGATTTTATTGTTCTCAGTCACAATGGCCAAGATCGATAAAACAAATGAGTGCACATTTTGGTGTGAATGTGGGGAAGAGGGCACACTTATTCATTGCTGGTGGGAGTGCAAGTTGATACAGCAGTTTTGGAAATCAGAGTGACTGTTGCTTAGGAAGCTAGAATTGATCTACCTCGTGATCCAGCCACAAGGAATTGATACTCTTGGACATATACTCAGAGAACTCTACATCCTACTATAGAGACAATTGCGTGTCACAGCTCTGTTCATAATAGGCAGAAATTGGAAACAGCCGAGATATCTTTCAACTGATGAATGAATTATGGGATGTGATATTTTCACACAATAGAATATAATTTAGCTGTTAAAAATGAAAATATTAATTCTTCAGTAGATGGATAAAGCTAAAAAAATTATCCTGATCCTTAAGAGACAAATATTGTATGTATCTTGGCTAGTTTTGTGTCAACTTGACACAAGCTAGAGTCATCTTAGAGGAGGAATACTCAATGATGAATACCTTCATAAGATATATAGGCAAGCTCTACATTTGTGGGGCATTTTCTTAATTAATAATTTGTGGGTGAAGGCTCAGCCCATTGGTTGTTTTGGTTCTATAAGAAAGCAGGCTGAGCAAGCTGTGATGAACAAGACAGTAAGCAGCATCTTTTATGGCTTCTGCCTCAGCTCCTGCTTCCAGGCTCCTGCTCTGCATGAGTTCCTGTCCTGACTTCCTTCAGTGGTGGACTGTGGTATGGAAGCATAAGCCGAATAAACCCTTCCCTCTCCAACTTGCTTTTTGGGCACCCTGTGTCATTGCAGCAATGAAATCTGTAGGATAGTATGTTTTCCTCTCATATGTGGATGCTACAATCCACATAACCACTAAGGCTGAGTACCAAGGAAAGGTCTAGGAAGGGGAAGAGGATCTCCCAAGGAATGGGAGATAAAATGCAATATTATAAAGAAACAAAGTGGAGACTAGAATGAGAGGATTAAATAGGGAGAAGGATGGGAGTGGCCTATATCTTGTTGAGTTGTTGGCCAAAGGGTCTCGCTCCATGGAAACCCTCAAACATCACAGGCGATTGGTTGCTCTCAGAGCCTGCTGGTAAGGTCCTGTTTGTGGAAATAAAACTTAATTATGTTACTGAACACAGAGAAGTATAGCAGATGCCTTGCTAGAAGCTTCACCCTACTGAACTCATGGTAAGGTACCAGAAGGAACTGTGCATGCTACAAGAGGAGAAAGATAACCATCTCTGCCAAGTCCCATTTACTGCAAGAATCTTCCTCTTTGACATGGGTTAACTTATATCAGTATCATATTAGGAGTCATTTTATTGCTAGGACCACTTTGCAGAAGTGGTTGATTATGCGTATAACATCTGTGCAGTTATTACCCCACTGTATTTTGCCAGGCAGAGGTGGCAGAGTTTGCAGCTGGGTCATGCTGAGGATTATCTTTTGTCTCTAGTAGCAAGTGTATCACCTTCCAGCACCACGAATGCTAGTCAGTAGGAGTGATACTTCTAGTTGAATACCAGCTTAATTTCTCTAAGCAGCTGGGCACACCTGTGAAGGATTTTCTTGTTTGGATCATTTGAGCTGAGGCAACCCACCCTCAGTCTGGATCATTTGAGCTCAGACGAGCCACACTCTATCTGGGCTGTTCCTTGTAGTGGTAGTCTAACAGAAAAGGATATGGAAGAAGATTGCTTTTGTTTTCAGTCTGCTTGCCCTCACTCTCACTGGCATGTTCATTTGTCCTGTGGAATCAGTGTCAAATAATGCTGCTACTTCTCCCACAGTGGGGTTCATGGGTTCAGGAATCAAGGGCTGGAAATGGAGATGGTCCCACTCACCACCTAATTTACATTACCATTACCTTATATATATGGAAGGTAGTTGTATTTTGTGTCTTGTGTTTTGTTTTCCAACTAGGAGTGCTTTCCTTAGAATTAAGAATAGATGACTCCAGAGCCTGACTTTTAGGGTGAGTTAGGCAGCTCTGTGTGAGGGATTAGGCTTTTCCAAACATCCGCTGAGGACCATCATCCTGAGTGCTGTCCTCAGGGCTGAGGGATGGATTGAAGAGCTATTGGCCATGTTGTGTGAGAGATTCCTTTCTAGGCAAGGATATAGGCAAACCCTATGTAACTACACAGTGGAGAAACTATTAGATTTTAACATATATATGTAGTTATATGCAGAGATGAGTATATATACACATGAGTATGTAGGCATACACATGTCTATAGACTGTCATAGGAATACCTAGAAAGACTATGGATCTAGAGTGTAAATTTGCCTATGAGTAACAACTATACTTTTATATATCTGCCTTTTGGTTGTTTGCATAGGATTTTCTTTTTTATTACTTTTACTCTTTTACAGTCCAGTCGTTACTGCCCTCCTGGTCTGCCCTCCCACAGTTCCTCACCTCATTCATCTTCCCCCTGTCTCTAAGAGGATGTCCCCATCCCCACCCCTTTACCCCCAGCCAAGCCTCCCACTCCCTGGGGGCTCAAGTTTCTCAAGGGTTAGGCACATCTTCTCCCTCTGAGGCCAGAGCAGGCAGTCCTCTTGCACAGGATTTTAAAAGAATCCTAAGGTTATCAGAGATTCCTGAAAGATATGAGTGAATAGTTGGTGTGGATTTATTTATACTGGCAAGAGCAACATTATCTTTTCTCTCTGCTATTTCTAGGCTTAGGTTATAGTAGAACACGGGAAAGAAATATGCGTTGTAATATGAACTAACTAGTACCCTCAGAGCTCCCAGGGTCTCAACCACCAACCAAGGACTGCACATGGAGGGGTCTGATTGTTCTGGCAGCATGTGTATAGTAGATGATTGCAATTTGATCATCAATAGGAGGAGAGGACCTTGGCCCTGTGAAAGTTCTGTGCCCCAGTGTAGGGGAGTGCCAGGGCCAATAAGTGGGAGAGGGTGGGGTGGCAGGCATGGGGAGGGAGAAGGCAACAGGGGTTTGTCTTTGTTGTTGTTTTTTGTTTTTGTTTTTTGTTTTTTGTTTTTCGAGACAGGGTTTCTCTCTGTAGCCCCGGCTGTCCTGGAACTCACTCTGTAGACCAGGCTGGCCTCGAACTCGGAAATCTGCCTGCCTCTGCCTCCCAAGTGCTAGGATTAAAAGTGTGTGCCACCACCGCCCGGCTAGGGGTTTGTTTTTGTTGTTTTTGTTTGTTTCTTTGTTTTTTGGAGGGGAAACTGGGAATGGAGAAATTTACATGTAAATAAAGAAAATATCTAATAAAAAATATATAGAAATGTGCGTTGTTATAGTCAGGCTTGTATTAAAGGTCAAAGATTGACATTGTAGCAAGTATAACTCACCCTGTGCTTTCATGGGTCTGTTGACTCATCCCTCACTGTTGATCCAAACTTAGACTCATATTTCACTGTTGATCCACACTGTTGCTTGACTGTGGGCCCCCTCATAGCAAAGGCAGCTTTCTGGGTGTGAGTTGCAATAGGCCTGGCAGACTTGCATGTGAGATAGACAGTTATGAAGCCCACAGTGCTTAGACTGTCATAGTTGTTACCAGCTGGAATTAATGTCTGCTTATTATTTTTGTCAGATAATTACATTATATGTTATCTTCTTGATTATCTGTAATATCTTAAAGGTTTTAGCTAATATCACAAATATAGTTATTAAATATGAAATAGTTTCCTGAGAATAATAGATTAACTTTTTATACCATTTAAGAGTTTGCAGTTTGCCTTTAGTCTCAACAACTCAGTAAGGGAGTATTTTTATTATTTTTATTTTATTTATTTGGAAGCTGAAGTCTAAAGATATTAAGTAACCTTCTTAGTTTATCTATGTTATATAATTTTTAAATTTGTTTATTCAACAAAGACTTATTCTGAGTTGTAAAAGTCACTGTGGATAGAATCATACAGCACTTACTTACATCATGAGAAAGAGTCAGATATTAAAGTAATCAATCATGGGATTATTTAATTATAGTAGTGATAAGTTGTGCCAAGAGGCACAATGTGGCATGAAGTGTGTTAGAGGAAGATCCAGCAGATCTGAAGTTCCCTGAGGAAATACTGCATCTGGTTTGAAGGGACGTAGTACAGATGGGGGTGGCGCATGCACAGTTCTGAGGAGAAAGTATACTGATAAGTTTAGAAAATGAAGTTAGGCAAGTGTGTTTGTATCACGAGGAATGAGTACAAATATCTGGAGAGTTAGTTGGGAGCCAGTCCCAATAGCATAGGTTTTAGGAAAATTCAACAAATTATTAAGTGTCTACTGCCCATGTGGTATAGTATGAAAGAGAGTATCTGAGTTACAAATACCCCACACTCTCAGCCAGCAGCAGGTGGAAGTGGGAAGCCAGGGTCAACCATGGACTCTTAGGCATTCCAGCATCATGTGATCTGTTTCTTTAAAGAAATGAACAACCTAAGCCAGGGAGTGCTGCTTCTGAGGTGTGCAGCAGTGGGACCCCTCTGCCTCTTGTGTACTCTGGAGGCTGTTGCTTGAACTTACTGAGGTGACCACCTACTGTCGAATTTTGTGGAAAGCTCTTTAGCACTTGGGCATGCTGCCTTTACTGTTTCCCTTGTGTTTTCCTCAGAAGGGGTCTGCATATCTCCTCCTGTGTCATCAGTGAGTGATAGCTCCGTGGTTCTCAAATCGGCAAATGAGCATTTTGCAAGCTGCAAACTCTGAGCTGCAGGGATAACAGGGATTAGATTGTATTGGACAGAAATTGGTGCTTCATTGTAGAAGCGGAGACAACTGTTACCTCTTAGCTGATTGTTATCAAAAGGACTTTCAAGACTTGTTCTAGCATCTTCCTAGATGCTGTGATCCTTAATACAGTACCTCATGGTATGCTGGCCTCCCACCATAAGGTTATGTTTGTTGTTTCATAACTGTAATTTTCCCACTGTTAATGAATCATAATGTAAATATATGATATACAGATGGTCTTACGAAACTCCTGTAAAAGGGTCGTTCAATCCCCAAAGGGTCATGACTTATGTTGAGAAATACTGTTCTAGACCATCATCAAAATCAGTAGTTATGCTCTATTCTATTTGGAAAATATATGTTACAATACTGTATCAACTACATAAGTTTAAAAGATAAAGGTATATTTTAAAAATCTGCATTTATATATACCAGGAAGTGCTTTTAGTACCACTTATATTTTGTTGTTGTTGTTGTTGTTTTTGTTTTTTGAGACAGAGTTTCTGTGTATAGCCCTGGCTGTCCTGGAACTCACTTTGTAGACCAGGCTGGCCTCGAACTCAGAAATCCACCTGCTTCTGCCTCCCAAGTGCTAGGATTAAAGGCGTGAGCCACCACTGCCTGGCAAGATTTCTTGAAAGTTATATGAAAGTTTCTTTTGGTGTGCTTGGGAAATGCCCAGAGCACATGGAATTCTTCAGAGCTGACCTTGGCTACTTATCAAGTTGGTGGCCATTCTGGGGTGTGTGAGACACTGTATAAGAAAGAAAGTCAGTCAGTAATAAATAAACCAACATTAGAACTCATCAGTTGTTTTGTACCATTGGGTATTCGGGTTCCTCTGGCTTCGCTGACTGGAAGACCGACCCATCTTGTGTGCATCAGTGGTTGGCTCCCTCTTGCTGCTCTTTGTTGAGCAGTGTACTTTCCCGTAACTGATGCCTAACTGAACAGTTTCCAGGCTCTGGTTGTGAAGAGTAATGCTGTGCAACCTTTCTGCAATTTGTTCAAATTGCTGGTGTACAATTTGAACTTCCATGAGTGATTTATGAGAATTCCTGTCCCTCATATCTTTGTCAACCTTTGGGATTTTCTATTTAATTTTAACTGATTAGCTCCTACATCCCCCGAGGAGTTGAGCCTAGGATGTCCTGTGTCCTGGTCAAGCTCTTTGTACCCATGTCTGTTAACCTTTCTGTGTCTGGAGCACTCACAGATCTTCCTTCTCTGTCTTCTTCCATTGAGCTTTTCCCTGGAAATCACAAATTTCATCACATATGAGAGAGTCAGCCTGCGCTTTGAAGGTCATCTGTACAACTTTTTAAAAAGTATTTCTAAAGAAGTATTAAGTTCCGTTGTCTTTATTTAACTGTACTTTTTCTTAACTTCTTGAAAAAGTAGCTCGGTAGTTTTAATGGCCAGTCATTTTCATATGTATGCATTTAAGGCCATATTGCTCTGAGCCAACCCAAAATACCTTTTACATATTTTGATATGCACTACTTTAAATATAATTTGTTTAAAAATATTTTCTATTTTCATCTTTTTTGAGGAAATCACTGAAAATCATCATAGAAAAGCTTAAGGTTTCTCTCTGTCTCTCTCTCTGTCTCTCTCTCTGTCTCTTTCTTTGTCTCTCTCTGTGTCTCTCTCTCTTTCTTTTGGTTTTTCGAGACAGAGTTTCTCTGTGTATCCCTGGCTGTCCTGGAACTCACTCTGTAGACCAGGGTGGCCTCAAACTCAGAAATCCACCTGCCTTTGTCTGTCAAGTGCTGAGATGAAAGGCGTGCGGCATCACTGCCTGGCAAGCTTAAGGTTTCTTATTTCCCGTTAGCTGAGTAATAGAGAATATACATGTTAATATGTTCTCAGGTTAGTATTTGAAGGTTGATAGAACTGGTCATATTCATCAATGCCATGCTGTGTTTATTACCGAATACTATTCTATTGTATAAATATATTCCAACTAATGTACACACCAATATGCGTAGCAGCTCTCTGGTTTTTGTTGCTGCTGTTGATATTTTTGTGCTGGGGAAATCATACCCAGGGTCTTCCACAATATAAATTCATTGTCTACTATTGAGCTATATGCTAAATCCATGTTTAGTAACTAAGAGTGAAGGTGCTATGACTATCGACATAGATGCATGTTTTAATTTAATTTCCCTATGGAGGGAATTATTACAGATACACTACATTCTGGGAAAGTTGGCAAACATCCCTTTCTCAGCAGTTGGTCGCTCTTACACTCCGCAGCAGAGAGTGTGACTTACGCCTGCATCACATTTCTGACAGCATGCTGTGTTTTTATCCATTCAAAACTATTTTAATTTTAATTTGTTAAAAATGAGCATAAAATTGACCTTTTAAATAATTTTAAACAATAATTAAGCTTATAGTCATTTGTCTACAATGTATATCCAGAATTTTTTTCATGCAAAACTGAAATGCATTCATCAAACAACTCTGCCTTCCTTTCTCCACTCATCTCCTGGAAACCTATCTTTCTGGTTTGTTTCCATGATTTTGATGACTCTAGCAAGTTGGTTGTAAGTAAAAATATCTATTATTTGTCCTTTGTAAGTCACTTGTTTTACTGAACATAATTTTTAGCGGTTTTCCCGGTTGTGTTGTCTGACAGGGTATAACTTTTATTTTCATGTGTGTGAAAATTATTTTTTCTTATACTTTTTTTTTTTTTGCCATGCCTAGCTTCTTTTAGAAAGTAAAATGTAATTACTTCATTTCCCACAGTCCCTCTCCTCCCTCCAACCTCTCCCATGTACCTGACCCTGATCCCCTTTGCGCCCCCCGATTCAGTGCCTGGCCTTTCCCCCTCTGTCAGAACGGCATGTCTGTCTGTCTAGCATTTATCCATACACCTACCTACCAATAAATATCTAAGTATTACCTGCCGAGTCTGTGTATAATTTCAGTGCTGGTTGTGGCATTGCATGCCTTTAATCCCAGCATTCAGGAAGCAGAGCCATACAGACCTCTGTGAATGAGTTCAAGGCTACCATGGTCTACATAGTGATTTCCAGGCCAACTAAACAACAGGGTCACCCAAGGAAATGTGTCTCAAAAACCTTTTTATACAATTTTCCTTTTTTTTTTTTTTTTTTTACTGTGTATGCTCATGTGTGTATTGAGACGTGCTAGCGTATGTACACCAGGAGAGTTAGAGGACGACTTGCTGGGGTTAGTTCTCTCCTTTTACTTTCTGGGTACTGATCACCAAACTCTAGGTTATTAGGTGTAGTAGTCACACGCTCAGCCAGCTCAGAGGAAAGGTATCTATCTCTGTCTCTATCTATCTACCTCTCTCTCTATCTGTCTCTCTCTCTTTCTCTCTCTCTACTCTGTATGTGTGCCTTCTGTGGGTATGAGTAGACAACACTAGGGTGCCAATATTCTCCTGCCACCTTGTAAAATCTGGGCATTAAGGTAAGGTCTGTGCATAGTGGCCTCCCCCTGCTGACCATGTCACAATGGCCTCCCCCTGCTGACCATGACACAGTGGCCTCCCCCTGCTGACCTGTCACAATGGCCTCCCCCTGTTGACCATGACACAGTGGCCTTCCCCTGCTGACCATGACACAGTGGCCTCCCCCTGCTGACCATGACACAGTGGCCTCCCCCTGCTGACCATGTCACAGTGGCCTCCCCCTGCTGACC
>NW_022196905.1:103902223-103903330 GCF_008632895.1 Mastomys coucha
CACAGTGGCCTCCCCCTGCTGACCTTCTCACAGTGGCCTCCCCCTGCTGACCTTCTCACAGTGGTCTCCCCCTGCTGACCATGACACAGTGACCTCTTCCTGCTGACATGTCACAGTGGTCTCCCCCTGCTGACCTTGACAGTTTCATAGACTTGTTTTTCTTTGTATACTTTGTCCTATTCTAGATCCTTGCTTTCCACAGAACTTTGAAACCACCTTGTCAAAATCTGTGAAAAGTTAGCTGTTATTTTGATTGAGATTACACTGTTTCTGTAGATAAAATTGAGGAGAATGAGTTCCTTAGTAGTAATGAATTTTTCAATCTACCGTTTGGGACCTAAGTTATCTAGATCTTTAATTTTCAGCAACATGATATTCCACACTTAACTCAATGTAACATTGGCTAACATTTAAATCCTAGTTGTTGCCTATACTCACTCTGACTTATTTCCACTCAGCTAATCTGTTTTGTAGAAGTTAAGTCTCGTTCTTCCTCCCATGCTCTAAGAAATAAGACTCAGGCTAGATGATAAATTCTCTGACTAGATTATAACCATTTGTTCTAATCTACATTTTTCCAAGTGGCTGATGACCTGTGCTCAGCATCCTTCTCCTCGCGCCATGGGCAAATCTCCCCATGCCTTGCTCTGTCCCCAATCCTTTCTGCCTCCCCATTGTCCCACCTCCTATTTCCTACATAAGCCATAGGCCATCAAATTTATTATTGACAGCTGCCACGTCCATACAGATATAAGATATATTCTCTACACTGTTTCCTTCAGAAAACATTTCATGTCAAGCGTTTGGATTCTTAATGATTTTCTATATATGCATATATGTATTATACCTTCATATGTTCAGTAACAGGTTCCAGATTCAGACAATTGGGGTTGAATTAGTAAAACTTGTAATATCACTCCTGAATCATGGAAGGTCTTCATAAACATTAATGTCATTTGATTACTGTCCTGCACACACTGATTGTGAATTCCTTGTGCAGTGACCAGTCACTTTTGTACATTCAGTGCTTAAGTGTGCGCTCTCTTTTGGGATATAGTAGATGCTACTTGGTGTTTATTTTATGGTTTTTTTTTTTTTTTTTTTTTT
>NW_022196905.1:103903340-103914913 GCF_008632895.1 Mastomys coucha
TTTTGCAAAAGCTCTGGAAATAGACAGTGATGTGTATTTCACACCACTGAGAATTGTTCCTCTGGGCTCCAAAATTGTATCACAGAAGCTTGCCCCATTTTAAAAGAAAATTAAAGGCAAATTTAATGGGTGGCTGATATGTTTTCCTTGTAGACATAGACTGCAGTGTCCCCAGTAACTGACCTGATTGTAGTTTTTCTTCATTTTATCTCATTTATTAACTAAACCTTTTTCTTATTTTTTATATCTGTTTATTAAGCTCAGGTTATCAGAAACAATACAGAAATTTGTTCCTGTTAATAAGTAAAAATTGTTCTTAGTAATGAAAATTATGGATTATTGTGATAAGGAATTGTCTCACATAAATGTTGAGGTTTCTGCATATCGTAGACTTTAATGTAATTAGATGTGTCCTACCTATATTATGCATTATTTCAAAAGAAAAAACAAATCTGCATATCAAGGAAAAATCGTACCCACATTATGCTGCTTCTGCTAAGTTTGTGTGATTATTTTCTCTCTGTAATGATATGTCCTTTGTAATAACACTGGGTAAGGACGTGTGACCCAGGGATGGACACAGTGAGCTGAAAGCATCAGTGGTTGAATCCTAGCAGCAAATGGTAGAGCAGAGGATCCAAGACGCAGACAGCCCATGGCAGATGTGCAGGTCGTCATGGTGACTGTTCCTTCCTGGGATCGTCTTTCACACTTGCAGGCTCTCTGAAGGACTTAAGAGAAGATGAACAAAAGTTTTTTTTAGTGCTCCTATGTATATTCTTTGGAGAGAGGTCTGAATTAATGTATTCAAGAACACACACAAAATCTTAGTATTGGATGCATGAAGTTGATAAAATTTCAAAAAATAAAAAATCAGACAAGCTGGGTGTGGTAATTTTGCCTATAATCTTAGGACATGGAAAACTGAGGCAAGGGATGACTGGGAGTTTGAGGCCAGTCTGGGTTACAGAGTGAGCTCCTATGTCAGAGGGACAGTACAGGATTGGGGATCGGTTCAGCTGGGAGGTGCTTGCCTAGCATGCACAAAGCCCAGGCTTGATCTTCAGCATGGCAGAAAAGCAAATGTGGCAGTTCATGCCTGTGATAGCAGCCCTTGGGAAATAGAACCAGGAGAATCAGGAGTTCAGAATCATCCTTGGTGACCTTGGGCAGTTTGAGGCCAATATCAGCTGCATGATGCATTACCTAAAACAATAAACAAAACCAAAAATAAGGGACAACAGTCTAGCCAAGGATTTAAACTGATTTCTTTCAAAAGCCAGGAGGGTACTGTAGAGCTGTCTGTCGCTGCTTAGGTACAGTTAGTTAATTAGTTAACATTTCTGCTAATTGGGCGAAGGACTATTTCTCCTGCAGTTCATCAGAATTGAGATCTCCATGCTCTACTTGTATTTCTAGCTCATTGTTCCTTGAGAAGCCCGGGAGCTGACCCTTCTTTACAAGCCCAGATATGCAAGAAAGCCAAAATCTTGTGTGTACTCTATGTGACTCATGTATGTCTCTGTGTGTATGTGTGTGTGCATCTGGGAGCCAGAGGCTTCTTCCTGTCACTCTGAATCTACTCCTGTGGAGGCAGGAGTGCTCCCTGCACCAGGAGTTTGCCTGTGTTTGTTTTTACTTTTCTGGCAAGATTGGAAGCCAGCAACCTGCAGTGATTGTCCTACCTCTGCCCCTCCTTGGTCCTGGGGCTGTAGGCATGCTCAGAATGTCTCGCATGTCACATGGTGCTGGGATATGAACTCCAGGCTTAGTATGAACTTACTGTTGTAGTACTTCACTAACTGTCGAAAGCTTTAGGTTTAATCCTTATGAAGCACAACAGAACAAAAGGAAGCAGACGAGCAAAGCTATACCATTCAGCTACATGTGGTGGCACAAAATTGGTACTCCGAGTATTTGGGGGATGTGAACAGGATTGGGGCTTCAGAATGAGCTGACAGTGAGATTTAGTCTAACCTGAGCTACATGAGGCTCTGACTCAAAACAGACACCATTCCTCCCCTCAAAATCTCCAACCAAACCCCAAAACCCACATAAACAAAACCCAAACAAACAAAAGGGCTTCTTTCTCTTTTAAATAGTACTTAATAGGTCTAGTTGTGTAGTATAGGGAAAACTTACTTTTCCAATAAACAAAAGTCTTAGAAAAAGGGGACCCTGTCTTAAAAACAGAAAAATAAAATTATATGGAGTGACATCACATTGCATACTTCACATCCCTGTTCATGATCTGTCTACCAGTGGCAATGAAGATGTGTTGTATTCTAAATAAGCAGGTTTCCCAGGGTCTTCTTGTCTTATCAAACTCAATCCATAGCTATAAATGCAAAAACGGAAAAAACAAAGGCAGGCATCTTTATTAGTGAAGCATCATTTCTATAAATAAATAATTGGCTTCTGAAAACATGGTCAGGATGGCTATTCTCGTACTGATGTTTATCATGACTTTTCAGTTTGTCACACATGATTTCACACCCTCAGGCAGCAACATTGGCCATGTCTAGGATGGATAGTGCTTTGAGCAGCACAGGCTGGCCTTGAACTCTCCTCCTTTACCTTCTGAGTTCTGGGGTTATAGTTTATGCACATCAGACCTCTTTGATAGACATTAATCATACTTTCTATTACAAACTGAATATGTATATTATATAGAGAGTTCTAGGATGTATGTTTGTATATCTAATAAAAATCTTCATTGTTTTTATCTCTGTTGCTAAGCTTTAGCATAATTAAGTAATTTTCTTCCCTTCTAAAAAATTTGAAACATGAACTTTGATAGCCTTAGGGATGACATTAAACCTTGAACTACTGACTCCTCCCCCTGTCCTAGATTCTGGGGTTGCAGGCATATACCACATGCTCATCTTAGCATTTTAAAAATTACATTTCTGTAATACCCAACTTTTTTTTAAAAGCAATTTGCTAGAGAAAGGGGTTGTTTTGTCTTATAATTCCAGGTTATAGTTCACTCTATTTAGTTAGTTAGTTAGTTATTTTATGTATGTGAGTACACTATCACTGTCTTCAGACACATCAGAAGAGGGCATCAGATCCCCATTGCAGATGGTTGTTGGGAATTGAACTCAGAACCTCCGGAAGAGCAGTCAGTGCTCTCAACTGCTGAGCCATCTCTCCAGCCTAATACCCAACGTTTAAAAGCAAAGATAATTTACTAATTTTTCTAACATTCATAAAACATTTTACTTTGGAAGAAAATCCAGTGTACCATAAAACTTAGTCTTTGATCAAAATGTTTATCTCTTTTGGAAGGGTATATTTTAGGATTTAACTTAGAGCCTTGGGCAGAGTAGCTAAAATGTTCTACCATTGAGCTACATTCCTTGCCCACATTTACTTCATAGGACTAAGTGAAGGTACAATCCTCATGTTCACAGTGAATCTCTTTGTCAGTCTTAGTTCTGTCGTAGAAACAGTAACCCTTGAGGACTGTGCCCACACAGCTGACACAAGTGAATGCTGAGGAGCCAGGGCTTCCTGAGCTTCTCTGTACACAATTTATTACTTAACAATGAGTCCCACCCATTTAAGAAGTTGCCACGGGGCTGGAGAGATGGCTCAGCAGTTAAGAGCACCGGCTGCTCATCCAGAGGTTCTGAGTTCAAGTCCTAGCAACCACATGGTGGCTCACAACCATCTATAATGAGATCGATCGGATGCCTTCTTCTGACATACTCACATAAAATAAATAAATAAAAAGAAATTGCCTGATTTATGATTTTTATCAGAGGAAATTGTATGTATTGAGGATAGAGGTAGATCACTGACATGTGTGACCTTAATATTGCTCTGGTTCCCAGCTGCACAGTGTTCTGTTTCTAACTGTGTGAGCTTAGTTGTGTGCATAAGTGAAAACTGTGACTTGAGCCAAATCAGTGAGGCAAAGGTATTGACTCTAGGCTTGGGTGAGTGAAAACAAAACAAAGGGAGGAACCTGTAAGCCCGTTCTGAGTAAATTTGAAAGGATTCCCTCTGGCTTTAGGAGAGCATGCCTCCACCCCCTGCTGAGTTGGCCCTTCCTGCTTTTTATCCTTTATCTGTATCCAATTTCTATTTGGTTTTGTGAAGAAAGAAAGTTATTATAAAATGCACATGAAAGCAGTGATTAGTTGTAATTCTCATCAGAGTAGGGGATCCCCTCCCCCACTGTGGCAGTCTGCAAATGGTTAAACTTGATGAAATACTAATGAAGAATTACAGAGTTATTTGTTTGACTTTGCCACTTGGGACACTAGCAAATGAGACAATTCATCTCAGTGTGAGCTGGTCTTATTTCTTAAAAGAAAATTAATTAATGCAGTTTGTCTTCTTCCCATATCTCTTTTATAGCCCTTTTATTATACCTTCACTTTCTTGCTTTTCTCTTTTCCCCCTGAAAATAACTGCTTTTCAAGGCTTCCTTCCCTCTTTCAACCTGATAAGTAAAAAGCAATTTTCCTTGGTGCGAATGAGTATTTGTAATTTTAGTACACTTTAGACAAGACATCTGTACAGGATCCCATGGGGGAGATGTCTACACTGAAGAATATCACTGCACCAAAGTCTCTTAAGGTGTTTTAATCAATTTTCTCTTAGAGTTGTCTTTATTAGTCTTTGTTTTCCTATTGTGAACTGGGTGAGCATGGAGTGTGTCTCCCAGAAGCTGGCGCTCAAATCCATCAGTGATGAGTCTGGTTCACTACCTCTGCTTTCTGTATAACGATTCCTGTGATTTTAGGCTGTATCTGAGTGGTTTCTGAAGAACAGAGGGCTGTTTTCTATAATTTTAGCAGTTACAACCAGAAACACCATTTCTTTTCATGAAATGACTAGAGCATTTGTTACTAAATCTCTTAAAAAATATGTGTATATACACATATATATATTGCCCATGGTGTGGACTTCTCATTTTAAAGGTAGAATAACTATATACTCATTTTCTTTCTCTTTTGATACTCATCTGAAAAAAAAAAGACTTCAGAAAATCTAACTTTTAAATCATTTGTAACGTTTTTTCCACCCTGCAGACTCAGCAAGAAATCATTTAGAGAAGAATAAGATTATTATCAGTCATCTCCCATGCCAACGTTGTATAAAAAGTTTTAATCATGCTGGCAAGAACATGAAGAATTGGCAAGAATATATTTAAAGTCAACTGAATGAAGAAAGGTCTAAGAAATGCAGGATGGAAGTGAGGTTAGGTAGGAATTAAGCAAATAGTACACGTTAAGACAACAGTCTGTATATTCATACTTAAATAAAAGTTGGGTGAAATCATTTCCACAGATGATTGTGGTTTTTAGATTATTTTACATTAATACAAGAATATTAACGATGTAACAAAGAATGAACTGTTTTTCTTCAGTTGTTGGATGAATTATAGCAATGGAAGAGTTTTAGCTTTTCTAAGAAATTTCATCTCTTAATTTTCTTTATCAGATTAGTATTACCAAGATCATTTAATCTGCTAACATTTAGATCCATTGACTCTATGAAGATTACAAAAATACTCTACACTGTCTGCCCCAGTAGTGATATTTGACAGTTGAAGGGTTGGTAACCTTTAAAATGAAATAACCTTGTCATAATACCATGGCTGAAAACTGACAAGATACTAAAAATATACTGGACTTTAAGGGCCATTCTGTGGAGCTGTTTGCAGATGTTTTTACTAGAGAGATTTACAGATAGTGTGCTGTTAGGTATATGCACTGTCAATCTGAGGCGACAAATCAGACATATAAATCATGTTTGCGGATTCTGAAATAAGAGTCTTGGGCGGCTGGTGTGAGGTGTGAGGCTGGCAGCTGTGGCTCGTGTGCTTTCCTGGCCCACGCCTCAGGTAAGTCTGCTTTGTCGTTCTAGGTTCCTAGGGAAATTGCCCTTTGTGGCCGTGTTCTGAATTTAATGTCTTTATCCGTGACTTTTCTCATTGCTCCCACAAAGTACAGACAGAAGCAGCTTGTGGAAGGAGAGAGCCCTGATTACTTCTCTGGTGCCATGAAGACACCATTACTAAGGCGACTTACAAAAGCAGCGCGGCAGGCAGGAACAGCCTCAGAGCCCTCCCCAGTGTCACACCTCCTTCCAAAGCCCTGTCTCCTAATCCTGTTCATACAGTTGCACAGCTGGGACCAAGTGTTAAGACATAGGAACCTATGGGAGCCCTTCTCTTTCCAACACCACAGGTTCATTTGGGTACGTAGTTGGAGAATAGAGGCTGCCATTGCAGGGAAGGCCCGAGAGAAGGGCATGCGGGAGCTTGCCAGTGTGCACCCACAATCAGGAAGCAGAGGGCATGAATGCTCTGCTTGCTTCTTTCTTTGCATTCCGTCTGGGGATCCATTTAAAGCAGATCTCCCCACTTCAGTTAGCCTGGGGAACCCCTCCTCAGGTGTAAGCTGAGGCTTACCTCCTGCGTGGTGCTACATCTCACCAAGTGTCCATGGGGGAGAGAGGCTTGGTATAGGACCTGCGCAATATGAAGAATGGTAATCACAGGGTGGAACTGAAAGTCTCCGCGGGAAATGTTTGAGGTTCTAAGTCTCTGAGACTTGCAGGGATGATTCAGAGAAGTTTTAAGAATGAAGAAATGATATGTCACAGGGCTGTGATGGATTAATAAAGCTTTCACTGAAATGTGGTAATGATGAGATATTAGCTGAGATATCATAGTGCAAGGAAGAAAGGTATTGCCTCTGTGTGGTGTATGTGTTTGGTACATGTGGTATGTATATGCTTGTGTATGTGGTATGTGCGTGCATGTGTGTTGTATGTTTCTCTTTGTATATGTACATGTGTGGTGCTGGTGGTATGTCTGTTGACGTTTGTATGTGTGGTAGTGATGGTAGTAGTAGTAGTAGTAGCAGCAGCGCGCGTGTGTGTGTGTGTGTGTGTGTGTGTGTGTATCAGAGACTGAGTTTCACTGTCTTTCTCTATTGCGTTTCATCTTATTGAGACAGGGTCTCTCACTGAAGGGGAAGCCTGTCATTTCTGCTAGACTACCTGAGCAGTAAACCGCAGGGATCTGTCTCCCCATCCCTTCCCTTTTGCTGGGATATAGATCTGTGTCCCTTCGGTGGGTTTTCAGTGGGTGCTGGAGATCTCCCCATCCATGAAAGCTGACTTGTATAACACTGTTTCTCAGTGTCCACAGGAGATTGATGTCACAACCCACTTACTGTACCCAAGGCTTCATGTGTTCAAGTCCCTTCTGTAAAATGGAGTAGTGTTTGCATGTAAATGACACATCTCTTCACATTGATGGTGTGTGGACCTGTGTGTACATGTGTGGTCTCTGATAATTCCTTCACCTTTCCCAGTCTTGATTTTTCATGTGTGATATGGCAATGTATATTCATGGCGTATTTAGATTGTCTTTGTTTTATATACATATGTGTATTTGTGTATATATGTATAGCTGTGTGTATCCATATATGTATTTGTATATACATGAACAGCTGTATATATCCATGTCTATTTGTGTGTACATGTACATCTGTGTGTATACATATGTGTATTTGTATATACATGTACAGCTGTATGATCATTCACTTCAATTTATCTTTCTATGTGTTAATTTTTTATATTTAAGATGGAAATATTTACTCATATAGGTTATGTAGTTCAAAGTGTGTATCATATGCATACATGGTACAGGTACAATTTACATTGTATCTGGGTGCACCAGGCATGTACCAGGGCACCAGGATCATGTTGTGACAGCCTGTCGGGAACTTGCCTTTTTTGTTCCTGTATGGATCCCCTTCAGGTGTTGTTGTGGTCGGTCCTGTGGTCTCCTTTCACCTCCAAGTGCTTACCGTAGGTCAGCAACAGCCACCTCTTCACAGAGCTGAGCCAGCTGACTTACTGACCGGCAAATCACTGTCACTGCATGCTGCTTGGGCTCTAATTGAAATCCAGTAAGAAATGTAAGTTTTTGCCACAGGGAGGACACCAGTGCTTTAATTTTATGTTGAACAAAGTAAATACTAAGAATTCACTGAGTCAGCAGAGAAAATTATAAACGGAGCATCACTCAAATTTGAAAGATGAGAGTGTTTTGAAAAATGTCATATAAGAAATAATATTTCGGGCTGGTGAGATGGCTCAGCAGGTAAGAGCACTGACTGCTCTTCTGAAGGTCCTGAGTTCAGATCCCAGCAACCACATGGGTGGCTCACAACCACCCGTAATGAGATTGGATGCCCTCTTCTGGTGCGTCTGAAGACAGCTACAGTGTATTGGGCCGGAGCGAGCAGGGCCTTCCTGACTTCAATTCCCAGTGGCCACATGATGGCTCATGGCCATCTGTACACCTACAGTGTTCTCATACACATAAAATAAATAAATTAATTTAAAAAAATAATATTTTACCAGGCAGTGGTGGTGCACACTTTTAATCCCAGCACTTAGGAGTCAGAGGCAGGCAGATTTCTGAGTTCGAGGCCAGCCTGGTCTACAGAGTGAGTTCCAGGACAGCCAGGGCTAAAACTTGGATCTAAAACTCCATTGCTGGAAGGTACAGAGCCCATAGAGATGAAGAGATCCACGGACTTCATTGGTTAGCCCTTCTAGCCAATTTGTAAGCACTAAGTTGGAACAAGTTCAGGAAAATGCCCCACTTGAACTTGTGGCCTCATGAGCATGTGTGCGTATTAATGCATGTGTCTTCACACGCATTAGCACAGTCATGTCTCCCCAAAACAGTGCACGGATGTTTGTCAGAAATCAAGCAGAAGTACAATATTATTCACAGTTGACATCTGCATATGCCCGGATGAAATGAAATCAGGAACTTGAAACACACGTGAACACAGTAATAGCACTGTTCACAATAGCTGATATGCAAGCCAGCTCCGATATCTGTAGTGGATTGTGATATGTACATTCAATGGGGTATTGTATTCAAGTAGAAAAAGAATGGGGTTTTAGTATTTGCTACCACAGAGATGAGTCTCAAAAACATACGCTAAGTAAAAGAATCTAGACACAAAGGGCCGTGTGTTGTGTGATTCCAACTTTTGAGTTGTCCACAGTACATATATCTATGGAGAGGGGAATGTGAAATGACGGATTCTGGGAGCTAAGTGGAGTGGGGAGAAAGTATAGAATGGGTGTGAGTTTTGCCCGTAGAATAACAACCGAGGCTCAGAAGTAGATTGGTTATACCATGTTGTGAATATGCCAACTCCCACTGAATTATTCAGTTTTAAATGATTAATTTTATGTCATATGAATTTTGCCACAGTCTTTTTGAACAGTTGAAGAATAGATGATCGCACATGGTCATTTGTTTGGATAGCCTGCTGTGAGTTGGTTATTGTGTATAAAATTTCCAATTTCTAGCTGTTTTCTGAGAACAATGAGAGGGCGGGAGCAAGCAGTGATACAAGAAAGCATCCGTGGTTCTCTCGATCCTCGATTGACATGGACTCACTTATTAATAGAAGCAGTTCTGAAATTCTGGTGCAGTGTGAGGGACAGTGGAGAAAGGTTGCTGGTGCACTGCCTATGGTGTGCAGGCAGTGCTGCTTGTCAAGTGCACATATGCTAATTCTCTCTTCTCTCCTTCCCACGGGACTGCCTGCCTATGTGACAGAGCTCATTTTATCTACTCTTCCTTACTTTGACCTATTATAGAGCTGACATCATGGTTGAAATCCTTCAGGTTGGGGGTGCAGAAGACACATTGTAGCTCCAAACCAACCTTTAATTGGCTAGAGCTTAGCACTGTTGAATGACACAAGCTTGCTTCCTAGGGCACAGGGGAGAGGGCACCCCTGAATGTCAGCTCAGATTCAGTGTCATCGTCTTAGGACTCCACACAGTGCTTTCCCCCCAGGCAGGTTTCCTGTGCAGTCATTCCTGAGCTCTCCAGTGACTGGTATCTACAGACTTTCTGCTGGTTGTTCACCGGAGAGCAGACACATTTGGGTTATTACAAAGCACAACTTTGCCTAAGTAGGCGCAGCCTTTTATGCACATTTTACCAAGTCTCTTTTCAGTGTGTATTCACGTGTGTTTAATTATTAGCAGTATCTCACCATTGCAGGCGAGTCTGAAACAAACAAGGGAGTGGAGACTGCAGAGGGACAGAGTCAGCGACAGGGACATCTGTGCTGTGTCACTTGTCATGTTGGTTACAGGAACACGAGTTACAAAGAACCCTTTTTAAATGTGCCCATCTTCATGCAGCTCTGGCTTTACGTGAAGTAAATTGTATAATGAGATGCAGTGTCTAATGACGGACAGAATGGATTGCTTCACAGTGGGTGAGGAGTTGGATCTGGACCTGCAGATCCATCTTGCCAGCAGGACAAATTGCCTTAGAAAATAAATTATCTTCAGGGTTCCTCAATCCAGCTTTTAGAAAGTGAGGATGATCTACATGTTCTCTAGCAATGAACTCTTAAAAGAGTAAAGCCTACTACATATGTAGTGAGCTCAAGTAGTGCCTGGCGTGTCATCAGAGGTTTGCATCCTTTTAAGTTAGTGGTTTGAAAATAAGCAGGAGAAATGTTGCCACAGTGCTTCGTGTGTGCAGCTGGGAGCAGCAAACTGCTCTTCCCTTCAGCATGCCCCTCTGGGTTCTCACTGCTGTCTCCAGTCAGCCTGAGTGAAAGCTCCTCCCAGAGCCTCTGGAACCCCAGCCCAGAACTTACTCAGCTTTTCTTTGTATGCAAATGAAGTGCTGGAGAGATGTAAATAAAACATTGACTTAGCAGTCATCAGATTGCTGTGTGCTAGAGCAATGTGCCAGACTGTTTTTGACAAGCAGCAGGGAAGTTTTTTTTTTTTCTTCAGCATGCCAAATACTAATTAATTTTCTGAGCATTTTAAGCTTCCAACTGCATTTTTTCTGTCTTTGTGTCTTTGAGAATGCTGCCAGAAAGTTGATGGTGAAAATATTTACTTTTTTTTTTATAAGATTCATTTATTTTATGTGTATGAGTGTTCTAGCTGCATATACACCTGCTTGCCAGAAGAGGGCATCAGATCTCATTGTAGTGGTGGTAAGCCACTGTTCTCTGGAAATTGAACTCAGGGTCAGGACCTCTTGAAGAGCAGCCGGTGCTCTTATCCACTGAGCCATCCCCAGCCACCTGAAAATATTACCTTTATGGTGAGATTGGATCTATGGCTTAGGTATAGTATAGCTCAGTTATAGCATAGCTCAGTTATAGTGAGGCCAGTTATAGTGGGGCTCAGTTATAGCAGGGCTCAGTTATAGTGGGGCCCAGTTATAGCAGGGCTCAGTTATAGCAGGGCTCAGTTATAGTGAGGCCCAGTTATAGCAGGGCTCAGTTATAGCAGGGCCAGTTATAGTGGGGCTCAGTTATATTGAGGCCAGTTATAGTGAGGCCAGTTATAGCAGGGCCAGTTATAGCAGGGCCCAGTTATAGTGGGGCTCAGTTATAGCAGGGCCCAGTTATAGTGGGGCCCAGTTATAGCAGGGCTCAGTTATAGTGGGGGCTCAGTTATAGCAGGGCTCAGTTATAGCAGGGCTCAGTTATAGCAGGGCTCAGTTATAGTGGGGCTCAGTTATAGCAGGG
>NW_022196905.1:103919847-103931234 GCF_008632895.1 Mastomys coucha
GTTATAGCAGGGCTCAGTTATATTGGGGCTCAGTTATATTGGGGCTCAGTTATAGCAGGGCTCAGTTACAGTGGGGCTCAGTTATAGTGGGGCTCAGTTATAGCAGGGCCAGTTATAGTGGGGCTCAGTTATAGCAGGGCTCAGTTACAGTGGGGCTCAGTTATAGTGGGGGCTCAGTTATAGCAGGGCTCAGTTACAGTGGGGCCCAGTTATAGCAGGGCCAGTTATAGTGGGGCTCAGTTATAGCAGGGCCCAGTTATAGCAGGGCCAGTTATAGTGGGGCTCAGTTATAGCAGGGCTCAGTTACAGCAGGGCCAGTTACACAAGAAACAAGCATCTGGAAGTGTGAGAGTTGATTGTGCACAGTGCTTGTTTCCAATGCTCGCTCATTAAGCAGCAAGTTCCTTAGGTTGCTGTGGTATTCATAGTGATTGACAGCTTGTATCTGAGGCAGTGCAAGTCTGCATGTTGCTAGCCCTTGTTTGGCTTCCCCGTCTTCTGTGCTACAAATGTGCTGCTTGTCTTTTTCTTTCCCAGTCTCATGGGTAACAATGCATTTTTTATTGCTTCCCTTCCCATTTCTTATATTCCTCAATAAGTATTTTAAAGTTATGAATGAGTAGTTCTATTCTAGATAGCCTTGAGGAGGAGGGGGAGGAAAGGATTTGATATGACAGGTATCGAGAAGAGAGAATGGAGGAAAGGCTATGCTGAGAGTCTGTGGTAGAGTGAGATGAAACCCAAGTGTGGGGTACAGGGTAAGGTGAGAGGGGAGGTCATTGAACAGCCCACGTTTCCTGCTCATCTGTGCGGTGAGTTTCTGATTATTACCTCGTATCTGCACCCTGGGTGACAATGTAAATAAATCACTCTAAGGGCAGATCGTCATTTTCACCTGACTGGGGAAGTTTGTGTTGCCCCAGAGAAGGAGTGTTTCTCCTGACAGTTCATTGAAGTTGTGTACAGTTTTTAGGAAGTCTTGCATTTGCTAACTGTGCTGTAGTTATCTCTGATGCAGACTTTTCAATGTTGTGGTCCCTGTGAGAAACTGTCCTGCTTGCAGTTAGCGATGTGTACCAAGGGAATTCTTGTCCATTATTTGTGAGGGAATTTGGTTTTCAGCCTGCACTCTGTGTTGGGTGTATCATAAGTAGAACAGAAGGGCTTTCATCTTCCGTGCCTTGTCCATACATGATTGCGCTTTAGCTCGTGCAGTCTATTGTGGCTTATTATTAATCTTCTAGTATGTGAAATGGGCCAGGAATGTGATGCTGAGAAGTCAGAAGTGAGCACAGTAGTTTGTGCCCTGCTTGCAGGGTTTTATGCTTCCCTTACAGTGGCAGCGAGATGGATATACAAATAAATAAACAGGTGTGATTCCATATATTTTGGGGCCAGACACGGTGGCTCATGTTTATAATTCCAAGAATTGGGAACTGAAGTAAAAAGATTTCCCATGGGTTTGAGGCTAGGCTGGCTGGGTGTTGAAGACTCTGTCTCAACAAGGAGTGAAGGCAGGGAGCCCAAGAAGACAGAAAGTTAGGATGACAGATACAGCATGAGCTGGGAAGGAAGTTTGCTTAGTTGGCTTTGTCAGAGGTCTTTGAGAAAGCCAGATATCAACGTAAGCCTCCCTAGTGGACTGTGGCAGAAGGAACTATGGCAGCTGCACTCTCTCAGAGATTAGATAACACCCATCTCTTTTAAATCATGGGAAAAAATTAAATATATATACTCACCAGTTTAAACAACTATGAGCCACCTTTCTGATGTTCTAGATTTGCTTGTATCTTTAAATTGTGTGTGTGTGTCTGAGGGGGCCAGAGGAGATTGTTGCATTCCTTTGACCTGGAGTTGTTAAGGGCAAAGCCCAGTCATGGAGGAGGACAGGTGGAAGCCAGGATGAGGCTCAGTGGGAGAGCACACAGTCACTGTATGCAAGGCCTTGGTTTATGTAGTGCTGGGGACTGAACCAGGTCTTTCTTCATGCCAGGCACAGGTTGGTTATCAGTGTTAGCAGTGTGAGTATAAATTGACATAATTAATTTTCAAATAGTTTGACATTATTTTGAAAGATAAATGTTCAGCTTCATACTGTATATCTCAATAATTTGACTCCCAAATAGAGAAAGTTTTCTATAAGAGCCCCGGGAGTAACACTGTAACAACAAAAAAACTAGAAACCACCCAGGTGTCCACTGGGAGAATAAAGAAAAATGTTAAACATGACTAAGCTCAAGTTAATAAACGAGCAAAAGTAAACAATACTTTGTTCAGAATAATATGGTAAAATGATGTAATAAATGCATGGGAACTGATAAATGCACCATTAAGGATAAAAGTTCCTGAGGCAGGTGGCAGGTAGATGGGACAGTAGCATCAGATACCAGATACTAGTAATTTTCTGGGTTAGTATTTCTAGACTTCAGTATTATTCTTAAAGGCCTTGCTTGCCAACTGTGTAATCTAGTACTCGAAAGGTTAAGGCAGGAAGGAGTGTTGCTAGTTTAAAGCAATGATAGTTTGGACTGCTTAGATATCCAGGCCTGCTTGAGCTACATAATAGGACTCTGTCTCAAAAAAGCCAAATTAATTTATGAAAACATAAATAATAAAAGTTTAAAAGGCTTTCAAAATTTTATAATTGTTCTGGCTAATATTTCCCCTGCTTTGATTTCTCTTTTGCAATGCTAAAAATTAAACCTAGGGCCCCATAGCTTTGGGCGTGCTAGGTAAGCGCTCTACCATTGAGTCAGATTGCCAGCCCTTGGTGTTTTGAAACAGGGTCTTTCTGTGCAGCCCAAGCTGGCAGAGAACTCAAAACTTTCAGTCTCTTGCACTAGGAGCACAGGCTCTTACTACTGTGCTTGGCATGTGCTGGGCTCCATGCAGAAGAGTCTAGGTAAAAGAGGACTGAGTTCATCCCAAGCAGGACTTATTGTAACTTACAGGAAACAAACAAAACAAAACAAAACAAAATCCTAGGCTAGGCCTTCCTCTTGAAAAAGAACTCTATTTTCTAGATATAATGTACATACCTGTAATATTAACACTTAGGGCCTGAGGCAGGAGGATTACCATCAGTCCATACAAGGAATACAAAGTAAGACCCCTTTTCAAGACAAATTTTTTGACAGTGATGTTCAGATCTGGCAATGTGTCCTGAGTGCTGTGGCTTCTGATTGGTGACTTAGCTGATGTTCCAGTGTTTGAATCCACATTCCCATCTGTAAGCACTGGTGACATCCTCAACGTTGGAAGTGATGGTCCTGGAAGTGTTTTACCATAGTCCTCTGTAAGACTGTGGGCAAAGCTTCATTCCTACCTCACAGCTGGGGCTCCCCTCGCTCTCCTTAGCCCTCTCTTCTCTTGCTCAGCAGTTCCTCCTTACTATTGTCCATGGAGCTACTTGACTGCTTTCTGAGATCAGTCTTTTCCTTGGATACCACGTCCTCATCCTTCTGGGCTTTTCCCTCGGCTCAGAAGCCCATCCTGTTCTCAGGAGTTCTCTTCCTCCTCCTCTACATTTTTTTTCAATGTATCTTTTTAATATTTTTATTTTTGAGATTGCGTCTTTTTTTTTTTTAAAAAGATTTTATTGTGTATACAGCATTCTGCCTGCCTGTATGCCTGCAGTCCAGTAAAGGGCACCAGATGTCATTTTAGATGGTTGTGAGCCACCCTGTGGTTGCTGGGAATTGAACTCTGAACCTTGGGAAAAGCAGCCAGTGCTCTTAATCTCTGAGCCATCTCTCTAGCCTGGAGATTGTGTCTTAATCAGTGTTCTGTTGCTGTGAAGAGACACCTCGACCATGGCAACTCTTATAAAAGAAAGCATTTAGTTAATTAAGACTGGCTTACAGGTTCAGAGGTTAGTCCATTATCATGGTGGGAAGCCTTGTGCTTGAGAAGGAATCAAGAGTTCTACATCCGGATTAGGATTTAGCAGGAAGTGAATTGTCAGCCACTAAGCCTGAGCTTAAGCATCTCAGAGGTCAAAGCCCCTGTCTACAGTGACACACTTCCTCCAACAAGGTCACACCCATTCCAACAAGACCACACCTCTTAATAGTGCCACTCCCTATGGGCCATGCATTCAAATACAAGAGTTTGTGTGGTCCATTCCTATTCAAACCACCACAAATTGTATTTTATTATATTTCTCTCTTCCCTTTCCTCCTTCCAAACCTTCCCATATACCCCTTCTCACTCTCCTTTAAATTCATGACCTCCCTTTTCCTCACTGTTATTGCATGTCTATGTATCTGTGCACATATACATCCCCAAATATGACCTGTTTGGTGTGTATAATGCTATGTGCTTGTGTGTTTTCAGGACTAATTGATTGGTACTGGACAGCCAATTGGTATGCTCTTCCACAGGGAAGACCCAACTCTCCCATCCCTCTCCTCAGATACCTCTAAAGTCCTTCATGTTTTCATCTGTCTCTCTCTCTCATACACACACATCTCTCTGTTATGTGTGTGTATTGTATGTATGTATGTTTGTGCAGCACTCGGTTGTTAGAGGTCAATGAGGCCAGAAGGGACATCTGATTCCCTGGAGCTGGAGTTACAAATAGTTGTGAGCCTCCTTTTGGATCTGGGAACTGAGCCTGGGTCCTCTGCACATGTAGCAAGTACTCTAGCTGCTGAGCCGTCGCTTCAGCTCCTTAAATTAAAAAAAAAATTTTGCTTACTTCTATTCTTTTCCATTTTCTTGATCCTTGCCCCTTTTATGTTGTTGTTTTTGAGGGGACAGTCTCATACAGCCCAGGCTAGACTGGAACTGTTCTCAACAATAAAAGAACTTCCAGGGAAATCACCATCCCTGACCTCAATCTGTACTACAGAGCAATAGTGATAAAAACCGCATAGTATTGGTACAGAGACAGACAGGTCAATCAATGGAATAGAATTGAAGACCCAGAAATGAACCCACATACCTATGGGCACTTGAACTCTGACAGAGAAGCCAAAAACATATAATGGAAAAAAGAAAGCATCTTAATAAATGGTGCTGGTCTAACTGGCAGTCAGTATGTACAAAAAATGAAAATTAATCCGTATTTGTCACCTTGCACAAAACTCAAGTCCAAGGGGATCAAGGACCTCAACGTAAAATCAGATCCAATGAATCGAATAGAAGAGAAAGCAGGAAAGAGCCTTAAACTCATTGGCACAGGGGGAAATTTTCTAACAGAACTGCAATAGCTCTAAGATCTCTAAGATCAACAATTGATAAATGGGACCTCATGAAATTGAAAAGCTTCTGTAAGGCAAAAGACACAGTCAATAGGATAAATTGGTAACCTACAGAATGGGAAAAAAAAACTTCACTAACCCTACATCTGATAGAGGGCTAATATCCAATATATATAAAGAACTCAAGAATCTTATTTCCAAACAATCAAATAACCCAATTAAGAAGTGGGGTATAGAGCTTAACAGAGAATTCACAACAGAGGAATCTCGAATGACTGAGATTCACTTAAGGAAACATTCAAAGTCCTTAATCATCAGCCTTAAGATGTGAATCACAGGTATGGCGTCTGTTTCTGGATTGTAGTTCACCCCAGACATAGTCAAGCTGACAACCTGGAATAACCACCACACTTCATCAAAGCCCTTTGCTCCTGCAGTCATATCCAATCATGATGGCCATCCCCCTCGGTGGGCATGGAGCCCAAAGGCTACCCTCAGAAGGTTATGTAGACAGAGATTTCAACACTCTTATTCAGTCTACAGTTGGTACAGAACTAGGATGTGATTGTACTTTTACAGAGCCTTAGCTTGGTTCCAAGTCCAAGTGCCAGGTTGGGTTTTCACTGGTTGGTATCTCCATAACACTGCCAAGGAATCACTGGTCTTCTAGGATGTTATTTGGTTTTATTGTTGTTGTTTTTGTTTGTTTGTTTGTTTGTTTGTTTTTTTGCAAAGACTTCCATTTTCTCTTCTTCCTGTGTAAGCCTGACCTTCATTCCAAATGTCAACTGCACTCATTGTTGCTGCTTCTGGGCTTTAGAAAAAATACAAAGTGATATAAATTGGGTATATTTCAAGTTTCCACACTGGCTCCAGTTTTATTTCTGCCAAGTCAGAATGCTGGTTCTGCTAAGTCAGTATGTGCTGTTATGCAGGGTTATCCTCAGAACTAATCACCTGCCTCAGAAGATGAGGTATACCTGCTTGCAAAAGACCATCCCAGCTGGGCTTTGTGACAGTTGAATTATCTTATACCAGGAGGAGAGTCATGGAATCCTCACCTGAGCCACTAGCCATGCCTCCCAACCACTAATATGAATCATGCAGTAATCTCACCTGGCATCCTGGTCTTGGGAAGGGACTAGAGTAGATAGGTTGGGAAGAACTTGGAGAGGGGCTCCACCTATGAAGCCGAAGAGAAGCCATCACCTACACTGAGCATACACCTTTCCATACGGCCACTTTTATTTATTTATTCATTTATTTATTATGTATGAGTGCTCTGACTTCATGCACATCAGAAGAGAGAATCAGATCCCTCCTCCCTATGTTTGAATCTAACCTCTCAGTTCTCATTTAGTTCTCATATTATTCCTTCCCAGTTGGCTTAAGCCTCTTCTCATTCCTTCTCTTACCATGTAGCTCATGCTGGCCTTGATAGAAAGCCACTGGTTCTGCCTCATGAGAGGGCTTCGTTAAAGGTGTGCTTTACCAGGCCTGACCACAGACCTCCCGTTACATTGTCTCCCTACTGAATTTTGCCAGTTCAATCGTGGTTGTTGTACATTCCAGTCACCTCCAATTTCTTTCTTTCAAATCTACCTTTTCTTTATCTTGTTTCTTTAGGGCTAGAATATAAAATTTTATTATGTTACTTGGCTGACAAATTCATGCTGATATATCCAGCTGCTGTGATTCTGTTGGAGAAGTCTCCCAGGTACAGACTTGCATTTCAAGGCAGCGTAGTTTAGAAGCAGCCTACCCAAAGACCTTTGTAGAGATTCTGTGAGTTCTTAACTCTGGGGACAAATGTGTTTAGCATGCTTCCTTTCTAATGACCCTTCATAGCCTCTCATAGTTTCTCTCTACTGGGTTTGCTTGCATGTTGTCTAAAACTCTGGATGGACTAAGCATAATGTTGAGATCTGCATGATTGGTTTGTTCTGGGTCTCGGTGGCAAGATGTGCAAGTAGGTACGTGACAGAAGGAAATGGAAAGCAGTTTGGAGTGCAAGTCCTCACCTGCCTGCCTGCCTGCCTGCCTGCCTGCCTGCCTGCCTGCCTGCTTGTCTGTCTGTCTGTCTGTCTGTCTGTCTGTCTGTCTGTCCAAGGCCACACAGTGTTTGTTTTCTGTTTTTACTTAACATATTACCACACATTTAGTGGCTTAAACAACATAGACTTGCTTTCACAAAGATCTGGTTGAGCCTCACATGGTGATGTGTACCTGTAATCCCAGCACGTGGGAGATAGACGTAGGGAACTCATGAATTCAAGTTCCTTGTTAGCTACATGGCAAGTTTGAGGTCAACCAGAGCTATGACGCTACCTCAGAGCAAAAACAGCAACAAAGATCTGTAGGCTCAGAAGTCCAAAATCCCTGTGCCACAGCTCCAGAAAGGAAGTGGGATCATCAAGTAACTGACCACTGAGACCCTACTACACTGTTCAGATGTGCTGAGCTCAGCAAGTGAGAAGGGGGCTTCCTCTGGGGATCCAGGTGCACCTTCCTTCCCAGCCTTCAGGGGGCCTGGCAAACACTTTACCCAGCAGTGACAGAAGTACTAGGTGGGAGCTGAAAATGATAGCTACCCAAATGAACTAAAAGTAGCCCCAAATAACTTTGACATTTGGATCTGTTTACTGTAGATCATTGCATCTCCACAGGTTCTGGTACTCCAGTCAGCAAAATGCAGACAATGTGTATGGCCTCAGTTCAAGCCCAGCATCTCTTGAGAAAGTCAGCTCACAGATTGCTAATCTTCGTTGTCTTCTAGAGTTACTGCTTCCTGCCATTTTTTACCTGTGTCCCTTCCAACCTCAAAGCAACATGGCATCTTGCCTTAGTCACCACATTGCCTCCTGGTTCTGCAATAAAATCTTTCTGTGTCTCCAGTGTAAAATGCATGTCTATATTTAGGGCCTAACTAGATAATCTAGAATGTCCCCTCCATGTAGATCTTTTACTTTGTCTCATTTGTAGAGCACCATTACTCAGTTTACCGTGGTCTGCATAGCTGATCCTTGTAGAAGGCTCCCCTTTGTTGCCTGAACCCCAGCTCTTTCAGTTGTGATGTGCAGTTTCCAAGAACATTGTAGAGAAGGACAATTTTCCTCCACTCTCTAGATCGTCTATCCAGGTGTGATTTAACTCATGGAAAGACAGACTAACAGGAGCAAAGACAGACAAAGGGAAGCACAGTCAATTTATTTTACTCAAGTTTTATGAATCAGAGGGGTCTTCAGAGTCTGTAATCCAAGGCTTAGGGAAGCTGTCTGTTTCCACATTTAGGAATAGTGAAGACCAGTGAGCCTTGGAGGCATGTGTTTGGATTAAAATGGGAATGATTCAACAGCAGTAGAGAGAAAGGGCTTGGGGGACCCAGGAACGGTTCTCTCTGACTACCCTCTTCCTGGGTATGGAACAGGGCTCTTAGAAGGAGGTTCAGACTCCCAGACAAGCTAAGTTCAAGAATTTCTTTACAGCCAGCACTTACTAAGACAGACAGAGAAAGGTTTAGAGTAAAAGTTTTTTCTGTAGATATTGGGAGTCCAGTTTCTATAACTTACTTATGGAAGATAAATTCTAGTTTCTATAGCCCACTTTACAGAAGAGGGGTCAGGATAAAGAGAGGCAGAGTAATGATAACCTTATGTCTGAGCTCCCCTTCCATTTCAGTCCCCAAGTTTTTCATACTCTAGAGATCATATTCTGAGCCTCAAAATATCTCCCTGACAAAGCTTTTGTTAGGTGTCAGGTTCACAAAAGAACAGTGAGTATTATTTTAAGGTTCCCATAGAACATATTTGGAATCCTTGGTTTGATCAGATTTCCACCCAATCCTGGACTAATCTGGATTCTTCAAAATGTGTTGCACTTTCAATGTGTTGAAGAGGAGTGATTTTTAGAGAGAAAGAAAGCACAAGAAGACCTCAACTGAAGTTACTGATTCAGCTACAACTAAAGATAGAATATGTTCTTAAATATGTGGAGCATGTTGCTTATATTGAGCAAGGTGATCCTAACAAGAAATGATAAGATACTTATTATCATTATTTTGCTCTCTAAGCCAAATGACAAGCAGAGGCAGTTCTATAGTCCTAAAAATGAGCAGTAACCTCTTCTATATGTGCAGAGAGAACTGAGAGATGATTCTGTATGTAGAGGAAAGTCCCGACACAGATAATCAGTAGGTAGTTGCTCCTGCCTGTGTCTCCTCATGCCTTTGACGTAAAGCCATTTGCCATTGTTGAGTTTGGGACTGCAGACCTGTGTTTGACCCTGAAGACCCCCTCCAGTCACTCTCCGGGCATTTGCAGGCCAGCTAGGATTGGCCCCTGGGGAGCCATTCAGTTCTTTCCAGGGAGAATTATGTTTGTAACCTAAATTATGCTAACATTCCTTCTGGATTTTTGGATACGAGATCACATTTTTTTCTAGCATTCTTATCTTGAACTTTACTTTTCTAAAGAAGTAGATTTCTTCTGTGACCTTTGAGATTTGCTTTCTCTTTTCTGATTATAGTAAGAATCCTAAGATTTTACACAGAGATGGCATATTTTTATATTTCTTGCCACACACAATTCCCAATAGGACAGTTGCATAGGAAAAACTAGTTTGGGGATCCATTAATTGATGACACTCATGATAGAAGAAAATGACTATATTCAACAGTATACTGTTAGCCCAGGCACGAACTTCTGCCACAGCTTCTGTGAGTTGGCTCACGTGAAGTGCCTAGTTCAGCTAGATAGATGCCAACAGATTAACAAGAACAGGAGTATTGTAATATAGAAAACTAGTATTAAAATTCAACAAAAGCTCCAGCTTATACTTCTTACTAAATTTTCAAGAATTGCAAATAATAAAATAGGATTCACACTAGTAGAAGCAAATGGCTGCTATATTTGGGTATGGGGGTGATGATCTTCCTAGAGTGCTCTGTGATAAGCAGTCACTTTGTGTCTTCCTTGGATATTGTTTAGCAGGGTTGCAGCAGATGTGGCTTAGGTATTTATCCTGGGTTTGATAATACCAATTTTAGGAAGGAGGCACAAAAAAGAATAAAGTGGTTTATGTTAGGAAACCAGTGAAGGATGAAGGGTTGGTGCTGCTCAAGCCTGGGTCCTGTAATGTGTAATAGATGTAGGTGCTGACCCGCAAGTGTGTGGAGAGTGCCAGTCTCTAAAACCATCTGCTGCAATGCATTTATATGAGCAAATTACGGATGTAACTGTGGCCATGCAGGACTCACTGTGTGCTGTGGTGCTGTCTGCCAGTGGAGTGCCAAGTCAAATTGCACATTCTTGGTACTATGTATGATTTCTTAAGACGCATTACATGTTTGCTATGCCCTCCCTTAATAACTTACCACTAATCTAGCACATTAATGCCATGCCACAGTGGAATTATTCATGTCCATACCTGCAGGTCAGAGGATCTCAAGAGGAAAGGAAACAGAGCACCAGTTCTCCATTGTTTGGTTTCCTTCATTGCCCAGATGACACCTAAAATACTTAGCAGATGTACTGCTGGCTTCGTGGAGAGACTCTTTTCGGAATTCTCAGCACAACCTGTGTGTCTGATGTTTTTTTTTTTGTTTTGTTTTGTTTTTTTGTTTTTTGATACTCTCATACAAAGAGCTAGAGAAAATATAAACTCACAAGTTAGGTGCTGCTGCTAAAAGCCACTGAATCTGACTAGTACTGTGGCAGGATTGCTGCCCGTTTGACTGTGGGTAAACGCCTTATCACACAAGCCACGCAGCCTGTCTTCCATCCTCAGAATCCAGAGTGGAGGGAGAGAAATGACTCCTGCGGTGCCCTCTGAGATGTACATAGGTACCAGGACACACATCCCAAATCCCTGCCAATAAAAACAAATACAATAAAACCTACTGAAAAAGAAAGAATCCATATGTTGTTTGTATTTGTTTATTGTATTCTGATACTGGATTATACACTAGGAGCAAACTTTTAACAGAATTATGTGTAAAAATTAAGACAGTACTAACATCAAAAACATTTTGTACGCAATAAAATCCAAATATATTAAGTCAGAAATTAGAACAGGAGTTCATTACGTGAATGGTATTCTACAGCATGGCTTCCTACATAGTGTTCTACAGCACTCCATCCTACTCAGTGTTCTACAGCACTCCATCCTACTCAGTGTTCTACAGCA
>NW_022196905.1:103932015-103958408 GCF_008632895.1 Mastomys coucha
TCCTACACAGTGTTCTACAGCACTCCATCCTACTCAGTGTTCTACAGCACTCCATCCTACTCAGTGTTTTATAGCACTCCATCCTACACAGTGTTCTACAGCACTCCATCCTACTCAGTGTTCTACAGCACTCCATTCTACTCAGTGTTCTGTAATTCTCCATCCTACACAGTGTTCTACAGCACTCCATCCTACACAGTGTTCTACAGCACTCCATTCTACTCAGTGTTCTGTAACACTCCATCCTACACAGTGTTCTACAGCACTCCATCCTACTCAGTGTTCTACAGCACTCCATCCTACTCAGTGTTCTACAGCACTCCATCCTACTCAGTGTTCTACAGCATTCCCTTCCACTCAGTGGGCTGTTTGTTCTGCAGACACAGAGGAGGGCTGGAGACATGGCTCAGTGGTACATGGCTCAGTGGTAAGAGCACTAATTGTTCTTGTAGAGGAACCAGGTTTGGTTCCCAGCAACCAAACATGCAGGGAAAATGAACACTTCTGCAAACAAAATTATTTAGCATTTTTTTTCATTGAAAAAGTGTGTATTTGTAGTGTGTAAACCTTACTTAGGAATAATCTTAAGAACCATATATGGTTTTATATGGTATAATTTTATATGTGGAATGTTTCTTTAGAGATATAAAAGGCAGTGGATACATGGGCAGATTCTCTATCCATTATTGAAATTTAATTGATTAAATAGATAGCCTAATATACAAATTTTTAAAAAGCAATAAGTAAACAGTATTCCATTTGAATAATTATATTACCTATAAATTCATTAAGAAAATCAACTGACTAAAGATGGGAGTTTCTATAAACAATGTAAGCATTTCTGTTTTTGATAAAGAAGTGACTGTTATAAAAAGATGGAACTCTGGTCCATCAGAAAACCCAGGACCCAAGCGATTTTGTATTTTTTTTTGGACCGGAATTGGTTTTGATAGAATAGCCATTATTTTTAGGATTAGACTTTTGTCTTAGTCAGGGTTTCGATTCCTGCACAAACATCATGACCAAGAAACAAGTTGGGGAGGAAAGGGTTTATTTGGCTTACTTCCACATTGCTGTTATCACCAAAGGAAGTCAGGACTGGAACTCAGGCAGGTCAGGAAGCAGGAGCTGATGCAGAGGCCCTGGAGAGATGTTTCTTACTGGCTTGCTTCTCCTGGCTTGCTCAGCCTGCTCTCTTATAGAGCCCAAGACCTCCAGCCCAGGAATGGCACCACCCACAAGGGGCCCTCTCCCCTTGATCACTAATTGAGAAAATGCCCCACAGCTGGATCTCATGGAGGCACTTCCCCAACTGAAGCTCCCTTCTGAGATAACTCCAGCCTGTGTCAAGTTGGCACACAAAACTAGCCAGTACAACTTTTTTACTTTTTTTTTTTAATCTTTGAAGTGACAATATTAAAATTATTGAGAATTACCTAAAAAAAACCTACATATTTTTTAGGGAGGCTGAGAAAAAGGATTACATAATTTCTAGGAGTTTATAAGGGCTGGTGAGATGGCTGAGCAGGTAAAGGCAAGTGCTACCCAGGGAGACATCCCGTTTGACGGCTGGCACTCAGAATGAGAATCCAACATCTAGAGTTGCCTCTGTGTCCTCCCCTCCCCCTGTGTCTGGCTTTTGTGTGTGTTCTGGAGATTTGAACTCAGGTTTTCATGATTGTCAGCTAAGTCATCTCCCAATACTCACACCTTCTTTTTTTGAGGTGGGTTCTTGGTTTGCTGAAACTTCATTCTTCTGGTTGTAGCTGTAGGGATGATTGGTATGAGCCTCCATGCTGAGCACAATCATTCTGTTTTGATAGTTACACAAGAGCATTCTATGGCATGCACTCTGGTCGATATCTGCTGCCAGCACAGCTTTTTCATGCTGATGGAGGTTTGCTCGCTCATTTTTATTGCCTAGTGTATAAAACATATAGTATAGCTCATATTGATGGTTTCAAAGATTTATGAGACATTAGGCATAACATGCCAGGAGTCTGAGCTACTTGGGAGGCTGAGTCAGGACGATTTAAGCCCAGGAATTTGGAACTAGCCTGGGGCTGTGTAGTGAGACCCTATCTTTAAAAAACAAAGCAAAGCAAACAAAAGAAAACAAAACAAACAAACAAAACAAAACAAAACAAAACAAAACCATTGTCTTTGCCAGGGTTTCTATTCCTGCACAAACATCATGACCAAGAAACAAGTTGGGAGCCAGCAGTGGTGGCACACACCTTTAATCCCAGCACTTGGGAGGCAGAGGCAGGCGGATTTCTGAGTTCGAGGCCAGCCTGGTCTACAGAGTGAGTTCCAGGACAGCCAGGGCTACACAGAGAAACCCTGTCTCGGAAAACCAAAAAAAAAAAAAAAGAAAAAGAAAAAAAAAGTTGGGAAGGAAAGGGGGAGAGGGTTTATTCAGCTTGCACTTCTACATTGCTGTTTATCACCAAAGAAGTCAGGACAAGAACTCATACAGGGAGAAAGCAGGAGCTGATGCAGAGGCCATGGAGGGATGTTACTGGCTTGCTTCCCCTGGCTTGCTCAACTTGCTTTCTTATAGAACCCAAGACTACCAGCCCAGGGATGGCCCCGCCCACAGTGGGCTGGGCCCTCCCCCCTTGATCACTAATTGAGAAAATGCCCCATAGCTGGATCTCATGGAGGCATCAAACCCAGCTTCTTAACATGGACAACCTCATGGCTTGTTGTATAAACAGTAAAGCTTCCTCTTCGTTCCCTGCTGTGTGGCTCCAGAAACTTCATTCTAATTAGCAGGCAGGCTTTGCCTTCCCAGTCTGTGGCATCCTTATTTACTTTCTACCTGCATGGACTTACCCTCCCTGGGTATTCTGAATAAATGTAATTCTATAACCTGTACCCATTTCCTGTTAACCATAGGATAAAGGGATTTGAGTCTAGAGATATCCCATTTTTAACCAAGCAAAACTGAGTGCTCTGCATTCCAGAGACCTGGTGAGATGTGAGAAAGCTGCTGTAGTGATCTCTCCAGCCAGGTGGGGTGAGCGGTTCATGGGCCTGCTCCTGTGAGAGGGTTGGGCATAGAGCTCAGTGTCACCTTGCCAATCACGCACAGCCCATGCTTCATCCCCAGCACTGGTAACCAGCCCCAAGAAAAAGAGAAAAATAACGGAGGAAGAAAAAACCCACTTATTTCAGATATAGATTCCTACTTGTTTGTTGTTTTGAAATAGAGCTTTTGTCTAGCCTGAGCTAGCCTCATACTCATGACAGCTCTACTGTCACAAGCCTTGAACTGTATTTTGATGGCTTGGTGGTTCAAAATTTCCTATTTAGTGTAACTGCTAACTGCAGTAGCTCTAGCTATTGACGCTGAAAGTCACTTCTGGCATTCTGTGCTCTGCCAGCGACTATGTTCTGAGGCGTAGGTGGAAAGTGGGTTTTTGTTTGGTCTTGTGGATCATTCTCTAAACATGTCAGTGAGTTCTTGTCCACATGCACTCCCAGCTGAATGCGAAGCTGAAGCTCTTCGTGATCTGAACTGCTGTTGTTTAATTTGGTAATCAGCATGTTCATTATCTGACCGGTTCAGGCACCTTTAGAGCAGGAACACAAAGCTCTCTTTGGGTTCTCTCTTGGCCAGAGTGGCAGCACTTTCAAGAATCTGCATATGAATGTTGTGACTGCCTCACTGAAGACAGCCCATCAGCCTGGCAGCTCCAAGCCCGTTATTTCTGCATCTTCCCCTTTTCCAATCTCATGTTTTGACAAATAAGATTGTACTTTTGACAAGTGATTTCTAGTTCATCTAAGAATTTCATAGTGTTTTAAATGTGTTTATTAAACTATCTGAAGACATCTTATCTTCTCATCTTTGGTGAAACAAAATTTTCCTGATAAGAAGTAAGACAGAGGGTGATAGTACTGGCATCCCTGCAATTAAAAAATGTTTTAGACAGTAATTATTTTTCTTTTCTTTCAGAATAATTATTACTTATTTTTCAGACACATTTCTGTCAGTTCTTCTGATTTAGATTTCTGAATGTTCTTGAATAATGGGCCTTTCTTTCTTCCTTTCTTTCTAGATCTCTCTCCTTTCCTCTGTTCTCCTCTCCTCCCCTTCCCTCCCCTTCCCTCTCCCCCTATCCCTCTTCTCTTCCCAAGCGGGCCTGGAACTCAGTGTTTAAAACAGACCTCATGGCAGTTCTCCATCATCGGCCTCCCTGGACTGAATTTATAGGTGTAAGCCACCCCAACCAAAAGCAAATTCTATGTATTTAGTACCATTATGTAACTGAAATTATAGCTTGTTGTTGTTGTTGTTCAACAGATACTTAATGACCACTGTGCTGGATTGCTTTATGTCAATTTGATATAAGCTGAAGTCATCAGAGAGAAGGGAATGTGATTTGAGAAAATTCCTCCATGAGATAGGTCTGTAATCAAGGCTGTAGGGCATTTTCTTAGTGATTGACAGGGAAGGGCCCAGCCCATTGTGGGTGGGGCCATCCCTGGGCTGGTGGTCTTGGGTTCTGTAAGAAAGCAGGTTGAGCAAGCCAGGGGAAGCAAGCCAGTAAGCAGCAGCCTCCATGGCCTCTGCATCAGCTCCTGCCTCCAGGTTCCTGCCCTGCTTAATGATGGAAGTATAAGCCAGATAACCCCTTTTTCCCAGCATCTTGCTTGGTCACGGTATTTGATCATAGCAATAATAACCCTAACTAAGACTTATGCTAGCATCTACCCCAAAGTCGGGATCGACAGTGATGAGCAGTTACTAACCATGGAGCTTACACATACAAAGTAAATTGTGTCATTCAAATTGATTGTAAATTTTTTATTATTTGAGATGGACTTTCACTATGGCTCTAAATACCTAGTCTCAAATAAGCCTCATGCCTCAGTCTCTCAAGAGCTGTGACTGTAGGAATGTATGGAAGGAGCAATTGGTGGCCTATCTGGGAAAACAAAACTAAACAAACTGGAGTGCAGAAAAGAAAATACTTGTTTTCCGGGAAGAATGTTTGCAGCCATGGAGGCCCTGAAGGCTGGTGTGGCTGCAGCAGACAGAAGGCAGGTACTATGAGAATAAGGGTAAAAAACCTTGAACATGGGAAAGGTATTAATCTTCTATTTCTGTTCTCTCTGTGTGTGTGTGTGTGTGTGTGTATGCATGCCCATGTATGTGATATGTTTGCATACGTGTGTGTTCATGTGTGTTTATTTGTGTGCATCATGTGCACATGTGCCTGTATGTGTTTGTGTGTTATATGTGCATATGTGCATATGTGTGTGCATGTGTGCATATGTGTGTGGTATCTGAATGTGTGTGATATGTAAGCATACATGTGTGTCTGTGTGTCCATGTATGTGTGTGTTTGTGCATATGTATGTGGTACATGTGCATGCATGTGTGTGTTTGTGTTTATGTGTGTGTGCATGCCTGTGTGTATGTCCATGTGTGTGTGTTTGTGCATATCTGTGTAGTATGTGTGCATACATATATGTGTGGATGTATGTGCGTGCATGTGTATGTTATCTGTACATGTGTGTTTATGTGTGCTTGTGTGTCTGTGTAGGCCAAAGATTCATCTCTCTTGCTCTCAACCTCCTTTAAAATCTGACAGTGACATGCATGTATGTATGTATTAAGCACATACTTACATTGGTTTGGACCTTCCCCCATTCTCTCCCTTGCTGTTCTCCCTCCACAGCTTTTCCCTACTTACGGGATCTAAATTGCTGAGTCCACTTACTGTTGCCTGCATGTGCATGAGAGTAGGCCAATCTCTTGAGCAGAGGCAGCCTCTCTGGGGCCACATCCTAAGAAAGCTGACTTATAAACCTGGAGCTTGCCATTTGGCAGTGAGCCTCGGGCTCTGCTTGTCTCCCACCTCCAGTGCTGTGGCTCCAGGCACACACTGCTGTGCCCAGCTTTTACTCGAGTGCCAGGGAGCCTAACACAAACTCATGCTTTCACAGAGATACTTCACACACTGATCCATCTTCCATCTCCCGAATTTTATTTTTTGTGGAAAGGGAACATTCACACCTGTCTTTTACTAGGAGAAGTGTGTGGTCTGGTTTGTGTTGCAGGGTCATTCTGCCTGATGAAGAGGCCAGCAGAATGGCAGCTACGATAGTTGGGAACCCAGACGATACCGACCTTAGAAAAGGAAGGAAGTTCAGAGCGCTGAGAAGTGCCGGGGGGTGTGTTAGACTTCATAGCAATACTGCTTAGACCTTGCTAAGGCCTTGGGTGTCAGCACAGGGAAGAGAGGGGTCAAAGGTAACTGCAAAGGTCTCAGCCTGAACTACTGCATGAGTGAGTGGAGAGGCTGTTCACTGGTCGGCTGGAGACCCGACAATAGAGAAGGCAACAGTGCCTTGGAGCTCCCCAGCAGACTCCTGGGTGTGCTCATGCAAGGAGAATGTAAAATCAGATATTTATGAAGAAACAGAAAGCAACCATAGTTATTTTAGTTAAAAGAGTTTGTTGATGGGCTCATTGAATCATTAAGAAACGAGGCTAGATAGGACTGGAGAGATAGCTCAGTGGTTAAGAGTACTGACTGCTTTTCTAGAAGACAAGGTTTGGTTTCCAGCATCCCCGTGGTGCCTTATAACTACCTGTCCTTCAAGTTCTAGGGATCTGACACTGTCTTCTGGATTTCCAAATGGTACACAGACATACATGCAGGAAAAAACCACTCTATAAGTAAGAAGAAAAGAGAAAGCTGGTAGGGCAGGGTTAGGAAGCGGGTGGACATGAAGGAGGCCGAGTAAGAACTTTGTTCTTCTGATGCGGCAGCAGCCCTGTTGTATCAAGGATGTTAGAGCTAGAACTGTTCAGGCTGGAGGGCCGAGAAGCTGGGTTTCTCTTTTTTATGTCTTGTCACACCCATACTTCTGCAAGAGAACTGAACCTAGGTGTTGTGCCTTCGTTCTCGAAATGAGGTGCTGGGGAATGCTCACTGTCTGAACTTTTGGATGTTGTCATGACAGATACGCCCTACACACCACCAAGAATCGCACCATGTGCAAGTCCCCAGAGCAGAAGATGTGAGCTGAGCTTTCACTTCATATTTAAGTTTTAGTTCTGTGAATGGTGTGTGTGTGTGTGTGTGTGTGTGTGTGTATGTGTGTGTATTTAGCCTGAGCTGGCTCCATGCTCCAATCCTGTCTCCACCCTCCCAGTGCTGGGGTCACAGTCATGCACCCCAAGTCCAGCTTCGTGGTGATAACACTCTTATGATAGTTGACTGACTACACGCCAGAGAGATAAGAAAGCCTTTTCTGGCCAGCAGCCACGTCACTGGATGAGCATTCAGGGGAAGCGAATGCTGGGTATTTCTGTTGAGTATTTGTCTTGTTGTCCTCTGTTGTAGAGTCCAGGCAGATGGGTGCCTGCCCGTGTCTACCCTCTCACAGGTTGGTTTAAGATTTGGAGAAGTCAGAACAGACCTAGAAACAGTCTTCTACTAGGATGTGATACTTTTTTGTTTTCGAGACGGGAGATTTTATGTGGCGAGGCTAGCTGTAAACTTCCAATCTCCTTTCTTCAATGTTCTGAGTACTGGATTCGAGGCCTGTGCATCATGTCTAGAAAGATGACATTTGTTTGGTTTTTGAGGGGCAGGTTGGTTACCGTGTTGCTCTTTAGTGTCCCATGGTATTATGTCATGTAAGGACAGTTTCATACAGACGTCTAGTGCACTCTGAGCATAGTTCCCCACATCCAGCTTCTCTTCCCTTCCTCACATTCCAGTTCCCATGAGCCCCTTCGCTCCTTAGATGATTTCACTTTTACTGTCATGTGATGTCATATGTACATACATGATTTTATGCATCAGTATAAAAATCCAGGAACCATAAATTTGAGAAAATGTGGCTTTTGTCTCTAGTCACATCTGTTTTTCTGCAAATGACACAACTTCATTCTTTATGGATGAAAAAACCTTGCACTGTGGGGGTGTGTAAACAACCTTTCCTTTATTCCTCTGTGGCAGACAGGGATGTTGGTTCCTTAGCTGTTCTGAGCTGGGTAGTAATGATCCATGATGCAGATAGCCAACATTCTAAAATTGCCACTGAATGTCCAGGGTGGTGTCGTTCTGCTCTGACAGGGTGGGGCTTTCAAGCTTTGTAGCCCTTGGGAGCACTAGACAGTTGTGGTACTTAGAGCTTCCCTTTTCCTTCACTTTGTAGGGTTCCCTATGGACACAGAGCAAATTGGCATTCAGCTAACCCAGGTCTCTGAGCTATTTCTATAGCTATGTGTCTCCATAGTCTCCTCTTCTTGTCAAGCCAGAACATTGCAGTTGTTCTATCTTCTGTTGTGAGGTTTTGGGGCCTGTCCGAGGCTGCAGTGGGTCTTGGATTGTATCTCCACACTGAAGCCAGGGTCATTGCAGGGCTCCACTTACTTCCTGTGCTGCCTCTACAATTTCATTATTTTTTTTAATGGCTGAAAATAATTCCATTGTGTGTATAAACTGTCTTTTCTTTATCTATTCCTTGTAATAGACATAGATGTTGGTTCCTTAGCTGTTGTGAACAGAGCAGCAAGGACTGATACGCAGACACCGGCATACATGCAGGCAGAACTCGTTGACTGCTGTGCTATGCATTGTCTAAAATGCTCTGAAAGAACTTTCCTCTCTGTTGTCCAGCCTCTTAGCTATGGGCAGCGATGGGAATCATGATGGGAGATGATGGTTCCACCACAGTCCGTGTATTGCTGCATCAGTACACAGCCCACGGCATGACAAGGAAAGGAGTTTAAAACCACAGCCAAACAGGCAGAGCAGTAAACTACAGTGGTAATAACTAGATATAAAGATACAGGCTTGTCCTTATAGTGGAGATGCTGCATATATGATCATGTATGTATATAATCAGACTCACTGAAAGTGTTAAAAATTCCAACATAGCAAAACGACACAAGATCACACAGGTACCAAGTGATGGCTGGTGGGTTTGCTTCAGGCAGTGTTATTGAAATAACAATTCCTTCATTAAGGACATCAGCTAACTGCCCAGTTAACTTCTATCTGGTTATGAAGGCAGCTGTAGTTTTAAAAGAATACATTAAATCAGAAGGGCTGGTTAAAGCCTGTAGTCCCAGCCCTTTGGAGTTGGAAGCAGAAAGATCAGAAGTTCAAGGTTATCTTTGGCTATATACCTAGTTCACACCAGACCAGGATATAAGAGATCCTGTCCTCTTCCCCCAAAGTAAAAATATAACATTGTTAACTAGAGAGATGGCTCAGCAGCTAAGAGCACTGGCTGCTCTTTCTGGGTTCAGTTTCCAGCACCCACATGGAGTTCACAGCTGTCTGTAACCCCAGTTTCAGGGGACCGGAAATCCTCACACAATCATACATACAGGCAAATGTACATGAAAGAAGAATTGCTTAAGATTCGAGTTGTCTTTCCTCCTCTTCCTCTCCTTCTTTATCCTCATTTTCTTCTCCCCTGTGCCTCAGCCCTCTCCTTTTTTCTCTCTCTCATCTTGGTTCTCCTTCCCTTCTTGGAGAACATTCATAAACCTAAAGTTTTATGCAATGTTAACATGGTCTTTATAGTTGTGTTTATGAATGTATGTATTGATCTGGATACTGACTTGTCTATTAACTATATCATGTCTGTCATCTACCTATCATCTATACCTATCTATGTATCATCTATCATCTGTCTATTATCTATTGTCTATCATTTGTCTACTTTCTATCTATCTATCTATCTATCTATCTATCTATCTATCTATCTATCTATCGTCTGTTGGTCTGTCATCCATCTGTCCATCTCCAGAGCACACCTCTCTCTCCTTGCCCCCATTACTGCAGCATCTATCATCTCAATACCTTCAACTCTACAGGTCTCAAGCTGAATTTGGAGTCTGCCTGTTCTTTCTGTCAACTATGCTTTCATTAACAGAGTGCCTGTTGTTTCTGGAAGATGCTACATATTTTGTGATAATCCTTAATTCCTCCCCTCTTGGCCCCCTTCACCAGCAGGATCTCCTAAGAAGTCTCCTCTTTTGTTTGTGATGCCCCAATTCAAGGCTACTTCACTCCTTATTGATTTATTGCCACAGAAACTTATTTGATCTTCCTGCCTTTATTGTTCTCCTGTTCTGTCTTTCAGAGTATTTATAGGATTATCAACTAAAGCTCAAATAGATTTTCCAGCAGCTTGTGTGACATCTTGTGCAGGCTCATCATTGTAGCCTAACCTGGAGTCAGGACAAAGGCGTTAGTTCTGGCTGGCAACTGGAGCCTCTCTCCCATCACTCTGCGGGCACACTGCATGGGGAGTTTAGTAACTCTTTATTTTTAGTTTCCTCTTCCTAAAATGGGAATGTTAATAGTCCCTTTTCATGAGGAGGTTATTTCATGTTATTTGTGTTTGTGCACATGTGCGTGCTTGTGTGTGTGCTGCGTGCGTCTGTGTTCTATGGGAGTGTGTGTTTGGTGTGTGTGTGTGCTCCTGTGAGGCACTCTTCTTTATAACCCTCATTTCTTTGAGGTGGGGCCTCTTCCTGATTCTGAAGCTCATACTTGTCAACTAGGCTGGTAGCCAGTGAGCCCCAGCAATGCTCTGGTCTCTCCCACCCTCTCCCACGCCAGTGCTGTGCTTGAGGGGCCGGGACCACACTCTGAGATGTCAACTCTGGTTCCCATACTTGCATAATAATTGCTTAACTACTGAGCTTTCTCTCTTGCTCCAAGATGATATAATTTCAAGGAAATAAAATAACCATCTGAGATGTTTTAGTGCATGAATATACTCAGTGAATGAAAACTGGTATTAGTAATACTTGGTGAATGAAAAACTAGTATTAGTAATACTCCTTTGTAGCATTACTAGTTTTTTAATACTGTTTTAAAAATGTCTCTGTATGTGTATGTGTGTATGTGAGTATGTACGTACACATTATATGGGCCCCATCTTCAAGTCTTATTTCTTAGATGCCACTCACCTTGTTTCATGAAGCAGTGGCACTCACTGGGACCTAGGGGTTTCTGAGGAGGCTAGGCTGGTTGGCCCAGGTGCCTCAGGGATCCTCCTGCGACTTAGCCCCTCTCAGTGACCTGGGTTCTGGGGATCAAACTCAGGTCCTATGCTTTAGCACATGAGCTGTCTTCCAGCCCTGCCCCCTCTTTAGTTCTAGACATGCAGCCCACATTGACCTCCAGATGCTACACAAGTCTTCCTTACGTAACTGCAGTACAGCCTATTAGGGTCCAGACTATTGGATGACTTGCTAATATGGCCACATTATTGGCCGCTCAGGCATGGGCTCCTCGCCGAGTCTAGCACACTGCCACTCAGCCTGTCCTGTGGAAACTACTCCAGCAGCTTCAGTTGGATTCAGCCGTTCTTGGGCTCCCCTATCCTAATGACACAAGCACCTCATGACTCCCTGTGTCCTCATGCCTTCCAAGTGTGGTCAGGCGCTGTTGGCTGGTACTGTTAGCTCTGCACCTCTACCTGACTGTTAGCTTCCTCCACCTCTACCTGACTGCTCTTTCCTCCAGCACAACACCATCATTCATCCTTTCTGCCTTGGAGGGAGGTGCATAGCTAATCCCAGCCTCTTCAGAGCTGCTGCCAGTAGGAGGAGGTTAAGGACATTAGAGAACAGAGGCAGTTTCCGCAGCCAGGGGGCGTGTGGCTCACTGCTTAACTGCCAGGTTCTATTCGTGCCTTCGCAAAGCAAGGCTTTCACATTCCTAAAGCGTCTGATTCCGTGGCCTGGCACTGACTAAGTAAGCGTTTGCATATCAGATACACATCTACTGATATCCTTTTACATTACACCCCATTAGGGGTCTTTAGGAAAATTTCCATATTCTTCAAGCATAGTTCAGCATTGTGTTTAGTTGTCTGGTTTAAAACACAGTGGGGATGAGCAAGAGGTAGACATTTCAGTGTCAGTCCTTACAGGCACCTGTCCACAGTCAATGTGACACATGTCAGTCCCTATAGACCCCTTTCCACAGTTGGGGTGACATATGTTTGGTCCTTACCGAGTCCCAGTGAATTACCTGAGAAGAATATGACAGCAATGCTGACAGGCATGTTCTTAGCACTGGCTCATTTTTGTTCAGGTATGCATAGACAAGTAATTACTGGAGTGAGTAGTGTTCACTAGACTGGCATGTACCATCTGTGTTTAGGGATGTGATTTGCAAAGTTTTATGTTAAAAAGACAGTAGGTTGGGGTTAGAAAAGTAGCCTAATTAACAGCTGTTAAGAGAACTTTCTGCTCTTCGGGAGGACCAGGGGTCAATTCCCAGCACCCACATGGTGGCTCACAACCATCTCTAACACCAGTTTCAGGGGATCTGATGCCTCCTCTTCTGGCCTCCATGAGTACCAGGCATACATGCAATGCACAAACACACATGGAGGCAAAAACGTGACATTAAATAATTAAAATATCTTTTAAAAATCAGGAATATAGAAAATGCTGTTTAGTATCTTAAGATCTAGAAAATATATTCTTGGTGTTCAGTTTTGAGTCTTAGAAGCAATGATATTATGTGTGTGCAGGTCATTTTGACCTGTGGTAACAATAGCTTCATATAAATAATTCCTAATGGTACAAATGTATTGGCATAATGGTAACCTGTGAATATATCAGGTATAAATACCAACTCACCTTTTATTATATTAAGCCTAGTAAATAAGATACAAAGAAGAAAAAACATAAAAGATTAAGTATGGTGTTGGTATTTAAAAGTTTCTCTACTCAATGAAAGCTAAAACAGTTACGAGACTTCAGGGGAAGAAATCCCACACAGATTACAAATACGTGACACACAGGGAAGATATGTAAACAATTAGAAGACATCTTAAAGCTTTGGATAACTCTAATGTAATTGGGTTGATTCGCTTTTGACAGGCATGTTTTGGTTGGCTTGTTAGAATGCTTTGGGAGAGTTCTGAGCAAAAGGAAATGAGGAAGTTTGTAGCTCCTCCTGACAGATTAGAGCCTTCACTAAGGGCCCTTACCACCTGCTCCACCCCCTGCTCCTGGGCTCCACATCCTCATCGCTCCCTTTGTTTTAGAACTAGTTTTCACGTATGTATTTTGCTTGCCCTGCCTGTCTGAAAATGTGTGTTAGATAGAAAGTCAAAAGAAATGTCCCCTTACCCCAAGGTCACCACCAGCCACTCATGTGTCCAGGAGGGGCCAGACCTCTATGTCTGTCTGTCTTTGCTGCTGACTTGGGATGTGGCCTTGGATGTGGACGTGGCAGGTCATGGAAAGACTCTGAACATCAGTATTGCTGTCTGCCAGAGTACTAATGAGTCTTTTAACTGTGCACTTAGTTTTAAAAAAGTTACTAAAGCCTCATAAAATCAGAGGTAGTATTTTCTTTTGTATTATGTAGGTTAAAATTAAATGCTGCATTTAATTTTTTAATTAATTAAAGACTGAGCATGATACATGTCTGTTATACCAACAATTTGTGAAGCTCAATGAGGACAATATCCTGGGTACAGGCATTAAAGGTCAGCCTGGAACCCCATCATACAGATACACACACAGAGAGAGAGAGAGATAGAGATAGATAGATAGATAGATAGATAGATAGAGAGAGAGAGAGAGAGAGAGAAGAGAGAGAGAGAGAGAGAGAGAGAGAGAGAGAGAGAGAGAGAGAGACTGAGACAAGGAGACAGTCTGAGAGACACAGAGAGACACAGAGCAAGAAAGAGAGAGACAGAGACGGTCATACAAACAGAGATTGCTTCCACTTAATCTTTCTTAATGTTAATCTTTTCAGTGCTTTGCAGTCTATACAGTAAACTCAGATTTTGGTTCCAACAACAACCTGCCTTGTCTTCCACATGAAGTAGAATGGTGTCTCACTCACTCGCCGTTCTTTTTTTACTCTCTCTGCATTCATTCTTGTGTTGTTTTAAATTTTGATAGGGGTCTCCTTTTGGAGCCCAACTGGCCTGGAACTCACGGGTGTCAGCAAGAAGAACTTGAAAGAGCTGTCTAGGAAGGAGTTACAGGGGTTTGTAGATTAGATGTGGGGAATGTTGTGGTAGGAGTCTGTGATCTTGGGAACATAGTGATATCATGGTCAGAAGCTAGGGCTGTTGGGAAGAGAGCTGATTTTAGGAAAGTTGGTAGAGAATTTTCAGTTCTAGTAGGATATGTGTGTGAAGTTGCCAGAAAAATTTGAGTATGTCACAGTACACTGAGAATGTTGGCTTTCTTTGTGGTGAAGTCATGACTTGGAGCAGCCTCTTCCTCATGTTTGTAGCGCCCAGGAAAGGGGTTGACAGGAGGTACAGTGGTGACAAGGAGTGTGTGCGGGACAGACAGAGAGAACCCTGAGAGTAAATGTGTACTTTGACACGGGCACAGCCTTGTCTAGGACCCACGAGTCCCACATTCAGAGAGTTGGCAAAGCCTTCTCCAGGAGACTTGAGTTCAAGTGTTGATGATGTGTGCAGAAAAGGTCCACAATAGCTTTCTCCTCTGGATGGTTAAGGCCTGAAGACTGCTCGCCTGCAAAGACTGTTCCAACTGAGATTTCTAACCGTGTCTCCTTGGTCTGTGCACACCGTAGACCCTGCCTCCTTGCTTCTCTGTAATAATAACCTTACCTCCTTGTTCATCTGAAGGCAGTGATCTCACCTCTGTTTGACTGCAGATACTAACATGAGCTTCTGGGGAGGTGAGGTTTCTCCATCCGAGATCCCAGACCATCTGATCCCAGGTGTCTGTTTGTCTGTCTTTTCTTCATTCCCTTACTACCCCAGTCAGGGTCCAGTCCCTGGAGCTGTGCGAGGTCATGGCAGGGTTATGTGGCATGTAGCTGTGGTGTTGTGTGTAATGACATAGGCTCTGTGGGTCTGACTTCCAGTCCAGCTCTCTGTGTGGGTTTCAGTTGAGCAAGCAGCCTCACATGGAAGGTAGAGCGAGAGTCACTGGCTGTTGGCTGTAATTGTTTTGGGTGTTTTAGTGAGTGACACTCCTCCCTGCATCAGTTAATTCTGATAGTGCATGAGGAAAGTTGGATGCAGTTAATAGTGTGTGCACCCCTTAGTAGAATAGTAGTAACCTCTAATGCCAATTATATTAGCATCTACCAAAATAACCTTAAGGTGGGATGGCAGTTGACAGGTGTGTTGGATAATACATGATAATATTATTATATACTATTTTGTATAATAGAATTATTATACAAAAGAGGAATAAAACTCAGTCCATCTACATCTGCCATCTATATCTGCTTATCTATCTATCTATCTATCTATCTATCTATCTATCTATCTATCTACCTATCTATCTATCTACCTATCTATCCATCCAGTCTATTCATCTAACTGATTTTTCCAAGCTGGGTTTCTCTTTGTAGCTCTGGCTGACCTGGAACTCACTCTGTAGCCCTGGCTGTCCTTGAAGTTCAAGATCTGCCTGCCTCTGCCTCCCAAGTGTTGGGATTAAAGGCATGTGCTACCACTGCCAGGCAGCAATATTTTATCGTAATACAATTAATGCTATTCAAGCATGGTGGTCTGTGCCTATAGTTCCAGTTAAGCTACTCAGGAGGCTGAAGTGGAAGGATGGCTTGAGTTCACAAGTTCAAGACCCACTTTACTTATAGTGAGACTTTGTAATTTTTAAAAGCAGTTTAATTTAGAGAAGCAAATAAAATTTATATTTAAGTTTATTTGTGGTAAAGTTTCTGATTAACTTTTTTTCTTGATCGAGATCTCAATTTTTTTCTTTAAATCAGAATTTTTATGGCTTTCTTAAAAAAGATTCATTTATTATTTATTTTATTTATGTTAAGTGTGTTTTGCTTGTTTGAGTTTAGATGCACAGCCACATGCGGGAGTCAGTGGAGGTCAGATCCCCAGAAAATGGCTTGTCCTCTGGGAACAGGTCCTCAGTACAGTTAGCCACGCGGCCATCTCTCCAACTTCTCTGTGGAAGTTTGATTTGGACTCTTGCCCTTTTACTTCTCCATGTAGCTTCACACAAATATAAGAATCCTTGAGAGGTTTCAGAGCCGGCCTGTGGACGCCTATGGAACTGTAGCTTCACTTTTTGCTGTGTAGATGTCGTGGCACTAAGACCCAGAAACTCGGCTCTGTGTGGCTGGAGCTGGGCTGGCTGTGCTCACACTGAAGGGAAGGAAGTCATTAGTGCAGACTGAGCTGTGGAGTTAGGTTCTTGCAGGATTTCCTTCCAGCCTTTCCCCACTTAGGTTCTTGGGAATTAAGGAAAAAAAAAATCTAAACACACAAACCAAGTTTTCCTATTTACTAGGTTCAGAGAAGGTGGACATTTCGGAAGGGCAGATCCGATCCCAAGTTGTCTAAGAAGCAGAAAACTGCGCAAAGAAGCTCTGATTACAGATCTTTGGAATTTTCTTTGCTAAATTTTTACAAACGAGAAATACACCCAGAATTTTGGGAATTGCTCCAGGCTGCGTGTGAGGGTTTGATTGCTTGTCTGATCTTTTTCTTTTTTTGGAGAAGAGGAGAATTTGCGAAGAGGGGCTTGGATGGCAGGAGCCCGGCTGGGTTTCTGTGGCAGCTCCTGCCCTGGGTCTCTGCTCTGAGGGGTCTGCGGCCCATCGGAGAGCTCCTTCCTGGAGCCTTTTCGTAGGCGCGGGTCAGGGAACATGCCCCGCTCCGGCCCGGGCGCGCCGCTGGCCGCCGGGACGTCTTAGCCCCGTGGGAGAGTGTGGTGGCCGCGGCACTTCGCGCTGAACCGAAGACGAAGACTGTCGGTCCTATCCAGGAAAGAACGAGGGGGTGCAAGGAGGCAGCATGACTTGCAGTCGCCGCCGCCCTGCGTCTGCCCCCAGCCCCCAGCCCACCTCTTGATGCGTCCCGGGTCGGCTGTACAAATATGATGAAATGGCAGCCCCGGAAGAAGGTGAGTGCGGCGCGGCGGCGGTGGGGCTGATGGGGAGGGGCCCCCACGGGATCCCGAGGCCATCCGGGTCCGTGCGCCCACGGCCCGCCAAGTTCTCGCCTCCGGGCGCGCGCAGCCCGGCGGGGTGACAGCTGAGACTCAGCCCCGCGTGCTGGCCCGGGGTCGCGGCGCGCCCGCCCCGCTTAGGCCCGCAGGTGGGCGTCGGAGCGCCCCCTGCCCCGCGGGGACCGGCGTCCCGGCCGCTGGCAGCCGCTTCCCCTGGGCCCCGCTGGGGGGCGGGCAGCCCCGGAGCGAGCGCCGAGCGGCTCCCCGCGACGGCCGAGCCTCGGGCGCCGGAGCTGCGGCGGGGCGGCTGCGGGGACCCGCGGCCGCGTGGGCGAGTGCGGGCGCGCCGGCCATTGTGCGCCGCGTGTGTGCATCGATCGTGGGCAAGGGGGAGGGGGTACTTTGCTTTTTGCAAGATTATTTCCTAATATGGCTCCTTTGTTGAGAACCGGAGGAAAAAACATGCAGTGGTTCTATCAAAATAAATTGCTATTGGTCCCCGAAATAACGTTTCTAAATGTGGGACCCGTCCCTTCCTTGGGACACCGAGGGAGAAAGACAGCTTTCTTCAAGTTCTTGGCAGCCCGTGTGTTTGGCCAGGGTTCCCCTTTGCAAACTTGCCTGACTGCCACTCTTAGGTTAACCCAGCGGTTTACAGCATAGCGGGACTTTCCCTTCAATACCTCATTTGGCCATGGTTTTTATTGACATTCTTCTGAAGGAAAACACAGCGAACTGAATGTGCCGTGCCCCTCCCCAGCCGTGACCTGTCTCTGCTAGCAGCTGTCTGGTGTTTCACTCAACTAGCTAAACTGGTTCTTTCTTTGTGCCTTGATGTGTGATGTCGAGTTTGACATCAGAGCTGAAATAGAAATCATGTGTGAAGTACTGAAACGACACGGCGCTGGCTTGACTGCCAGGGAGCCCAGTAAACCGCGCTTCGTTATAGCCAGGCGAATGCAAAGGTTTTCTTTGGTATCTAATTGATTCGATTTTATCCAGTGGCAGTTGTTTCTACCTCAGCCCAAAGCCATAATCACTCACGTATTTGTTCGGTTCCCATCATAGGGCTTCGTTCAAGGAGACTGGTATAAGAGATTTGTGTGCTGCCTCCCCCCATGAGAACACAGGAAAACCCCATATAATCAAACATCTTAAACAGATGCTGCACAATCCTAGAACCTTCTGCATTTGTGTAATCTTCGTGAGTAGTTTAGAGATCTCTGCAAACTGTGCATCCACAAATGCCTGCTTTTTCTATTTTACCCAGCATGTAGTAACTCATATGGTTATGTCACTGAAAACCCCTCTGGGTACTGGTATTGCTTGAACCACGGAAGTATTATTCTTGGCAGCCAGGTGGATTTTGGACTCTGGAAGATTCTGTTTCAAGTGTTAGGATTCACTGCAGTATTTACTCACTCTGTGACGCTTAGATGGCTATACCAGAGATTGTGTTTATTTTCTGTATTCACAGTCACAAGGCATCTTGGTATCAGGATCCAGATATCAATCTGGAGAGCTCATAGAAGCCTAGCTGTCGGATTCTGTGTGATCATTTGTTGGTAGCTTGAGAAGCAGTTCTTGTGCAGTGCAAGTGAAAGCTACCTTGGGAAAGATACTACTCAACTCCAGTAGGCACCACCAAGCCTTTAGCAGACTCCGTTTAGTTTCTTGGTCACACACCAGAGTACTCAAATGATCATACCACTGCCATGACTTCTGGCTGTGTCTGCTAATACATTTGTAGTGGTATAATTACACGTCAGGTGGTTTACCAAACTGATCTATAAGGACTATTCACACGCCACATAAAGAGTGGTGCTGTATTGGTGCGGTATGAACACAGCTAGGGAGAACACCCACAACTTGTACTGCCAGCTGCCTTTCCAACTGGACTTCAGGGCTAGGGCTGATTGGTGACTGGGTATTTTGGGGCCCTCATCTAGTTTGGGCTTTTTTGAATTCTGGGTTTCTGGGTTCACTGCTAACATAGTAACTATCATTTCCAGATTTCTTTGTTTCTAACTGAACATGGAGCTGGGGGCACATTGACTGAAGGGGAATCATTTCCTCCGATTTACCCTATTAATTTGATAGATTAAATACTCAAGACAAAGTTTATGAATGTGTGAGTATGCAGTATTCTATTAGGGTCTGATTATCTTCTCACAAAGGAGCCTTCCAACATGATTCATCAGGACCACACCAGGCCACGCCATGCCACCCCACCCCACCCTCCCCTACCCCACAGGCCAGGATGAGTCTCACTGGGTCTTCCACACCCAATAGATCTCTCACTGAGAGTTAAGCAGTTTCCCCAAAAGCAAGATGCTAGGTGTCTACTTATCTCCAGACATTTTATATATTAAATATGAGCAGGGTTTTTTTAACCAATCACACTCTAATTAATTGTTTTAATTAAAAATGTAGGATTCGAATAGTTGCTCTGATTTTGTGGCTGAAGTGATATTTTACATCATTCAGGTTGCACCCAGCATTTTTTAGGCACCTGCTGTATGCCAGGCACCTCTGGTTGGTCTGCAATTTTTCAGTTCTTATCTAGTAAGGAAAGGGTGTGTTACTTCAATTTCACAAATAAGGGGACTGGTGAAGAAAAGGGATGTGACTCACTGGGGAGTGACAGTGTGTGTGTGTGTGCGTGTGCGCGCGTGCGTGTGTATGTGTGTGTGTGCGTGTGCGTGCATGTATGTGTGTGTGTGCGCGTGTGTGTGCGTGTGCGTGTGCGTGTGCGTGTGTGTGTGAACAGGATGGAGCCAGGTCTTAACTGAGCTTTCCTCTTCTACTTCAGGGACCATTACCAGGGTGCTGCCTCCATCCCTCACCCCTCTCCTCTTGGAGCAGCACAGAGGTTTAAGCTACCTGGGAATTGCAAGCATTTATAGTCTCTGCCACAGACTATAAATAGATTCTGGCTTTGGGGGCTGACTTCATTTTGTTGGCTGGGATCTTTTCTTTCTCCTAGTAAATTTAGGTGTTTATCTGGCCTCTTTGTAGAGTTGTAGCTCCTTACATTCAGGGACTGTATCTCTTTTGTTTTCAAGAATAATAAAGTTGCTCAAAAAGTGTTTATTTTACGTAAGAGTAAGTGGCTACTGCTGTGTCCTTACTCCTGATACTTCAGTCCATTCCTAGGTTTGACTCCCGTGGCTTATTAAACTGCCCCAGAATATTTTGTCATTGTCACCCAACCTTTACAGGCAACATCAGAAAGGGGGCAGCCATTCTCCACAAAATCTCCCTGGAAGTCATGATTAAGACAGACACGTTTAAAATGAGATACCAGGCTTAGTACTCAAACTCGCTCCAGTATTGCGATTGTTTGGTTTATGCAACTTAATTGGCCTTGCAGAATGCCCTGTACCCTGTCCTATTATTATTGTTGTTGTTATTATTACTATTATTATTATTATTGTTTTTATCTTGTATTTGCTGAAGTGATAGTAATCAAAATGCCAGTCTCTGAGGAACATGTTTGTTTACCACTGTGAAGAGATTTCTGCTTTCCAAATCCAAGGATTAGTGTTAGATAGCATTGTGTCAATAAGACTCCTGTGTGAACGACAGGAAGCCCCTCTGATTGGACTTTGCCATTGCTTGTCTAATGTTATTTTACTGTTCATGCATAATAAACGATTATTAATGGGTATGCGTCACATAAGCTACATTAATTATGTAATTTGAGAGTCTTATGATGTGTTTATCTTGTTATACTCGGCACCTTAATAAAATATGAATCTGGCTTTCCTCATCTGGTTTATTTAAGCACACAGAGTAATGAGCTTCATTGTGACATTCCCATTCTTCTTGTGGTATGTTGTTCTTACTTGCTTTCTTCTCTGCCGTCTCCCAGTCAGTACCTTGCTTCTTAGTACTTCTCTGAAGGAGCTCCCCTGGGAAGCTCGTGGGAAGGATTGTGCCCTGTAGATCTGTGTCTTGCAATGACATGACTTTTATGAAAGAATTTATCACAGATCCCTCCCTACTCTGTCTCTGTGATGATAATTTTTGGAATATAATGTTAATTTCAAATTTTAATACAGCCATGCTTTATATTTAGTGTTTTAGTATTTATTACCTAGTGTGGTCTTTTGAATAGGCATGGCCCCATTGATTAGTGTGTTTGAACACTTGGCCCACAGGGAGTGGCGCTATTAGGAAGTGTGGCCTTGTTGGAGTAGGTGTGGCCTTGTTGGGTGAAGTCCATCACTGTGGGGGTGGCCTTTGAGACCCTCCTCCTAGCTGCCTGAGACAGTCAGTCTTCTAGCGGCCTTCAGATCAAGATATAGAACTCACAGTTCCTTCTCCAGCACTCCATCTGCCTGTAGGCTGCCATGCTCCCGCCATGATGATTATGGACAGAACCTCTGAAAGTGTAAATGAGTCCCAGTTAAATGTTTTCCTTTGTAAGAGTTGCTATGATCCTGGTGTCTCTTCCTAGTCACTTCTGAATTCTTTGCAGTTGATATCACTGTTATTCATCTGGGGCCTCAGGGACACTTGTTTAGTGGTGTCAGGTCACATTAGCAGTCTTCTGTGGCTCTCCTTTCAATGGTCCCTGCAGTCTAAAGACCCAGGCTCTGATGCTGGTAGCTCCTCTGACTTGTGTCCCTGGGAGTCATCTAATCTCTTATGTCTGTCCTTATGAAGTTTATCATCCTGGATCTACTGTAAATAGCATCCTAGTGATTTTCCTTTTTTTAGCCTCGTCTCTCTTTGGTTTCTTCTTCTTATCCCTTTCAAGTAATTGCTGAAAACACACATATATGCTTACGCTACTGACTTTGTTAAAGTCCTGATCTCTCTCCATGCTCTGGGGGAGGCACACAGTGCAGTAAGCACATCCTGAGCTGGGCAGGGTCAGGGTATAACAGAAGACATGATATGGTTTGTCATTTGCTCTCTTCCTTGCCCAGAGGCCATTGGGGTTCTTAGCGGTACCCATTCATCATTCACATAAGTTCACCCTCATTGTATTGTATCGACTGCAGCTTCTACCATACAGCTGGAACTTGCAGTTAGACTTATTAGAAAAGAGGAACCTGGAAACAAATGGCTCTACTGTGAATTCTCTACTGATGAGCACACTCTGATTCTGGACAGTGGTGAGGACCCAGCTGTGCTCCAGAGCAGCTCTGTGACCAGTGACATCACCTTAGGAGGTCTTGGCTGTGTCAGTGGGAATGGCACTTGGCTCCTACAACAATGCTTGGTTTGCAATGTGTCCTCACTGCAGCACAATCATACCTGGCAGTCTAGCTGGATATCACTCACTAGTTTCTATACTATGCCTAGAATTTCCTTCCTGCCCCTCCTGCCCCTCCCACTCCCCTTGCTCCTCCTCCTAGTCCTCATTCTCCTATTCTTCCTCCTCCTGCTCCTCCTTCTGTTCCTCCTCTACCTCCTCTTCCCTCCTCCTCCTGCTCCTCTTCCTCTTCTTCCTTCCTTCCTTCCTTCCTTCCTTTCTTTTCTTTTCTTTCTTTCTTTCTTTCTTTCTTTCTTTCTTTCTTTCTTTCTTTCTTTCTTTCTTTCTCTCTTTCTTTCTTTCTTTCTTTCTTTTTTTTGAGATAGGTTCTCATTTGTTGGCCTGGACCTTACAGAGCTCCACCTGCCTCTGCCTGCTGAGTTTCCTCATGTTAATTCACCCTGATCTTGTCTTTGGTTTTATTGTGGAGCTTGCCTTGCCTTTGACAGTTCTGTTGCTGGGCATCATGGGCCGTGCCCTCCTTTGACCACATTCATGTAAACCACAGTGCTGGCTCGGTACTTCATTTCTCACTGGGTTCATCTCCAAGATGGGTAGGCAGTGAGGAAGAGCTGAATGAATGAATGTTTGAATGAATGCATGCACTTATGGATGAGTTGGTAAGATTCTTTGACTTGCTAGTTACAGGGAGTATCTAGTTTACAAGATTGTCTCTGTGCGTTTTTGAACCTCCCGAGAATGCTGTATTGCATAGAAGTGAGTCTTAAGTCATTAAAAGGATAATCCGAACAGCCCACCTACATACATGCCCATGGGATGGCAGCTTCATACTGTTGTGCATGTGGTAAGTGTCACTGTGACACACATTGCTGATGAACAGTCCTGTTTCACTCGAGGAAGGAAAGAACATTGAAGTGACTTGTGACACGTTTAACGCTGGTCACAAGATATTGGTTGGTGTATCAGCGCCATGAATGTGAACTTCCATATTAAATCTTTATTCTCTTCAGTCCCTGGTATTTTGTTTCATTTGTGTGGTATATGTGCACATGTCTCTGTGGGTATGTATGTGTGATGTGTGCAGAGGCATATATTAGGAGTCTTTCTCAGTCATTGTTTGCCTTATGTTCTAGTGCTCCACTAGCATATATTTATTAACTATTCATAACAGTGAGCTTCATTGCTGCACTTTCTTGCGTGTATATAATGTATTTCAACTGTATCTTTCCTTGCTTTTTTTCCTTACCTGTCTCCCTTCAACTCCTGACAATCCCTTTCCTCTTCCCATCTGTTCCTCCTCTCTGTTTGTGTCTGCCAATTTTGTATGTGTGATCCAGAGAGTCTCATTAGATTAAGTTAACATGTATTTGAGAGTAATGTCTCCACCCTCAACCCTTAATTGTATATAAATCCTCAGGATGCTGGGCAGTGGTGGCGCACCCCTTTAATCCCGGCACTTGGGAGGCAGAGGCAGGCAGATTTCTGAGTTCGAGGCCAGCCTGGTCTATAGAGTGAGTAGTACAGCCAGGGCTACACAGAGAAACCTTGTCTAGAAAAACCAAAGGAAAAAAAAGAGAAAAAAAATCCTCAGGGAGAGGTGAGGCCTGTGAGCTCTGCCCTTCTATAAGATGTTTGCAGAGCCAGCCTTTCACGAATTAGGATAGACTAATTGGCCTTTGAGCTTTTGGGGTTCAGCCATCACTGGGGTTACTGACATGCATGCAATTACTTAGCTTAGAGGTCAGCACAGGGGTCTTGAACTCAGGTCTCCATTCTTGGTGCCATTCACATTTGACCCACTGAGCTGTCTCCCCAACCCCAGCCCTTGACCCACTGGGCTGTCTCCCCAACCCCAGCCCTTGACCCACTGGGCTGTCTCCCCAACCCCAGCCCTTGACCCACTGAACTGTCTCCCCAACCTCAGCCCTCAACGTCTTTGATTGTGTATGCTTGGTAGGAAGTGAGCACTGATAGAAGATTTAGGGGTGTTGGAGCACTTGGGGAGAGTTGTACAGGCTCTATAGAGATGAGTCTGTGTTGGCACTTTTGCTGTTCAGGAGGAGCTGGTAAATATGCCCGTATGAGAGGCTTCAGAGTTAGCAGGCCCAGCTTGAAGAAAGGGCACCAGCAGCGTCTTTCCTTTTGCTGGTCAGTTACCACGATAACATTCTGTGGGACATTCGGGAGGAGTAGGGAGAGCCTGGAGCTCTGGCTGGCCCTGTCGGCTCCGGCTTCCGCAGCAAATGCATGTGTTGCCTGCCTCAGCAGTAAAACTTCTCTCTTGTTGTTGCGCTAAAACTATGTCATTTTATTGAAAACTCAAAATCATTTCATTTAACCCACATTTTCAGGATTCATGAGGCACATTTGTCCTTTTCTTTCTTTACCCCCTGCCAGGGTTCAGTAGCTAAGAATCTTCACATTCTTACATGGCTGCACTCTGTAGCTTGGTCCACTTATAGCATGTTTTGTCCTTTTGATTAGTCTATTAGTATTCTTTGTGATTATTTTCAGCATTGTGTCCTTTTTGCACATAGTTTAGGGAAAACTATAAAATCGCATCCTTGAAGGCTCTATGCCCCAGTGTAGGGGAATGCCAGGGCCAGGAAGCAGGAGAGGGTGGGTGGGCTGAGGAGGGGGAAGGGAGAGGGGATAGGGGATTTTCTGAGGTAAAACCAGGAAAGGGGATAACATTTGAAATGTAAATAAAGAAAATATCTAATAAAAAATTCGCGCCCTTTACCATACCTTTCTCTAGAAATAAACAGCATTTCTAGAGAAAGCACACAAACCAACTTTAGCAACACTTGCCACCTGCTGATAGCACCACTCTATTTGAAGTTTTACTTAGCACATATTTGGTTCTGTAAGCCAGTGTCACAGATACTCCTGTGCATTCATCAATACTGGTAATGTTTCTAATTTACATCACATGGGCTGAGACTTGTAGAAGTACGTATATTATTAAGTCAAGGCCAAGTTGTGGGACAGCTAACATCTGGAGGACCAGCCCAGAGGAAGCAGGAGCCAGAAGGCCATTGGGGAAACTCTGGATACATCCTCTCTAAACACTCAGTCCTCAGATTTGAGTAAACCTGGAAAGGTGCTGGGTGGGAGAAAACCACAGAGAAGTTTGTTGGATACCCTGGGTAACTTTATTATAATCCCCAAAGTTCTTTTCTTTTTTTTCAAAGATTTTTTTTTATTATTATATGTAAGTACACTGTAGCTGTCTTCAGACACTCCAGAAGAGGGCATCAGATCTCATTACAGATGGTTGTGAACCACCATGTGGTTGCTAAGATTTGAACTCAGGACCTTTGGAAGAGCAGTCAGTGCTCTTAACCACTGAGCCATCTCTCCAGCACCCTTTTCTTTGTTTTTAATACCCCCTTATATTAAACATGAATTCTTTTCTCATACAGTGTAATTCCTCTCTGTCTGCTCCTCTGACTTCCTCTTCTCCCATTCACACCCACTCAGTTTCTGTCTCTCATTAGAAAAGAGCAGGACTCTAGGACATACAACCAAGCCTAACAAAGTAGACTATAATAAGATAAAAGGAAAACCATTCATTGTATTACAGTTCATTATTGATAAATGGTTGCTTATTCTGCTGTGTCTAATGTTTTAAGGAAATGAAAACACACCATTTTCCTTTCCTTAATATTTCTAGTCAGTGTACAAAATCCCGGATCACATCGTGACACCTTCATAGATACATTTCTGTGTTCACTGTTCTTATTCCACACTCCCACACTCCCAATCAGTAGAGTCCTACTGATTCTCCTCCCCACCAAGTAGTTTAATTTTGGCTTTCATGGCACACAGAACTTAGGTTCTGTATATAAGAGAAAACATTCAGTGTTCTGTCTTTCTCTTGTCTGGTTTGTTTGCACTTAACATGGTATTCTCCAGTTCTGTCAAATTTCCTGTGAACGAACCAACCTTATTCTTCTTTATAGCTGTGTACAAGCATCGGTAGGTGGACTGTCTTGGTGGTTACATATGGCATTATTGGAAGTAGTTGGTAATAAACATAGGTGTGCTGGTATCTGTGGGCCAGGTGGAATTTGGGAATATAGCCCAAAGTACTGTATATGGTCACATAGGGGCTATTTTACAGTTTTTTTCCGCTGGGCAGTGGTAGTAGACACCTTTAATCCCAGCGCTTGGGAGGCAGAGGCAGGTGGATTTCTGAGTTCGAGGCCAGCCTGGTCT
>NW_022196905.1:103958589-103979494 GCF_008632895.1 Mastomys coucha
TCTTTCTTCCTTCCTTCCTTCCTTCCTTCCTTCCTTCCTTCCTTCCTTCCTTCCTTCCTTCCTTTCTTGTACATATACATGAGACCATGTGTGTACAGAGGCCAGAGAACAACTTGTAGGAAGTTGGTTCTCTTCTTCCATCCTGTGGGTGGGTCCTGGGGACTGAACTCAAGCTGTCAGGGTCAGTGGCAAATGAAAACCCACTGAGCCTTCTCAACACTAGGTAGTTCTAAGTTTAGTTTTCTTTGTGTTTATATGTTTGGATGTTTTTCTGCTTGTATGTACATGTGCCTTTTGCCTGGTGTCTTTTGTGGAAGCTGGATGATGATGTTGGGTTCCCTGGAACTAGAGTTGTGCATTCCTTGTCAGCTGTTAGAATCCTTCTCGGAAGGCTCTTGCTGATTCTGTATCTTGAACTTTCCCCTGTAAGTTTCAGGCATTTCCCCCAATATCTTTGATCCACCTTGAGTCAAGTTTTGTGTGGGATGTGAGATAAGGGTCTAATGTGATTTGTTATATGTGGAAATCCAGTGTTCCTGGCACCATTGCTGAAAAGGATGTCTTACCCCCACATATGTCTTTTTGTATCTTGGCAAATATTAGGTGGCTGTAAGTTAGGTTTATTTCTATCCTGTTCTACTGATGTGTGTGGCTGCTGTGCCAGTGTGATGCTGGTTACTGTGCTGTAGTGTGTAGTGTAGCTGAGGTCTGTGTATGCGTGCGGTCCCTGCTGGTTACTGTGCTGTAGTGTGTAGTGTAGCTGAGGTCTGTGTATGCATGCAGTCCCTGCTGGTTACTGTGCTGTAGTGTATAGTGTAGCTGAGGTCTGTGTATGCGTGCGGTCCCTGCTGGTTACTGTGCTGTAGTGTGTAGTGTAACTGAGGTCTGTGTATGCAGTCCCTGCTGGTTACTGTGCTGTAGTGTGTAGTGTAGCTGAGGTCTGTGTATGCATGCAGTCCCTGCTGGTTACTGTGCTGCAGTGTGTAGTGTAACTGAGGTCTGTGTATGCATGCAGTCCCTGCTGGTTACTGTGCTGTAGTGTGTAGTGTAGCTGAGGTCTGGGTATGCAGTCCCTGCTGGTTACTGTGCTGTAGTGTGTAGTGTAGCTGAGGTCGGGTCTGCTTTATTTGCTGGTTACTGTTGCTGTAGTGTGTAGTGTAGCTGAGGTCCAGGTATGCAGTCCCTGCTGGTTACTGTGCTGTAGTATAACCGAGGACTGGTCTTTGTTTCCTGCGGCACTGCTCTTTCTGCTTATATCACCTGGGTTGCTCTGGGTCTTCATGCTTCCATATGAAGTTTAGGATTAAAAACAATTTTACATTTAAAAACTTTAAATTGGAAAACAGACAGAATGATGGCATCATCAAGTAAATGAGAACTCTGTCCATTGTGCTTACTGGATTACGACCTCTTTCTAGCAACAGTGCATTATCAGCATGCTTTATTTTACCCATGTCTCCATATTGAGAATGCATGCACACTTGCCACAGTGCCAAGATTATGTGAAGAGCTGCAGTTACACGCAGCTCCATTGTGCTTTGTGGAAGCTGAGTTTGTGGAATGGAGAGTGTCCAGCACAAGTAAGAGAGGAGCTAGGGCTGCAGCTCAGCCAGTGGAGTGCTTGCCCAGTGTGCACCATCAACCTGGCACGGTGACACACACTTGGAACTCTAGCACTTTGAAGGTAGTGGCAGGTGGATGAGGAGTTTAAGGAGTCCTGCTCTCTAGAGTGGCTGGGAGAGCAGCCTGAGCTACATGAAACCCCTCCCCCTAAAAGCTTTGCTTAAGTGACAGTCATGATTCTTTCTCTTGCCCTATTTCTTTATTTTTTCTTTTCTTTATGCTTTTGTTGTTGTTGTTGTCCTGTAACTCACTCTGTAGACCAGGCTGGCCTTGAACTCACAGAGACCTACCTGCCTCTGCTTCTCAGGTACCAGGATTAAAGTTGTGAGCCACCTCACTGGGCTGTTATGTCATTATCATATTTGCCCCCCAAAAAATAATAGACCAAAGAAAGAAAAGATAAAATGAAAATTGATTGCAAAATGATTGTTAATGACTTATTGGTTCAGAGCTGTTCCGGGTTGCTTCTGTGTGGCCATCTTGGCTCTTGTTTTGGAGGAGGGCAGGTTTGATGCTGTCAGACAGGTTGATGAGTAAGAGGAAACCAAGTCAGAGGTGATGGGGTGAATTCTCCATGGTCACCATCTCACCAGAAGTTGCTGCGCTGAGTTTTATTTTATCTGTAATGTCCTTTTGACTTTCCTGGTAACTCAAGCTATAATTCACTATCTGCCAACATTTGAAAATTACAGTCACCATATGTGAAATTTTTCTAAAAATTTTTATATTTTGTCTAAACAGGGTGCCAAGAATAATTCAACTTACTGATAACTCAGGAATGTACACATAGGAATAATCTTACTGTCCTAACACACTAATATGATAGAAAACTGTAAAGCATGTAGGGTTATTTGTTCTTATGCTGAATGACCCCAGGTTGATGTTCTTTTTCTTTTAAAATTATCACGTGCTTTATGTGCACAAGGTTTTCCTTTCCCCTTGTGTTTTCAATATACTGCTGCTTCATAGAGTAACCCATGATCTACTTATCAAAGAAACACAGCTGAAAGCCTGGCAGAAGAATGAACCCAAGAACTTGGCAGGTGGAGGCAGAGAGATCAGGAGTTCAAGACTACCCTCGGTTACTTGAGACTTCTCTCAAAATAAGAGGAAGCAGGTTGGTTTGTGCTCATGATCTCTAGAACTTGGAGGGTCTTGTGGGCTTTCTGGGCCAGTCTGGCCTGAGGAATGAGGTTCTGTTACACCACAGAGGCAACAACAAAAAGCATAAACAGTTCAATTAAGAGATCTGAAACATGAAAAAATATATATCAGTCCTAAATGTGTTCAAATATTTTAAAATCTAAGGAAGCCCAGGTGAAAAACAAAGGAAAACTTGTCTTAGTTAGGGCTTCTATTGCTGTAATGAAACCAAAAGCAAACTTGGGAGGAGAGAGTTAATTCAGCTCACACTTCCACATTGCTGTTCATCAGTGTAGGAAGTTAGGACAGGAACTCACACAGGGCAGGAACCTGGAGGCAGGAGCTGATGCAGAGGCCATGGAGGGGGCTGCTTAGGGTTTGCTCAATGGCTTGCTCAGCCTTCCTTCTTATAGAACCCAGGACCACCAGCCCAGGGATGGCTCCACCCATAGTGGTCTAAGCCCTTCCCCATCAATTACTAATTAAAAAATGCCCTACAGGCTTGTCTGTAGGCTAACATTATGGAGGTATAAGCTAGAGTCACAGAAGATACAGGAGCCTCAAGCAACTCTAGTTTGATTCAAGTTGACAGAAAACCAGCCAGCACACTGCTGGCGTGCTAGGTATGGTCATGTGTGCAAACAATCTTAGTATTTTGGAGGAGAAATCGTAAGATTGGGTGGGTTACATAAGACCCTGTCTGAGATCCTGTCTTAGTTAGGGTTTCCATTACCATGGTGAAGAGACTCCATGACCAAGGCAACTCTTATAAAGGACAACATTTAACTGGGTCTGGCTTACAGTTTCAGAGGTTCAGTCCTGGAAGTCCATGGAAGGAATCATGGTGCTGGAAGAGCTGAGAGGTCTACATCTTGCTGCGAAGGGAAACAGGACAAGACTGTCTTCAGGCAGCCAGGAGGAGGGTCTCAAAGCCCACCCCCACAGTGACATACTTCCTCCAACTAGGCCCTGCCTACTCCAGTGAGGCCACACCTACTCCAACAAGGCCACATCTCCTAATAGTGCCACTCCCTCCCTCACTTTTTCAAACCACCACAGATCTCATCTCAAAAACCTCAAGATAAAAGCAAAAAACAAACTTTGGCATTTGTAGTGTTTTTATGCTTTCTTGTTTTAGGTTGTTTTCTAGATATCTTCCAGTAAGTTAGCAAATATGACTTTGCAGTGAATACCAAGGATGCATATATTCAGTGTCCATCACAGAGCGGAGCATATTCTAGATGGCATGGTAAACATGCCTGTGACGGTGTCCTGAGAAACACACCTGTAAAGGTGTCCTGTTTTCCCTTTTTTGATTTTGTTGTAGTGTTTGTGACCTAGTATTAACATGTCAACAGCATATTCAAGATAAAACTCCTGAAGTGCTTCATATAGTGGGATTTAACTAGAGCCTCGGAAACTCAGGCCTGAGGCAGGAGGATTGCTAGAGCCTAGGAGTGCAAGCCAAGCCTGGGCAGTAGCTGAACAATGCTACAAAACATCAACATAAACCCTCAGCAGAAGGAAGTCTGTGGTTCCTGAGTCTGCAGAATCAGCATCCCAGGGAGTGTGAGAGGGCACAAGTTACCAGTAAACGGTTAAGCTGGGCCTGTTGATGTGTGCCTCTAGTCCCTAATTCCAGGAAACTGAGGCAGAAGGATCATACTCAATGAGATCCCAACTCAGGGGAAAAAGTCAGTCAACCAGTCAACCAACAGATCAATAAAATGTCATTTAAATAAGAATCATGTATTAATTAAATTTAATACATGGAGCTTATTGATTGGCTAGATTGGCTGACCAGTGGCCCCCCCCCAAGGGTCCACCTGTTTCCTAGCCCCTAAAACTAGGACCATAGCCGTGTTCCTCCACGGTGGGCTCTAATGAAGGAACTGGGAATCCAAGCTCAGCTTCGTATGACTAAGCCTTTGTTCCAGGCCTAAAATTATATTTTAAGAAATATTACTTATTCAGATAATCTTTTCATTTTAGTCTAGGCTTTCCAAACAGCATTTGTAATACTTAGACTGGAACAGTTTTAGGAAGGAACTTCCAGACGTAAGAAGCATGGTGCCAGACAGAAAGCCATGGTTGCTCAGCTATTAGCCTTGACCCATAGCTTTGACTACTCAGCAGAGGGGTTTCTTTATAGCAAAGTAGCTAGCAGGGTGATACGTTTGAAGTCACTGGAGATAGATAACATGCTGGTATATATGCTTTCTTTCAGACATGTTGTTTCTTACTTTCAGCCTCTTCCCTCCTCTTCCCCATCCTCTTCCCTCCTCTTCCATCCTCTTCCTCTCCTCTTCCCCTCTCTTCCTCTCCTCTTTCCTTCTCTTCCCTCCTCTTCCCCATCTCTTCCCCCCTCTTCCCCATCTCTTCCCTCCTCTTCCCCACCTCTTCTCTCCTCTCTCTTGTATTTCATTCTTTAAGAGGCAGGATATTCAACGTGTCATCCAAGCTAGCCCTGAAATCCCAGACTCTATCTCAGCCTTCCAGATTAAAACACTCACATTACAGTGCTGAAGATTTAAAAACTCACATCAAAATGTATATCAGGGTTATATTTGTTTGTTGTTAGTTTTGGTTGTCTGCCACTGTGCTGGCTAGTTTTATGTCAACTTTACACAAGCTAGAGTCATTAGAGAGAAGTGACCCTCAATTGAAAAATGCCTCCATAAAGTTATGCTTCAGGCAAGCCTGTAGGACATTTTCTTAATTAATGATTGATGCCGAAGGGCTCAACCCATTGTGGGTGGGACTTTCTCCCTGGGCTGGTATTTCCTGGGCGCTATAAAAAAGCAGACTAAGCAAGTCATGATGGGCAAGCCAGTAAGCAGCACCCTCCATGGCCTCTGCATCAGCTCCTGTCTCCAGGGTCCTGCCCTGTGTGAGTTTCTGCCCTCACTGCTTTTTATGATGAACTGTTGTAAGGAACTCTGAGTGAAACAAACCTTTTCCTATGCAAGTTGCTTTTCATGGTTTTTCATCACAGCAGTAGTTACTCTAACTAAGACAGTCACCCAGAAACTTATTTAGAAGTGGGCTCCATATAACCATTTGATAGAACTGGGAGAATTCTGAAACATCAGGATGACAGTCTCTGAAGGCTTGGCTACTTCAGAGGTAGAAGTAGGGCCACTCTGCTGACCCTGGGCCTGGGCAGTGGGCAGCTGAGGAGCAGCGCTAAGGGTGTCTGCACCTTTGCAGACAGGACAAGGTTGCAGTTGGAGGCCAAGATAGAGAGAAGATGTTGATCATAAACTCCACAGCCAGGGAAGACCAGCCATAGGTCAGTGTGGACCAAGAATCAGGGGAGAGGAAGTGGCTATGCTCAATAAAGACAGAAAAACGTGTGAGAAGGAAGGAGTAGACACAAATTCAGACCCTCCCTTGCAGGTTGACGTTCTGAGTGTCCTGCTATTGCTCTGTTTGTGGTGACAGCTGTGGTTCCTCAGGACCTTGAATGAACTATGCTATCTCATATAATGCTTATGAAAGAAACAATTTAGAGTGACTGACTGGGCTGTTACAGAACTGTAACTGGGCAAATCATCCTTGCTAATTTGCATAGAACTTTATGACTCCATTTTCCAAAGTAGATCTTTAATATTTATTTGCACTGCCTCATACTAGACTAAGAATGAATCAGGTGAGAGTGTAAATGATTTTTAAGATTTATTTTTAATTGTGTATTAGGGTTTGGTATGTGCACATGAGTACAGTTGCTTGTGGAGGCCAGAGCCTTCAGATCTCTGGTGCTAGAGTTACATGTACCTGTGAAGTGTTCCCCATGGGTGCTGAGAACTCAACTCAGGTCTTCTGCAAGAGCAGCACCTCTCTTAAATGTTGAACCATCGCTGTAGCTCTTGAAATGTAAAGAAATGTAAAGTTCTTAAGGTGAAAATATAGAGGAATGAGGCTGAAGAGATTGCTCAGTGGTTAAGAGCACTTGCTGCTTTTGCAGAGGTCCCAGCACCTACTTGGCAGCTCACAACTATCTCTAACTCCGGTTCCAGGGGATCCAATGCAATCTTCTGACTTCAGTACATGATCTACAGGCATGCATGCAAGCAAAGTAACCATAAAGTAATAAAGTAAAAATAATTAAAAATAAATAAAGCATTACTTTTTAAAAAACTCCACAAATCTAGAGAAACAAGCATGAAAGTTCTTAGCATAGCATACTAGTCAGGGCTGGGGATGCAGGTCAGTTGACAGTGTGCTTGTCCCACACGTAGGGTGGCTTTTAGGTTTGTTCCACAGCACTGCATTAAGTGGCCGTGGTGGTGAATGCTTAGAATCCCAGTGTGCAGTGTGCTGGAGGCAGGAGGCAGGAGGCAGGAGGCAGGAGGTCAGAAGCTCAAAGTCACTCTTAGGTACATACTCAATTTAAGGGATGCCTAGGATACCTGAGAAAGTCTGTCTCAGAATAAATAAATACATTTAAAGGTGAGCTCTTAACTTCCAGGTTATTGACTGTGTAAACAGGTCTGCCAACACAGTTAACATTTGTGTCGGCCTTGGCTATGGTGCATCTCAGAAAGGACAGCTCTTGTATGCCCGCGTGAGGTCCTTGGTGCACCTGAGTACCAGGGAAGGGAAACGGTCACAGAGCTCGTCCTGTCACCATTGATGGGCTTTTTATAACACGTGTGGCTCTTATAAATGAAATCATGTGTTTATTTATACTCTGTAGCCTTTTAGAGACTACTTCAGTGATAGGCTTTTAAATGGGAGCAATTTATAAATCAAGTTGATTTTTGAATGATCACAATATTAAATATTTAGCGTAGTTATAAGATATGGAAACAGCAGTGAAGCACATTCTTTAGCTCATAAGATCAAATGGAGAGTGAGACGCCAGGTGGCACATGGCAGGCATCACCAGGGCAGCAGAAACGTGATGAAACAGGTCGCAGCTGGGCTGGGGAGACTAGAGGATGGACCTGGACTTGGAGAAGAGACACATGGACCAAGCGTCTTTGTGGTGAGTAGCCTGTCAGCCATGCTGATGGGCCTGTTGGTTTTTACCAGGCAGAAGTGAGCCTGTTCCAGGCAGTGAGAGTGATGTGCAGAGAGATGAACTTCAGGCATGGTTTCCACTATGGTGAGGAATCCCAATTTGGCTGGAGAGGAGACTTCAGTTGCCAACTGAAGTCTATATGGTAATTGGCCCCAAAGATGGTGAAATTAGACTTCATGTGCTTACTCTCCTCGTGATGCCCAGCCTGTAGCTGGCTTCTCTCACATTTTCATATTAAAGGAAAATAAAAAGCGGAGTAGGCTGCACATGATGGGATTTTACTCGGCTCTGCGAGGATTTTTATAAAAATGACAGCAGCTGTTTACATGGTTTCTGTGATTGCCCTGTGCACATCAGAATGATTTCCCCATTGTTCTGTGCACAAGCCCACATTTGATTCAGCTGTCGTCGCCTGCTTGCCGCTATCACTGTGTTTGTACCTGCTGACGGGAGCACGTGAGTTTGGAATTCCAAGCTTTCCGGCTATAGAATGGTGGTTCTTTGCTATACGTTATGTGGCACTGGCGATCAATCTGCGAGCTGTAGCACAATCCACAAAGCAGCAATCGCTCCTGTATTTCCAAATAAAGCGTTTGAAGGAAATGATATTTGCAGAATGTGCTATAGCGGTGAATTTAGAGAGTACAAGATAATTACTTGTAATTATGGCAATTTCTGTAAGGGAAATCATCTTAATTTGTTCCCACTAAGAAACAGAATTGCTTTTCTCATAGCATTGAATCTTTTTAGGAGATTAATGCCGTGTGCCTTCATTACTCTGAATGGACATTACTGCTTTTCACTGCATCTGAAATTACCCTTTTAATTCACACTTCTGTTTGAATCTCGGTTAAATGCAGTCTTCACTTATTTAAAAAAATCATATTCCAGAGCTCTTGGACCGAACTTACACATGTATCCCAAGAGAATAATACATCCCGATGAGGCACAGATGAAGCGACAGTGTGGTGAGAGAGTCTGCCAACTGTTCCCTGAAATGTTTAAAATTAGCTGGCCCTTAGGCTGATGGGTAATTGCCCTGGGTTCAAGGAATGCTGTCTGTGCCCGGGCATTTTTTGTGGAGACAGACTCTGGCTTCTTTTATTTCTAAGTATTTAATTATGCCATTTGGGAAAGGTAACTGTGTGTAGGACGATACAGAAACTGAAGTGGGAAGAGTGAATTTTTAGTAGAATATAATTAACTGGAAAAATACTGAAAAAGAAACGAGGGACATATGTCTCAGTAGGTGACAGGGACATTAACTAGGAGAGCTAAGTTACTGTTAGACTGCATTTGTCCACAACAACGAGTGACTCCAGCATGTGAATGTCTGGGAATGTTCACAGTAACGTCTTGAAGGCTGGGGAGTCCCCTCAGAAGGTAAAATGCTAGTCAAAAACCTGAGCTTGGAATCCTCAGTAGCCCTAGCGCTGGGGGAGACAGGGAGGTGGAGACAGGAGAATAATAGAGTCAGGCCAGCCAAAAGAGTGAGCTCCAGGAAATGACAGGCTGTCCCTAAAAATAAAGTGGAAGTGACATTGATGTCTTGCCCTTACATGCACATGTGGGGGTTGTACACACACACACTCACATGAGGGGGGGGGGAGAGTGAGTTTTGTTTTTCTTTTTCTTTTCTTTCTTTCTTTTTACATTGTGTAGGGTTTTCTTTTGGCTATAGTGGATTGAAGGTGTTGTGTTGTCTTAGTTACTATTCTATTGCTGTGAGGAGACATCATGATCAAGGTAACTTATAAAAGAAAGTGTTTAACTGTGTGGGCTTGCTTTGGATAAGAACACGACTATCATGGCAGGAAGCATGACAGCAGGCAGCAGGCACGGTGCTGGAGCAGTAGCTGAGAGCTTACATCTGATCCACAAGCATGAACTGGAGAGAGTGGGTGTGGTTGGGGGGGGTGAGGAGAGAGACAGACACAGAGACAGACAGACAGACAGACAGACAGACTGGGACTGTTGTGAGCTTTTCAAACCTCAGAACCCATTCCCAGTGACATACTTCATCCAATAAGGCCACAGTTCCTAATCCTTCCCAAACAGTTCCACCAACGGGCAGGCAAGCAAAAGGGGGCATTTTCACTCAGTTGTGCTAGAAAGTTTTTCTTCAGTCCTAGAGGGAATCTCTGTGTGAAGGTATTTTGGCTGTCAGTTCTCAGCACCAAGGAGAAGCTGTATCTTTTAGGTAACATGAGGCAGGCTGAGGAGGTAAGATGAGGGTGAGGTTGGAAGGGACAGAAACTTCAAATAACCCAGAAGCCTCATCTCTGAAGTTCCCATACCCTTTTACAAAGGTCTAAACCATAGCTGACCTTGGATGAGTAGATTGAATAATTACTTTAGTATGTATTTATTGGTGGTCTACTGCTATGCCAAGCAGTTTGAATTTGGCCTTTTTCAGGTTTTGGAATATTTGCATATACTTAATATGTCTTGGAAATGGGAGTCATGTCTAACCACAGAGTTCATTTGGATCATGCACGCCATATATATATGGAGTTTTCTATCTATTGCATCATGTTGACACTCTTAAACCTGAGGTTTTAGACCCTGTGGGATCTTGGACTTTTGTCCTAGGAGTGCCCACTCTGTGACATTAATTGTCCCGTGACCTCTGTTCTCCTTGTGGCACACCATCCTCTGAGAACTCCAGAGTGGAAGGATGATGCCCACACTGTTGTTTCATTCTTGATTTAGAAAACTAGTTTCCAAGCCATGTTCTATGAGGTTTATTGAAGAAGAATTACTTCAATTTTTAAAAGAGTTTGGAGGAGGTGTATGTAGTCTCTCCCTCCTAGGGACACCGTGGCTCATTGCAGGGCCAGAACAGACTCTAGGCTAGCAAGAGGCCAGATGCTTCCCTGACATGACCCTTGGGTGGCATGGAACTGTCTGCCTTAGAAATTACTTTCATATCGTGTCTTTATTTGAGGATTAGATATGAAAATGTCATCCACATAGAAATATTCTTTTCACAGTTGAAATTGGTGAGAAGGAAATGAAGGAAGGAAGAAGGGGAGGAAATCAAGTAAGAAGGACTCGCAGGCACACAGAAGGGCAACAGGAATACGTGTATGAGAAAGATACAAAATATGATCACGATGTGGCACAACAGGAACCCATGATAAAATGCCTGAATTTAATATTTCCCCAGAGCTGTGAGATAAACGCTAAGGGACAAAGTATTTTTCTTAGCAGTTAACTTTCATAGCTCTTAAACATGTTCCCACTGGCTTTACTTAAAAAAAACAAAAACAAAAACAAAACAAAACAAAAAAACCTATGGGATTAACTTTACTCTTAAAGGATTCAGTCTTTAACGACTTTGGCTGCACTTGGTTAGATATGCCTGGGAGCTGTGGAATCTCCACACTCGGGCCCTTGCCCTGATCCAGAGCTTCTCCTTGTCCTTGAAGGAAAAGGTGAGGTTTTGTTTAGGGACCTTTACTACTGTTCCTTGTATCTCCACTGAGAATCACAGCCACTCGAGCACCACCTTCACCTTGTCATTGGAGTGTGCTGTACAGTGGTGGCATACCAACAATTGGAAACATTGCTCCTATTTCTCACACATAGATGGCATAATGCAGTTGTGAGTGTCTGGTGCAGTAGACACAGGACAGTAGAACCATCTGTCTGACTGTCTGTGTGTCTATCAACCAATCAATCTGTCTCTCTGTCTTTCTGTCTCTCTGCATGACCTTGCTTATTTGAATGGACTTACACATTCCTTTAGTTCAGTGTTTATAGAGTCATAGACATTCTGAAAAAATGTTCTCTACAATTTTATAGTACTCTAATGAAGCAGCTGCTGTAGCTATTATTTTAAATTTAAAATTTGGCAACTTAGAATGTCTGTAATCTTTGGGAATATCAGGGATCTTAAACATTTTTTAAACTGTTGATCTTGAAACATATACATGACAGAAACAAATTATATAATATTTCTTTCTCCATTAAGCAAACAAACAAACAAAAAACAAAACAGACACCTAAACCATGCTTTTGCTATTTTGAGCAAAGAAGAGGTTAGAAATAAAGCAACAGACTGTGTTATCCAAGGGTAACAACAAGAGCCTATCAGCCATGCCAGGGCCTAAACACAGCTAAAATACTACTGATTTTAAAGTTAAAAATTAAGACCTTCAGCTCATTTTGTTTTGGGGACAGGGTCTCAGTCTGTAGCCCTGGTTGGCCTGGAACCCCCTACATAGACCAGACTACCCTTGAGCTCACAGATCTGCCTGCCTCCATGTGCTGTAATTAAAGGCATGGCCACCGTACTCAGACAGAGTATTAGATTTTATGAATGAAGGGTAGCCTGCCATGTAAGCTTTAATGGGTTTCCTTATGATGTTTCAGACATGTATAGTGTGTACTGATCATAGTCAACCTCACTGCCCTCTCTTCTCTCACTTCTGCTGAGCTTTCTTCCTCTTTCCAGCTGCTTTCCCTTCTTCCTGTGTGTGTGTGTGTGTATGCGCACACGCGCACATGCATCCCTGCCCACCCATGTACACATGCTCTGTGTATACGTCAAGCCTTATATGTATGCAACTGTGTGCATGTATTTGTACATTTGTACACTGCATTTTGTGTGTCTCTGTGTGTGTGTTCATCCCAATAGGTTTTATTAGGGTTGTTTACAGGCACATGGGTGATGATTTGTTTACAGGAGCAAGAGCATCTCACCAATGGCAACACCATTAAAAAGGTCCTATGTCCTTCCCACACCACCGTTAATGGCCTGTAGCTCCATGGTGTGGGGTACGGCCTTGTGAGCCCCTTTCCACTTTGTGATGGAATGTTGTGGTATGTGTTGAGTGTGTAGCATATATGTGTGTGTTGTATGGTGTGTGTGTATTGTATGTGTGGGGTATGTTTGTATGTTTGTGGTGTGTAGTGTATGACATATGGTGTATGTGTTGTATGTTTATGTGGTGTCTATATTGGTATGTGATGTACAGTGCAGGTGTGTTGTATCTGTACAGTATGTATGTATGTATGTGGTATGTTGTATGGTATGTGTGTTGTATGTATGGGCTATGTATGTGTTGTGTGTGTGCATTGTATGTGTGGGTATTTGTGTGTTTTGTGAGTATATTGTACATGTGTGTTGTGTGTGTTATTTATGTTTTGTGTGTGTGTGTGTTGTGGAGTGTATGTATGTGTGTTTGCTGTGTGGGGTGTATGTATGTGTGTTTGCTGTGTGGGGTGTATGTATGTGTGTTTGCTATGTGGAGTGTATGTATGTGTGTTTGCTGTGTGGGGTGTATGTATGTGTGTGCACACGTGACTGCATGTGTGTATAACTTAGGGGAGTGGGCTCTCCTTTCAGGAGGTGGGTCCCAGGGATGGAACTCCAATCATCAGTCTTGGCTACAGGTACCTTTGCCCTCTAAGCTAGCATTCTGACTCTTGCTTTACTCTTTCCAGTGAAGTGCGAAGCTTCCATGTGGCATTTGTGTTTAGTCGATTTTTACTGGAATTGAAGGTAGGAGAAGAGAGTTTCCCCAGGATACTTCCAGGACTCAGTGCATGCATACTCCGTGCGTGCGTGCTCGGTGCGCTCACATTCTTTCCTTTTCTTGTTTTGTGTTTTTTTAAATTTGAGATAAAATCTTGCAACCCAGACTTGACCTTGACTCCCGAACCTACTGCCTATGAACCACAATTCTTTTTTTTGTTTTTTGTTTTTGGAGACAGGGTTTCTCTGTATATCCCTGGCTGACCTGGAACTCACTCTATAGACCAGGCTGGCTGTGAACTCACTTTAATCCCAAGTGCTGGGATTAAAGGCATGTGCCACCACTGCCCGGAATGAACCACCATTCTTAACTACCCACGTTCTCCTAACTATGACCCATATTGTTAGTTAATAGCAAATAATATTAGATTTTCAGTAGGGAGAGTAACAGACATGTAGATGAATGTTTCACCATCCAGGCAAAAGTGTTGATCTGTCTCCTCCTCAATGGAAATGAAACCTACTCGTCTTGTCACTCAGGCGTCTGGTGTGATGACAGAGGCTGTACAAACACTGGTTGCAGCTGCCAGGGAATCAAAATCTAACTTTTCAAAAATCAAAGTTGTTGCCTACGAAATAAATCAGCCTTTTGTGCTAAGATCCATAGCTCAGCCCCAAGACATTTTGTGGATTAACATCTACGGTTCGGATCTCAGGACACTTTGGATCTATTATCTATCTTTCAACCACCCACCTGTTTTATGTCTGTCATCAAGTCATCTATCCATTTTCCATACCTACCTGTCATCTATGTATAATCTATCACCTATCTTCCATCCCTCTGTCCATCTGCCCTTGTATCTGCCATCCATCTGTCATCTATGTATTTATTATCCATCCGTCCCACCTATTGCACTCTTTCTTTAGATAACGAGTTTCTTCTTTCTTTTCAAGTTGCAGTTACTGTTCAGAAAACAGAACTCAGGCACTTTAGCTCCCTAGCTCATTCAGGATGGTCAGAAAGATGTCCCTGAGAATGCGAGCACAGCTCCTTGCTGACTCTCATCGAGAGCTCCTCTAGACGGATTGCTGGCACCGTGGTGCCTGTCAAGTTGTTGTTTTGTTACATTTTTAATTTAACTAAAAACTTGGTTTGCTGATGAACGTCACATGTTTTCAGCAAGGGTTCTAAACCAGTAGCACTCCTGCAGACAGTAAGCAAAAGACAAAAGCTCAATTGAGCAAATTTGTGTGGAGCATCTACTTTGAGCAAGTAATTAGGTGCTGAAATAGATGGATTGTGTAGATGAGGTTCTATCTATTAAAGAGGTTAGCCACTTATCAAGTGCTAACAGCCTACTGCTGCAGAAGGCCGGGATGTCAGAAGGATAATTAGAACAACAGCACACACCGTGGGTTTGGTTCCTGCTCAACTGCCCAGAGAGGCTTCATTGGAAACAGAAGTATTTTAATTTGCCTTGAAAGATGGGTAGATCCGTAACAAGTGGACATGGGAATAAAGTATTTTTTAAAATATACATTCTGTTATGTAGCTTTAGTAGGCCTCAAATTCACTATATCGCCCAGGCTGGCCTTGAACTCCTGATCATCCTCCTGCCTCCCTCTTCCTGGTGTCAGGATTACAGGCATGCATTGCTGTACACAACTGTGCTGGTTCATTTTTGTCCATTTTACACGAGCCGCAGTCACCTGGGAAGAAGGAACTTCAGTTAAGGATCTGTGTCCCTCAGATTGGGCTGTGGCTGTCCGTGTCTTTGGGGACATTTCGTTTGATTAGTGATCTGTGTGAGAAGGCTCAGCCCCACATGGGCGGTGCCACCTCTGAGCAGGTGGGTGTGGGCTATATAAGAAAGGTGGTGATGTGAGCGAGCCATGGAGAACAAGCCAGTGAGCAGCATGCCCCCACCATCTGTACCTTACTTCCAGTCATCAGCATCTTGCTTGAGTCCATGCCTTGGTGCCATCCCATGAGGGACTGTGACCTGTGAACTGAAATAATCCCTTTCTATCCAAGCTGGGTTTGGTTAAAGTAGTTTTTTGTTTTTTGTTTTGTTTTTGTTTTAAATCACAGCAACAGAGAAATAAACTAGAATAGAAACGACTTCAATTTTATTATTTTTATTTACATGAGTGTGAAAGCCACATGTGTGGAGGTTCCCATGGAGGCCAGAAGAGAGCATTGGACTCCCTGGAACTAGAGTTAAAGCAGTTATGAGCTGTTCAGTGTGGGTGCTGGGAACTGAACTCTGGCCCTCTGGAAGAGCAAGCTCTCCTAAGCATGCAGCCTCTCTCCTGGGCCCTCAAATAATGATGTTGGAAGAGGAAATGGTATCCAGAACCATGTGCAGGATTTATAGTTATGGCTCTGTAGCTTTTAGCTTCCTAAGAGCCACAAAACCCTTGGGATGGAAACTCCTGACCCTGCATGGCCCTTTTCACAATCTTATATAAATATACCCATTCGGACCCTTCCCTGTAAGCTTTGTCTAGGGCTACACGTCTTCTGTTCACTCTCTGTGACTGCCCAGTCAGTGTTGTTGCTGGTTAATTTGAGATAAGGCCTCACAATGTAGCCCTTGCTGGACAGAGACTCACCAGCCTCTGCCTCCCCAGTGCTGGGGTTAAAGGTGCAGCTTTGGCTTCTGTGCCTCAGGGAACATGTCTCAGATTGTGTCTATTTATCAATCTGAAAATCTCAATGTTAAGTGAGTTTGGAGTTGCGTAGGCGCACGCCCAGGTGATTGCTGGTAGATAAGGACATGCTAATACCTCTTAAGGTTCAGTTCCTCAAAGCCCACAGGAGGCTTCCTTCTTTTCTCCTCTCTACTTCTCTAACTCCCTTTTTTCTCTGATATTTGATTCCAGAATATGAAGATTTGGGGAGGGGTGGGGTGGAGCTCTGCAGTGTGCTGTGGTCCACATGTGGGGTACCAGTGACAGTCAAGTTCCTATAACTTTCCAGCGGGCCCTGAGATGGAACGGTCATGTTGCTGAAAGTTTCTGTGATGCCCACCCCACTTTGGTGGTGGTACTTTTTAAATTTTTTTTTTTTTATTTCTTTTAGACATGGTCTTACTCTGTAGCCCAGCCTGTGCTAGAACTTAATATGTAGCCAAGGCTGGTCTTGAACTTGTGACAACCCTCTGCCTCTCAAAATTACAGCAGAAGCCATCATGCCTGGCTGAATACCTGTAATTGTAAGGTATTTTGTGGCCTGGAGTTTTGTTTCTTCACCTGTCCAAAAATCATCTTCTGGAGGTTCTGGGGAGGGAATGTGTGCAGCGAAGTTCTAAGCGGTTCCAGTGACGTCACTGAGGGTGGAGCTGAGTCCGTTTGATCTGTTATAGCTCCCCTATTCTACTCTCTCAGCATTTTTCCTGCCAGTTAATTACACAGTGGCTTAGGGGACAATTCCATAACGTGCTGAAGACAGCTTCGCTGAAGGCTGACACACTTTCCTCCTTGGTTACACAGCTAATGGCCACTCAGGGGTAATTAGTGAGGAGAAACACCAACGGTCCAATTACTGTCTTTTCAAGGTTTTCCCCCTTCATTCTTCTTTGCTCAAATCTTGAGAGATTGCCATCACTGTAGGTTATGCTTGTGTTCTATTTAAAATTGGGTTTTCTCAGTTCAGGCAGACAAAAGGTAGGAGACCTATATTTAGCATGTGAGGAGAACCCTGTGAGGAGAAGCTGCTGTCCTGCAGTTCAGCCCCAGAGTACGCAGCATTCGGAGAAGTGGCAGCTGGTATTTTACAGGCCACAACTATGCCTGGGTTGTGGTTCCTGGGTTAAGACTCATACCAGCTGCCCTGGCTGTGTACTGAAAAGGCTTGAGGCTTTCTTCTCCGAGCTGCTAGTGCATCCATGGCTTTGTATGGTATGTAGATTAGCAGTCAGATGTGCCATTTTTCTGTCAGGAATCTTGACTTGGGGTATTACAGTTTACCAAGTAATGAAAATGCATGTGCATATGCCTTGGCAGTAAAACCACGTGAGCACACCCATCACAGTGTTTGGTAGGTAGAGAGGATGTCTAACCCTTATAAACTTCTGAGTCAACTAACCAGGCCATATGTTGTCTGCCTTTTTGGAATGTCTGTCCAACAGAGAACACAGTGATTTCATTCTTTTTCCGAAGGTCTGTGTGGGCCTTAGGTGCTTCTCACTGGAACTGGGCAAGCAAACCTCTGTTTCTGAATTTTGTCCAAACTGGGAAAAAATGACTATGCTAAAAGAAATTCCTTTGAAAAAAAAAAAAAACCTGCTTTCTGGAATTAATATTGTGACTGTGCTATAGATGCCACTTCCACTTGTGTGAATATACTCTTTATAAATCGTGGCCCCGGCCAGCGTTTGTTGAATCTCTCCTTCTGCTGCCCTCTTCCTGTTTGGTTTAATGTCCCCGCTTCCTCACCCTGGTCCTTCACTGTCTCTTCAACACATTTACTCCAGCACTTGGGCTTTCCTAAGGGCTATCTGAAGTCTCTGAGTGATGGAGTCAAGCCACGCCTTGGTGGAGGAGGCCATGTGATCTCTTTCCAGCCTGGCAGACCTTCCTCTGGTCTTCAGAGGTGGAGGCGAGGGGCTGCATCCTGTATGCAGTGACCACGTAGTAATCAAATAATTTTGATAGCTTCAGACTAACACGGAAGCCCCAAACCCGGGCTCCACTGGAAACGGCTGGCAGGTGGCTGTTCTCCTGAGGGGTAAAGGAAGAAGTCAGCCCATAGAACACCCTTCTCCACAAGCCCAGGGCTGAGTTCCTGTTCACACTAGCAGGGATTAGCGAGGGGCTTAATGCTGTTGTCTTTCTCCTCCTCACTTTGGTGTGTTTTTTAAAAGTTTTCAGTGTGCTTTCTTAAAACAACAACAATAAGAACAACAACACAACACTCAAAAATCTAGGCAGTTGTTTTCTAAACCACTTTTTTTTAAGATTTATTTTTATTTATTATGTGTGAGTACACTGTAGCTGTCTCAGACACACCAGAAGAGAGCATCAGATCTCATTACAGATGGTTGTGAGCCACCATGCGGTTGCTGGGATTTGAACTTAGGACCTTTGGAAGAGCAGTCAGTGCTCTGAACCGCTGAGCCATCTCTCCAGCCCTCTAAATAATTTCTTTAATACTTTATTTTATTTTATATACACTGGTGTGAACTGGATTTACAGACTGTTGAGAGCTGCCATGCAGGAACTGGGAATTGAACCCAGCTCCTCTGGAAGAAAGCCAGTGCCTTAACCACTGAGCCACCTCTCTAGCCCCAACTGTCCTTACTAGTGTTCTTTCCTAGACAGGGAGTCACAGAGGAGATTCGTCCAGGAACGCTATGGCTTTTGTACACAGGCACTTTCACATTTCCTTCTTGTTAAACAGGGTTGCCAAATGTGGGTAATACATATGTTTGCTGTTTTTAAATGTATAAAATTATTCTTGCCTTCCTATTAAGTCGAATGATTGTATAGATTTTGCTCAGTCTGAGAAACTGGAGAAGGAAATGAAGTTACTGTCTCAAGTCCCATCCCTGGGAGCTCCTGTCTAAGCCGTGCTGTTGCTTGGGGGTGTCTTGCCCTTCTCACCTGTCCCGGTGGTGTATGGTGAGCATTTCAAGGGGCAGTATGCATTCGAGGAACTATAAAGCAGTATATTTTTAATACAAAACACTTTCAAATCATATTTACTTCTTGGTGGCTATGGTGTATTATAAATAACTATTTAATTTTTAAATATTATTTGAGGATGGTTCTAGAATTATGTTGAAAATAGTCTTTGGCCTTTATTTAGTGAAGTGGTATTTCCCTTTGAACCTCTGTCATGGCAGCTTAGCCGTGTGGCTCCTGGGGTCTGCTGCTTTTACTTCGGACTTTTCTGTCACATCTCGTTATTATGTGTGTGCAGGGTCTTGCTGACTCACACATGATGTCAGAAGGCAGCTCCCCTCCTTCCAACACATGGATCCTAGCGATGGGACCCAGGCTCCTAGGCTTGGCAGCAAGTCCCTTTCCCCACTGAGCCATCTCTGCTAGCCCCCAGACTTCTCCCATAATGGTTCCTTCATTTATCTCAGGGCATTCCATTAATCTGGTATCTTACTCATCTGGTGTTACTTCTCTGCCACCTAAGGATCTTAGCAAGTACACTAAAGCCGTCATTAACCGCTCATGTGCCCCAAGACCCTCCTCTGACACACCCCATTCTTTCCCTGTGTGATCCCAGGACCCTCCATCCATCTGAAGTGTTCATATCCAGCTGAGCAACTGGTTTTTTTTTTTTTTAAATCTGCTTTTATTTTATGCTGAATTTTTTTCCTGTGCCATGAGTTTTTATCTCTTCAGTTCTTCAAGGACTATCCTTTTCTTCTGTGCAGCCTCCTCTTTCTGACTTTGGAACAATCTGTTCCTTTTTAGTGAGGATCATCTATCTCACTGTGGCCGGGGGAGCTCATGTATGGGCCAGTCCAACCGTGAGCTCTGTACATCCATCAGCGCATCTTAGGTGTCTTGTTCACCTGGATGTGTTCACTGTAGAGAACACTGCATGTGAGGCAATAATGTGAACACGAAGATTTGATCATTTGAAGATTTCTTTTTTTTAAGAGTTATTTATTTTATGTATATGAGTACACTATAGCTGTACTGATGGTTGTGAGCCATCATCTGGTTGCTGAGAATTTCTTAAATTCAAGACCTCTTGCTCACTCCAGTCGACCTGCTTGTTCCAATCAGCCCTGCTTACTCTGGCCCAAGGATTTATTTATTATTATATCTAAGTACACTGTAGCTGTCTCCAGACACACCAGAAGATGGCGTCATATCTCATTTTGGATGGTTGCGAATCACCATGTAGTTGCTGGGATTTGAACTCAGAACCTTCGGAAGAGCAGTCAGTGCTCTTAACCACTGAGCTATCTGTCCAGCCCAAGATTTCTTGATTTGCATGATTTTACAGGGTTTCCTGGGTCAAGTCAGTAGCGAACCACCTTTACAGGTCACCTCTAGCCACTTACAGGAAGAGCTAGGATGGCAGACTTTTAATTAAGCTTATGAATTAGATTCTGAGCTCTTACTGTACATATTTTACTAGAATATAGTTTTAAGTCATTAGTTATGCCTTAATAAAACAAATTATGCACTTAAAATAGTAAGAGAAAATTGACCAATTTTGTCCAAACTGATCACCTGTTATAAACATTGTATTAATTACTACCTAATATCCCATTTATTTTGTTTTATTAAGACAGGGTTTCACTATATAGCCCGGGCTGGCATGGAACTTGCTTTGTAGATCAGGCTGGCCTCTAACTCATAGAGATTTGCCTGCCTTGGTCTCCTGAGTCCTAGGATTTAAAGGCGTTGGCACCCACCACACTTGGCTTTTCCATTTATTTTAAAGGAAGGCATGTCCTTTTTTCCCCTGCTCATTTCCATTGTTTGAGACTTTCATATGTATCTATCATGGATTTGGATCAATTTCCCCAGTCCCTCCCCTCTCATACAGTCCCTTCCCTCCCTTATAGTCTCTCCCCTCTCATACAGTCCCTTCCCTCCCTTATAGTCTCTCCCCTCTCATACAGTCCCTCCCCTCCCCTACAGTCCCTCCCCTC
>NW_022196905.1:103979736-104082119 GCF_008632895.1 Mastomys coucha
CTCCCCTCCCCTCCCTTCCCCTGGAGTCCCTCCCCTCCTCTCCCCTCCCCTAGGGCCCTTCCCCTCCCCCATCCTTACTCTATTCAGTGCTCAGACGCACTGGGCACACAGAGACCACCTGCATGTGCAAGTTACAGGGCATCTCCTAGAGCCCCAGCAGCTTTCGTTCCTTTATTTCCAAAGAAGACTAACTCACCCACCCCAGCAGTTACTGCCTTCCAGTCCTTCCTCAGTCCATTCTGGGATTGGGTCTGCTCTGGCCTTGCACAGCTCTGGCCTTGCACAGCTCTTGCTCCTTCTTCCATGACCACCATGAGTTCACACATGCAACTGTCCCGTTGTATTGGAAGACAGTGTTTCACTGTAGTGGTTCTGCCTCCTCTTCCTTTGATGATCCCTGAAGCTCTGGAGGAGGGGGCATGATAACTGCTGTCCATTGAGAGCTCACCACTGTGCAGCCTTGCACCCTGCGAGGTGAACAGTTGTAGGGCTTGGTAGCAAGATCCATCTTCTGCACAAAGAGGCCTCCCTAGTGAGGGTTGAAGGATGTACTGGTCCACAGATTCCATCATAAATCATGAGGAGTCCTTTTCATGCAGTGTTCCTTTAGCAGAATAGGAGGAGGAGATTCTTCCTGAGGGCCTATCATGTCTCTAGACAAGGGTTTTTGACACCACCAGCAGTGCCAGGTGTGGCTTTTGTCTTACGGAATGGTTCTTAAATTCAGACAGAGTGTGGTTGGTCGCTCCACACGTTTGTGCCACTATTGTACCAGTAAGTGTGTCTTGCCAAGGTCATTACTGTTGTGCCTAACAGTACTCACAGCTAGTGACTACTTCCCCCCGCTGGCAGCATGCAGAGTGTCTTCCAGCAGTACAAAAGCCAGCCAGTAGGGATGACAGTGCCAGGTTGGTGCCAGCTTGATTTCCCTACGTTTTATGACTCATGTATGTGATGTCTTTGGCAGTAGGGTTTTACCATCAAGTTCTGGAGACTAGCCCAGAATAATGCCAGTTGCCTGTAATGACCAACAACCCCAAAAGAGCTAAATTGTCCCTGGTATTGGACTTTTTCTTTGATAGCCTGTGGTATCTAAGAGGGTCATTGTTCACGGCTACAGGGTGATTCCATTTAAGCTGTGTGTGTATATATTTTAGGAAGCTACAGTAACAGGCTTCATAGGGTTTTCTCAAAAGGTCTTTAGTGTTGGTTATTGCTTTCTCTCCCCCCTCCCTCACTCTGCCCTCTCATTCTGCACTGCACTCAATCCTTCTTGCTGTTATCTCACGTTTGTCTTTTATACCCCCACATTCTATCCCCCTTTATACCCTCCCCCCACATTCTATCCCCCTTACAGCCCCCCCTTTACTGTTTTCCCTCATATGTGGATGCTAGCTTTTAGAGCTTTGACGTAGGTGTGTCTACATGTAGTGGTAAGGAAAGTATTTTTGGTGTTTCTATTCAGAATTGGACAGTGAGCTCTTCCGACCGAATTTAATGGACACTGCACATTTAGCACCATTCTTGGTGTGTAGATCCCCGCATACTCACTTTTCTTTCCTTGGGAGTTGGCTTAGACTTCCTGCCTGCCCTCACCTATTTGCATGCTTCTGCTGCTCCTTACTGATGGCCTGTGTTGCCCTTCATCTCTGAAGGATGCGGCTCTGCAGAGGTTGCCTGTCTCCTCGGAGAATGCTTCTCCTGCTGCACGTCTCCTTGCTGCGATTCTCAGTCCTGATCTCTGTGCTGTCTGACAGAACTGTCTCCTGGCCTGGAGAGTAACACATTCATCTTCTCACACCCTCCACCTTGCAGCGTTGTCTTTGAGGGGCATGCTTGGCTCCCAGATGTTTTCAATATCCCTTCCTGTGGCCATTCCCTGGCTACGGCCTGACAAGTGCAGATTTACTGCTGCTCTCTAGAGAACAGAGAGCAGAGTTGCATCTGTGCAGGGTACTTGCTTCCAAAAGGTCATTTCCTGCTGTGAATTCCAACCACAAGGAGCAAGCTGGAGGCTGCCCTTGCTCTCATGTCCTCACTTTACTTGGGAGAGAAATTAGGCTCCTTTCAGAAATGCTGGAAGCACGTGACGTCAGATGATGATGGGACATGCTGGAGATTGACTGAGTCAGGGGAAAATAAGATGTTTAAGCTCACTTGAGCTTTGACACATGTCTAGGTTTCCTAGTGAATCAAAGGGAAGGTTCCGAATTTGAATTACTCAGAAGTTCCGCTCCCCATTGTTTATAACACCTGCCAAGAGCATAAAGGTAGGCCACCTCTCTCCTAGTTAAATCTCACTGTCTGTCATTATACTACGCGTCTGAACAATCCAAAGCAAGGCATCTTCTTTATTTTGTTTTTGTTAATTGACACAAACCACAGCTTACAGCTTATAGCAGTGGTGGAGAACAGTCAACTTGTCACTTTTTCTCTTAATTCTCAACTTAAATCGTTTAAAAATGCAGGTTTGCTTCCTTATCATTTTAAGTAATCTTCAGATAGGTTATTTGAAATATAGCATATTCTTCCTGCATTATAATTTTAAAGTAAGTTTTCATGTAAAAAATACGATTCTCCTTTTTTAACCCAAGTGGCCACTGCCTTCCAGGCTACTTGTCATATTGGTTAAGTCTGCTCATCAAAGCATTTCTGCTCCATGACGATAAAATCTAGTTTACATTGCTCTGCCTCAGGTGGCCAAGTACACTCTGATTTTAAGGCCTGATTATATTGGGGCAGGTGATGCCCAAGGCCCTGCTGGAGCTGCTGCTTGGCCACTGGGAGCCAAGCCTTACAGCCTGTGTCATCACGTTTGAAAAGCGCCTAGGCAATGGTTTAGATCAAGTGTTTAATGTGGGGAAAGTCTGCCTGCTGCTGGTTTACAGTCTGTTTGCAGTTCATTTGCACCACCAGCCTCAATAATAATAACAGAGGAACAGGCGCAGTGGGAGGGTGGGCTTGGAAGAAAGAGGGAGAAGAGAGTCCAGAACAGAGCTGGCAAACACCTGCCGTACCTGTGGTGGGGAGAGACTGCCTTTCCTTGGAGTGCCTGGAAGCTGTAAAGCCCTGCTTCGAAGGCCTGTTTAAGGAGTATTTGAGATCTAGGAAGCAGAAGACGTCCAACATTTTCCAATCTTGGCAGAAAAACCATGGTTCCCTTCTGCCCCTGAAATGGTGGAAGATGATCTGGGAAAGAGCAGCTGCCGAGGGTAGGAGTGGGTGGGACCGACATAGTGACTGGAAGCTGTTGCTGAAACCAAGTGTTAACCAAGGCTGCACTAAGACTCGGGTTCCAGTCTGCACAACATCCGTTCATCTCCGCCGAACAACTCTCGAGAGATCTAAAGGTTGTTTTGTGTTTTTATTTGGAGAACCTACACAGTCCTGTCTTAGAGTAGAATGGGAGTGGGTTTGTGATGTGCCATTCCTCCCCAGAATAATCCTTCTCACTCTCAGACCCAGATCCCAGGAGACTGTTAGGTTATGTTGACCCTGAATGACAATGCTTTAAAATATTTATTTTGAAGTAATACTTATATAAGGTCTTTGTCTTAGGAAATTTTCACCCAGAGCTTTGAGAAGTCAGGGTCCTGAAATCTATATGTCATGTTGCTGTGGTCTTGGTTTCAGACTCGCAACAAGAATGATGCATTTTGGTTATTTATTGTATTTTTTTTTTAATGATTTAGGTAGTACATTTGTATAGCCTGTATACCGCTGAGTGTGTAGTGATTTGAGATTGTGGCTTGTTGTTGTTATTGGTGGCATGTGTATATTTATGTGTGTGTTTGTATGTGTGTGTGCTTTCGTGTTTTTGAAGCAGGCTCTTGCTGTTGATCTTAACCTGGTGACCTTCAACATTTCAGGCATTCTCCACACTCCTGCTAGGACAGGTGAACTATTCTTTTCCTCTGTTATCTTCATGTCTTTGTGGTCATGGCTATCACTAATCGAGTAGGCTGACAGAACAACACCGTAGCTGCTGCTGGGACCCAGGACTATCTTCTAGGTATCATTTCATCCCACCTCTTTTTGGAAAGCCTGTGGTCCACATGTGATTGTTGCAGGAGTATTGCTTTCTAATCCAGTCTTTCAGAAGGGAAACTTGTACAGTCTTCCTGTAATTATCTGGTTCTCAAGAGTGTGTTTCTTCCAGTGCCTCAATGATGTGAAAGTGGTAAGAGCAGTTAAGATTTGATTCCAAGAGAGACCTCATCTTCACTTTGTAACTGTGTAATTTAACAGTTGTTCTTTTTCTTCCGCAACATTTTGAAGACAGACACTATGTTACATTGCGAGGCAGACCAGAAGCAATGATGGAGGAACTGTTACTTTATGCTACAGTAGCTCGAGGACTCAGCTCAGAGTTTAGTGAACAATGGCATCTGAGCTAAAGAGTCCTCTGTCCCTGTGTCCTTTGTGATTTGTAGCAAGTGCATTGCCTGTTCCACATGGGGATGGCTCTCTTTGTTCCCTGAACCTGTAAGAATTTGAAATGACACTTCAGGATTCATCCAGCTCAGTGGCTTGCAGGTTATTCTCCAGCATGCATACTGCCTGTGGACATCACAGGACAATTGTAAGACTTAGGACTTTGTCCTCCAAGAGTGCTGATTTCGTACATTATGAATAAAGCACCAGTTTGAGAAGTGTGAAGTTTTCTAGGCAAAACAGACTTTATCAGTGCCTATTTGGCATGGGCGAAGCTCTGCACCTGACCCCCAGCTGCTCCTCAGCCGAAAGACACTGGCTTTTATCTCCCTGAGAAACTAGAAAGACTCATTGAGAAGTGGACTGTATTTTCTACATGGCAATGATTTAGAAAGTCTTCTTCCCAGCATATAAAACTATGTGCACAAAGTGGAAAAATAAAAAAAGGAAGGTAATTCCTAGTAACCCTTCCCAAATGTAAGGAAAGTGAGAGAGCACTAACAATCTCAGTCAAGTTAGTGAGGAGTCGCAATTAACAGAGTGGGCCAGACCTCTCCTGGTCAGTAATGGTACTGTGTGACTGTAACTTCTTTACATGGCTATGTGTCATATAGGATGCTGCCTGTGAGGTGCTTAGTCAGATCCTTGGTGTTAAACATGGCATTATCACCAGAGGGGTGGTCTTCTGGCCATTCAGAGCCAATAGAAATGCTTTGTCTATGTGAGAACTAGATAAAATAGCAACGAACTTGTCACCAAGTCCTACACACATTGTGTGTGTGAGCCACGATGTACCCAGCACTGCCAAATGTCGAGGTAGAGACATTGCTGCCTGCACCTTGCTACAACTATAATTTTTATTTGCTGTAAAATGACTCCAGCTCTAAAAAATGTAATCCGACAGTGAAGCAGTTAAATGGGTTATTAAGTATGCCTATCTCAATCTTACACCAAATCAAAAGACCATCCTATCCAAATACCCAAAGCTTGTATAAAGCACTGCTGTTGCGTCTGTGTGTGTATGTCATATTTCCTGATCAGGAGCCTCGGAGTTCAGCATGCTGGGGTGAGACTTGTTTACAGAGTGCTATTAGGGAGATGCCAGATAAGGAAGATTAGGAAATTAACATGGCTGCCTATGTGTGTCTTCCTCCCTCTGCTGTCTCTAGGACTGTCTTCTCCTCTTGTCTAAGAAAGTGTTAGGCAGTTATAGAAAGAATGCTGCTTCTTTGCTTACTAATTGGACCAGAAAATAAGAATAAATATATTTCTGCTTCTTCATAGGTAGGTGAAAATTCCTTTTTTAAGAAACTCCAGGAAGGGGCAGTGCCTACCATCTGGCTGCCAGGCGGCGAATGTGTCACCGTCTAGTTTGCTGTCATGGGCTACTATTTCTACCAGCACTTCTGAGGGCCAAAACACTTCTTAGACTGTTAATTGTCCTTTCAGATTTTCAAGAAGTTGTATGAATTAATAATAAGCTGGAAACAATCCCACTTTTAACCAGCAGAGATGCACAGTATGGAACTTCATTCCAGTCCTCGCTGTTGTGTGAGAAGGGATTTACTGGACAGTGTAAATTCACCAAATTTGGTTGTCTGATATTGTCATCAGGTGTTGTGAGATATTGAAATTCAGAGACTCATGTCTGAGATAAAGTATCTCTTCTCATAATTGGATGTTACTAGCAGCAGGCTTCAGACTTTGAATGTACCAGATGCCATGAGAGTTTATGATTGTCTTTCTGAGTGTCTTTAAGATTGTTTTGCTAGATCCCAGTGGGAAATGCATCTCCAAACCCACAAGGCTGCCTCTCTGTCACACAGCAGGGCCAGGCTCTTCCCCATCTGTCTCAAACATAGATTTCAGCCTGAAATTGAGGAGAACGTGTGCCGTGTTAAGTCATTAACAACTGTTTCAAAACAGTCTGATTTCTAACAGTTGGTGCATGTGGAGATACCTAATTAAAATAATTCCAGTCTCGTTAATAAGATAAGTGTGTTTTCTAGTTGCCATGGGATTATCACTATCGGATACAAAGGGTTTGAGGCTTAGCCGAGCAAATGAAGCTTATATTTCAGCCCCTTTATTAACTTCATTATGATTTAAAGAGTTAAATCCTCTTTTCCCCTTACATTTTCATTTTAGTGAACAGAAATGGGGGATGGAAAGATGGTCCTCACAGCAGTGTGAGCAGCAGACATGGCACCTCTGAACCCAGGAGACTGAGCTCCCATAGACAGTCACAGAGAAGGAACTCAGAGGTGCAGTGGATTGTTAGCCTCTGATAGTCACTGACACTATCTGTCCTTATGACTTTGAGTTGAAGAGTCCAGAGTGCATTGTCTGTGTCCTTGTTCTCCATACCTTCTTAGCCATCACATGCTGGTGCTGTGAAGGTACTTCTTTCTGCTGCTGCTGCTGCTCTGCAGTGCTTCCAGTGTTGCTGTGGCTCCATTGTTGCAGTGCTGCAGCTCCATTGTTGCAGCACTGCGGCTCCAGTATTGCAGTGCTGCTGCTCCAGTGTTGCAGTGCTGTGGCTCCAGCGTTGCTGCAGCTCCAATGTTGCAGTGCTGTAGCTCGAGTGTTGCAGTGCTGTGGCTCTGTGTTGCAGTGCTGTGGCTCCAGCGTTGCAGTGCTGTGGCTCTGTGTTGCAGTGTTGTGCCTCCAGTGTTGCAGTGCTGTAGCTCCAGTGTTGCAGTGCTGTGGCTCCAGCGTTGCTGCAGTTCCAGTGTTGCAGTGCTGTGGCTCTGTGTTGCAGTGCTACGGCTCCAATGTTCCAGTGCTGTGGCTCTGTGTTGCAGTGTTGTGCCTCCAGTGTTGCAGTGCTGTGGCTCCATGATGTTTGCCCAGTAAATGGCAAAGGTAAAATAACCGACATGTTCCCTCCTACACACTTTACTCTCTGATGTAATCACTTTAGAATCTCAACAATGGACTCGCAGAGGCAGAGAGATGGGCCAGCAGTCAGCGTGCTTGCTGATGACTTGAGGTGACCTTGAAAATTGTTCTCTGACCTTCATGTGCATGCCATTGCACACGTGCCCTCCCCAGTAGAAAGGAAAGAAGGGGCCCAGAAGCCGTTACTGTGCATATGTGGATGCTTATTCTAAAATCTGAAGAACATGAAGTCAGATCATTTTGAAAAAAGTTCCTCATGCTAAACTGCATATGAAAATTAAGAGTGTTATAACACAAAAGCCAAGTAAATCAAGCCTTCTGTAGGGAACTCTGAACAATGGCAGACCTCTTTATTAGCTGATCAGACATCCTTGACAAGGAGGCCACTAAAACTGCCTTCTACCTGTCCCATGTATGTGAGCAGACTGAATGGGGGCTTTTCAGGCAGGGTACTCTTTACAGCCAAGAGACAGCTATAACTCACCACCAGGTGTGTTGGGAGCCAAGGATCCTGAAGGCACTATTGGTCTTCACTGACACACCTGACCCAGGTAGCATCTGTTTTAGGGTCTATTTTGTTTATCATTATTATTAATTAATACTATTAATATATTTGCATGTGCACGTATATGTGTGGCATATATGTGTGTACCATGGGCATGAATGAACCTGAGGGTATTCTAGGTGTTCTGGGTTCTAGGTGCTCTGGAACTAGAGTGACAGGCAGTTGTGGGTTGCCTTGTGAATGCTGAGAACTGCATCCAGGTCCTCAGTGATAACAGTAAGCACTCCTAGCCATCGAGCCGTCTCTGCAGGCCCTCTTTTAGGGTCTAAAACAGTGAAGGACCTGAGCAAATGTCTGCAAAGCTTTGAATCTAGAACTCAGACTCGTAATGAACAAAGAAACAGCTGATACCAAATAAATTGAACATTTAACAGTGGAGTGCATCTGCCTGTTCTGAAGCTAGGCCATCTCACGGTCACTGACATCTCCAGCATCGTGGAGGGTGCAGTATGACAGTGGTCTCCTTGTGTGTGGTCTGGATCCAGCACCAGTCTCTTGAGTATGGGATAATGTTCTGTTCCTTCCAATGAACTTGGCAAGAGACAGCAAGGGTTTCTGTGTCTCATTTGCTTAATGGCACCCTCAGGAAGTTCAGAAGCGTGCTGCCTGCAGTTTGGACATGGGTGCCCCTTAAGTTAAGTTGTCTTTTTGAAACTGTGAAGTTGTGTAGAAGTCATTTAAGGATCTTATTTCAGTGCTAGCTTAATAGTTAGACACTGTGGTATATGGAGCCTTGGCTGTCAGAGCAAAATTGGAAGTACAACTTCTCAAATTCTTATTCATTTTCATGGATGTCCCTAGTAGAGGCATGTGCAAGCCCAGCTACTGTTCAGAGACTCCCAGAGCGTCTGTCTTCCCTAATAAGATGACAACGCCGAGAGGCTCAGAGTAGCTGTTTTCAAGGAGGAAACTGAGTCAGGCTTGGTTAGTGACTGTTATCACATTGTGATCTGGTCTTTGAACTTGAGTCTCTTTATATCAGGTGCACTACACAGTTCTGTAGAGTTGAGCTTTAAAACGAGGAAGAATTATAGACACATCTAAAGGGAAGCTTTGGGAATTTAAAAAACCTCATATGCATAGAATGCCAGAAAGCTGTGCTTGGGAGGTGCCTCGGGAAGGGCAGTTTCTGAGCTCCTCCAGAGGACCTGGATTCAGTCTCCAGCACTCTCCTCGGGTGGTTTGAAACTGTAATTCCAGCTCCCCAGGCACTGTACTCACGTGGGCATAGCTGAATGCAGTCACACGTACTTACACATAATTAAAATAATAAAAATAAAATATTTCTAAAAATCCCAGAAAGCAGAGCTCCCAGCGCTTGTTATCAAAGGTCACCAACTGACAGCACGTGACACCTGGGTGGAATTTAGAAGCCAGCCACTGAACTGAACTGCAGGATAACTAGGCAGAGCATTAGAGTTTTAATAGGCCTTCACGTTGTTTGTATGTGCCACCACAAGGTTTTTTAACAAGCTGGGTTTTCCACAGACCTGTGTCTCATGTCGCTGCCTTAGATATCGTTTAGAGTAGAGAGCAGGAACCTTTCTCCTCCGTGTGTCTGTCACCACTTCTGGAAACTGGAATTCAGTGGAACCTGCTGGTCTCAGACGTTCACTGGGTGTGGGGGTCCGATGGGGTGTGCTGTTGACACTGCTGCTTCTGCCCTAGCAGCTGCCTAGGTGAGCTCTGTGGGAGCCACACTGAAAGGAAGTGATGTTGGAATCAGACATGAATTTTGGACTGAGGGTAGGTGGCCTGGAGCAAGATGCCGACAGCAGGGCCTTTGGCTTTTATCTGAGAACATCATAAAAGTGTCTTATGTGTAGCTACGGTGAGTTGAGTTTATGGCTCTCTCCCAACAGATTGGTGCTTAGATTTCCCATAATGGCTCCATAACTGATTAGGTGTATGTTCTGCTGCTGTTCTAACAACGTATATGGCTGGCTTTGAACTTGCCCTATAGATGAAGAAGGAACCTGCCTCCATATCCCAAGTGCTAGGCTTACAGGGATGCTCTACCATGCCTGGATTTTAGTGGTACATTTAAAAATCATTTCTTTTACATTTATTTGTGTGTATGTGTGTGTGTGTGTGTGTGTGTGTGTGTGTGTGTGTGTGAGAGAGAGAGAGAGAGAGAGAGAGAGAGAGAGAGAGAGAGAGAGAGATCAGGCATTGTGTCAAGCACCTTTACCTGCTGAGCCATTTTACTGGCTCTTCCAGCCCATCCATGTCTCCTGGACACAGGCTAGACTCACCTGAGAGGAAGGAACGCCAATTATGAAAATACCTCCTTAAGATCGGGCTGTAGAACAAGTCTGTAGATCATTTTATTAATTAGTGATTGATGTTGGAGGGCCCAGCCCATTGTGGGTGGGACCACCTCTCAGCTGGTGATCCTGGGTTCCATAAGAAAGCAGGCTGAGCAGGCCATGCAGTGCAAGCCAATGAGCAGCACCCTCCATGGCCTCTGCATCAGCTCCTGCCCTTAGGTCCCTGCCCTGCTTGAGGGTTCCTGCCCTCAGTGTTTTTGATGACGAACTGTTTCATGGAACTGTAAGGAAAATTATCCCCTTTTCTCCCCAAGTTGCTTTTGGTCTTGGTGTTTCATCACAGCCAACTAAGGAACACCAACTAAGATACTGGCCCTAATGCTCCATGTTTTAGTGAATGGTTCTGACCTTCACTAAGAAGTATTAGCTCATGGAGACTAAAATTTGGGTAACAGAATAAGTTAATTGTATTCTCATCCCCATTCCCAAAAACGGGTGGTTCAGACTTACTATGCAATCAGGCTCACCTTAAATTTACAGTGATCCTCTTGCTTCGGCCTTTGCCTCCTAGGTGCTGGGATTACGAGTGTGGGCCACCACATCTGGCTTCTCTTCTTTCATAGATGGCATCTATTTGTTTGACAGGTGTCCTGGCTTGGGCAGTTTCTTGGTCTCAGCGCCTTCCACAGCAGGGCCTCCACTCACCGGCTGAGGGGGTGAGGGAATACAGATGTCCTGCTTCACCAGACGTCTGTTCGGTGTGTCTGAGGACTTTGGGGTTCATCCTTTTTTGTTCATCTGATTCCACTCATCAGTTAAGCAGTAACCCTGTTGTTTATCAGATGAGGAGCAAGGAGTGGAGGCCCTTCAAGTGGGGCTCGCTCACTTCTCCCACCGCTCAGATGGCCTTTGCTCGTCTCTCTGGCTCCCTTTACATGTGGTTTTTTAACCAGCTGGTCTGCTCCTTGAGAGTGTTTTGTTATCTCTCTTTTCTTCTACTTCCTTGTCCCATTGATCTCAGACTACCCTGGTCTTTCTCAATTCAAATACAAGAAAGAATTAAATAAGTCAAAACATAATTTAAAGTAAAAATTGTATCATTTTGACATTCGATGAATATGTATTTATATCTTAAGATTTATTTTTATTTTATGTGTATAGATGCTTTGCCTGCATGTATATCTATGTACCACATGTGTGTCTGGTACCTCTGGAGGCACTGATCCTCTGGAAATGGAGTTATAAAGGGTTGTGAGCTGCTATGTGGTGCTGGGAATAGTTGAACCCAGGTCCTTTGTAAGACCAGCAGTGCTCTTTTAATTTTTTTCTTTTTAAAAATTATTTATTCACTTTACAACTCAATATCAGTCCTTCTCCTCTCTCCAGTACCTCTTCATGTAAGTCCTCCTCCCAATTCCACCATCCCCCTCTCAAAGGAGAAGGGGAAGGCCACCTCTGGATGTCATACCCCCCTACACACACACACACACACACACACACACACACACACTCACACACACTCACACACACCGCCAATCAAGTCGCTGTGGAGCTAGGCACATCTTCTCCCACTGAGGCTAGATGACCCCATCCATTTAGAAGTGCAGGATCCACAGGCAGGCAGGCAACTGGCTCAGGGACAGCCCCTCCAACAGTGATCTTAATCGCTGATCCAGTTCTCCAGCCTCTCTATTTATATCTTTTGAAAAATGTTTGAAATAGCCGGGCGGTGGTAGTGCACGCCTTTAATCCCAGCACTTGGGAGGCAGAGGCAGGCAGATTTCTGAGTTCGAGGCCGGCCTGGTCTACAAAGTGAGTTCCAGGACAGTCAGGGCTACACAGAGAAACCCAGTCACGAAAAACCAAAAAAAAAAAAAAAGAAAGAAAGAAAGAAAGAAAAATGTTTGAGTCCAACAATTGAGGACTTTTAGTTAACTTCTTGTTGAAAAAAATTTTGGGGGGTGTAGTTTTTTAGGATATGTAAGGCTGAAGTAGTTACAGTAGAAATGCATTCGTAAATGAAGAATTGGCACATAGTACCTTTGCCATATGGACCACCCTAAATATTTTAGCCAATATTTGCATATTAAATCATAACATTCACTTACATCTCAATCATACTAGATATGGCCTCAAAACCAAAGGAAGGGCATGTGTGTGTGTGTGTGTGTGTGTGTGTGTGTGTGTGTGTTGGATTGAGGATGAACTAATTGCCAGCTTGGTTCTATTTGCAGTGAGCTTTGCAACAAACATATTGTTTGGAACAACATGCATAATGGGGCATAGGTGAGGAGCCAGGGCAGCTCTGGGGATGGGACAGGCCTGGGCTGGCAGGCTGGTGACTGGAGGATGGCAGGTCACTCCTGGCACCGGGAGAGAGCCTGAAGTGAGACTTGGCTGATGATGGTTCAGATCGGTACCCAATTTAGACAAGGCAGCTGGGCCCCATCTGCGATATTTGAGTTTGTGTGAATTAAATGAGATGGAGACTTCTAGAAATGGAAAAGTGAAGGTCTGGACTTTTAAAAGGAAGCCGTAGAGCAGGGTGTGGAGTTTAGTGTTAACAGTGAAAGGCATATGTGAGGTAAAAAGGGTGGACCTTCCTGCTGGGTCAAGGTGGTGAAGTGTCTGTGTTCAGGGCAGTCATTGTCACAAGCAATAGCTGGCAAATTCATTCTTGATGATAGGCAAGGATAGCTCATGAGCTAGTTGCAAGGCCTTGGGAGGCATGATAAGTAGTGGAGCTTTACAGTTGAGTACCAGCTAATAATACAGTGGCGTAGGACTTCAAGAATAAAAACTTATCTTTGAACGGTGCTTAAGATAAATTGTGTGATTATAAAAACATCGATGATAAAATTCACTTCTATTCTCCGATGATACACAGATTGTACTGGAAAGAGCTCAGAAATGAGCTGAGTGGCTGGGGAAGCCAGGCTGGGATTTAAATTTCAAACAAAGGCAGACATGTGGTGGTTGGCTAGAGAATGAGGGAGTCTGTTGGGGATCAGCCGGGTGGGGATCTCGCAGTGAGTGTCATTGCAGAGGCTCCCCAGCTGACAATTGAAATACTTTCACTCTTGTAACCCAGATTGTGTCTTAACAGTCATATCACACCTGAACTGGCTGTTACAGCTTGAGATTTCTAAACTGTAGTAAGAAGGAGGCTGTGGATTAGTGACTGAAGCCTGTCAGTGCTCAGGTGACTGGAATGGCCTCACTGGAGGTGACTGCAAAGTCAGAGCCAACAGTGAAAAGGGGAATAATCAAAATTGCCTCAAAACAGCCCTTTAGAAGTTCTGTTAGGATCGGTAAATCTAGCCATTGGTGGAGCCCAGGTGTACTTGGCCTGTATCCAGGAGCCATAATGCTTGGGGATAAGAACCCTTTTCTCCAGGACTACCTTTCAGCCAGTCAGTGTGTCCTAGGGAGAGACTTGGAGACAAAGCTGCATGAAGCCCATCCCCCGGCCCACAGTGCCCTGCTTCTTTTCCCTTTGTCTGTCTGTATTCACCCTGCCTCCAGTCCTTTTTCCAGCTCTCCTGAGTTCATCTCGGAGCACTCCTTCCATTCTGACTCCACAGCTCACAGAAGGCCTGTGTTAGGAGCTCACCCGCTCCTCTGCCTGGCAGCCCTGTGGGGCTGCATTCATTCCATCTAACGGATTTGTACTTAGTCTTAGGGAAGCTTGTGTCATCTCCGAGCGGTGCCTGGGCTGTGCTGTAAGGGACTGCCATTCTTGTCTGCACACCTTTTAGTATGTCCAGGCCTCATCTACAAACTCTGGGGGTGACTGGGATTCTAGGGTCATTATGATGCTTTCCAGTATGTGGGGTGTTCTTGGGAATCCTGGACCGACAGCACTGTGCACCAGTCTTTTGCAGAGTGCATTTCCTGTGTATGCTTTGAGAATTTGTTAGTCACAATTACCCTGAGCAAGGAAGGGCGGTCAGAGAACTGGTTCTATAGCTCCGCTGTTGGATCTGTGTTCCTAGCTTATGTTTGTAGTGTATTTTGAAGTATAAAATTTTGATGTTACAACTGATGGGGGGGGTGGAGAATCAAAATAGTGGTGATGAATAAGCAGCCATTCAGCAGTCCCAGTCCCTGGAGCACGCGCTTGGCCCTAGGCTTTTGCGTGACCACCTTCCAGCCTTGCCTGCTCACCCGCACCCGGTTGTAACACAATGCAGGCAGATTGGGGCTTTATACAGGCTCCTGTTTGAGCAGCAGCTTTGGGTGTGTCGCTCCTCCTGCCTCTCATCCGTAGCAGTTCTCAACATTGAATTCACTCTTGTGCCTGTCAAGCTATGAGCTCTGTCACCCTTTGCAGGACCTTATCAAGGGGCAGTGGGCTGTGAAGGAAGCATAAGGTACAGAGGGCCAGCAAGATGATTTGGACCAGGGACTGAATTTCTTTTCCTCCTCTTCCTCCTCCTCCTCTTCCTTCTTCCTTTCTCTCTCTTTCTCTTTCTCGCTCTCTCCCTCTCTTCCTAATGTGTATGTGTGTGTGTGTGTGTGTGTGTGTGTGTGTGTGTGTGTATGTGTGTGTGCATGTGTGTGTAGGCTTGAGGTTGATGTCTTATGTCTATCTCAATCACTCTCCACCTCATTATTCATTTTTTTTTTCAGGACACGGTTTCTCTGTGTAGCTTTGGCTGGCCTGGACCCCATTGTGTAGGCGTGGCTGGCTTGTCTTTGCCTCCTCACTGCTGGATTACAGACACATGCCACCTTGCCTTTTTCATGTGTGATCTGTTTCTGTCCCTTGTGCTTGCATAGCAAAGCTCGTTTGCCGACTAAGCCATCTCCCTCGCCCTGAGTTTAATTGTTTTTGTTTTTGTTTTTGTTTTTTTTTTGCTTTGTTTCAGTATCAGATTCGGTATCTGGTATATAGAAGATGCTCCACAAGCACCGTTGAGTTTGGGTTTTCACTCGTCTTGGTTCTTACTAGTGAACTGTCCACCGTGCAGACAGCCTTTCTGCAGCATACTTTTAGCGATGTAGCCCTTGTGTGCTGAGGGAAAAGGCAGATGCTTTATTCCTGGTAAACGGTAGTGGGAGAAAGTCAGACAGGGTTAGGACTCCTCTCCTGCTGTCCTAGGCTAGCACTGCCCCACGGGAGGGAAGCACAGCATTTTGTTCAGTCTGGCTTGAGGTATTCTGAAGGTTTTTATTATCTCAGTGAATCTGTTGGAAGCTCCTCTACTGCCATATAGATTTCATTTTCTTTAATTGGGATGGAGATGGAGGAAGAAAATAGCATTTACTGGGCATTCTTGCCTTTTAGAGCTGTGGGTTATTGATTCAGGGGCCTGCAATGGTAATGCTTGGAAGTAAAGTTTCCCTTGGGAGCACCTGTGTTAAAGGGCAAAGGGAAAATGATTAGAATTTAAATCTCTAGACTCCACTGAACTCGTGGCTTCATTAAAATGAGGAGGGGAGGAGGAAATGATCTGGGCTGCCGTGGGCTTTGTTTAACACTTGCATCCAGAAACTGATAACTCAGAATAAAGCCCCCACAAGAGCAGCTGCGGTGCCTGTGAACAGCCGCCTGCCAGGTGTCAGCAGGCCAGTGTGCTGGGGACAAGCTCCAGTTCCCCGAGAGAGGCTTGAACCTTTGGCTTTCTTTAAGCTAGTTTAATCTTCCCTGCCTGTCTGTGATCATGCAATCACAAAGCTATGCACACACACACACACACACACACACACACACAGACACATATTATACTTTGATGTATCATTATTTAGAAATTGGAGGAAGGAAGATCATGAGGTGGAGACCAGCCTGGACTTGACAGTGAATGCTGTTTCCATTTCTAAAGAATTTCCTCAAGTTGGGTTTTCCTTTCAGATTATCTATCTGATACTTAACATTGCTACTTTAAGTACTGTATTCTCTTTTCCATCTATTAGCAGCTGATAGGACAATGTGACTGTGGAATATGGAAAATACATTGGACCAGAAATAGATTTTGCCACCGAACATAAGGTGACCCTGGAAAAATCACCCAACCTCCTTATCAAAATCCCTAGGTGTTTATAAAGGACTAGGTAGTCACACCTGAAGTCTGAGGTTGAAAATTCACTCCACACTAAATAAAATGTAACCCATCAACCTTCCAACATCTGGCTACACAAAACCAACCAACCAAACAAACAAAAAATAACCCCCCCCCACCCCCCAAACCTCCCCTATGTTCTTTCACATGTCCAGCTGCCGTGTGCAGAAGCTGTGGACAGCAGCTGCCGTGTGCAGAAGCTGTGGACAGCAGCTGCCGTGTGCAGAAGCTGTGGACAGCAGGTGCTCTGAGGAGTGTGTCTGGGATGCATTTCTTGAGCTGCAGTTTGGCCAGCATGCATTTGTTGGCTTCTTCACTGGGTGACCGGGCTACAAGCAGCAAGGGCTCAGCACAGCATCGGCAAACAGAGAGCACTGCAGCTAATCAGCTTTCTTAGGGAGTCAGCTTCCCAAGTCTCCTAAAGTATTTAAGGTGGCATGAAGTTCCTGTGCACTTTTCAACACATAGAAGAGGCTACTTAAACTTTCTGGAAAGATAGACAGATGCCCTCTCAGACTTATAAATGTGGAGGGACCTATCTGAAGTCTGGGAAAACGCCTTTGTATGATACTTAAGTTCACTTCAAATTCTGTTTGAATGTATATTTTAAGCTATGTGAAGGGGCTCAGGAGTTAGTGAATGTGCTGTCCCTGCCTGTGACTTTAACCCAGCCAATACCTTTAGTGTGTACAAGTGTCATAGTTTCCACTCTGCCAGCGATGTAACGGATTGGGATGAGAAGCCTTGACTAAGGCCTTTGCACCCCTCCTTCTCCCTCCTTCTGTACTGGTCATAGTTGTAAATAATTTTCAGAATCTTGTGGCTTCTAGATGACATCTGTCAGTGCCTTTCCTGGCCTGGCTCACCTGATCAGCCACAGATCACAGCAGTGCAGCGATTAGGCCTTGACTCTGTGTGTGTTTCTAAATGTCATTGCCTTTATTTGAGTGTGTTTTGTAATGAGATAACTTGGTGGCTGAGCAGGGTATCTCAGGGATGGAACAGCTCTAAAGACACGTGGGGTTGTGTCTATAGGCTTATGCAACACACAGTAGCAATGGGTAGTGAGGTGGTAGCCATTTGGAAAGCAAAAGTGTTTTCTAGTGCAGCACCTGCTCTCTGGAAAGGCGAAGGGAGGCAGAAAGGAGAGACAGGAAAGCAGGCTGACTGAGCGATTGTCTTCAAAGAAAGTAGTATGTCTTGAAGATCCTTTACTGAGTTCATGCATATATATGCAGACACGTGCACACTGCTGGGTGAATGCGGATCCCGGGGCCAGGCTGAGCACACAGCTTAAACATTCTGACTCCCAAGTTTTTAAACTGAAAGCCAAGCTCCTGCTTGGAGGCTTGAGCCAAGGGTAAACTGTGGAAGCTTTCAGTTAAGATAGTGTGCTAAGTATTCATCCTGCCTACAGTAAGTAGATCATTCAGGTTCAAGTAGGACTTGGAGCTCCAGCTCTCGTGGGTTTTGGACTCTCTGAGGAGAAGACAAAATGTTGAGCAAGTGAGGACAGCATAATATTGTACGTGCTAACATGCAGGCAAGGCTGAATGCTGTGTGCTCTGTGCCCTAGAGCTTTCCGCAGAACAAAGCAGGAGGCCCTTTGCTCTGGGGGCTGGGCAGTAGCCCCAGCGGCTGTGAGAGTGGATACAGAAATGTCCCTATTTGTCTTTCCTTTCAATTGGTTTTGTTCCATAGTTTAACATCACCAGAGAGGTCACATCGCTTACTGGGGCTTTGAAAGTCAGCCTGACATTGATGCAGATAAGATGATTGTGCACAGTCAGTGGGTCTGCCGTAAGCCGAGCCTGTGGATGGCAAGCAGCTTTTGGTGCAGCAAATGCAATGTGATCAGAGAAAGACCCCTTAGGTGGGCGGAGGCTTTTCAGGAACCTCAGATTTGGACATGAATATCAATTTTAAATTTAAGATCTTGAGAATAATGGAGTATGTTCAGTTGTTTCCAAAATTGAATTCAGTAACATACATTGTTAATATAGTCAGGTACTAGACTTTTGACTCTGGGTAAAAATGGGTATTTTCCTTTAACATTACACATACACACAAGTATGTGTGTGTGTCCTACAAAACTGTCCACTGGAAAGTGACAACTTAAAGGAAATAATAGGGCTGACTAAAAATCTATGCTACCTTGAGCCATAAGAAACATGCCCAAGCATGTATGCATATGCAAGCATGTACCTCCGCCCCCACAAAATCAAACAATGATAAAAATAATAGAACAGACAACTTAGACATACAGCTGAACATGGGTGTGAGTGGGAAGGAGGATATTGAAAATGTACATGGCAGGGGCTGGCGAGATGGCTCAATGGGTAAAAGCACTGAGTTCAGATCCCAGCAGCCACATAGTGACTCATAACCACCCGTAATGAGATCTGATGCCCTCTTCTGGTGCGTCTGAAGACAGCTACAGTGTACTTACATATAATAATAAATAAATATTAAAAAAATATACATGGCAAACCAGTATGGTCAAAGTGCTGACTTGCAGAATATGAGGGAGAACTGGAAGTGAGAGGCACTGGAAGTAAGGGGTATGGGAAGTGAGGGGTACGGGAAGTGAGGGGTACGGGAAATGAGGGGTACAGGAAATGAGGGGTACAGGAAGTGAGGGGTACGGGAAGTGAGGGGTACGGGAAGTGAGGGGTACGGGAAGTGAGGGGTATGGGATGTGAGGGGTACGGGAAGTGAGGGGTATGGGATGTGCCACTGTGAGCCAGAAGGATCACTTATTAAGCAGCCACAAGAGGAGAAAGACTGGCTTGAGGTGAGAACTATTTTAAACCTTGTGTGCAGATGATCACTTTAGATTTCCCTTAAATAGAGTTAGAGCCTCCTCCATAGAGCAGCCTGCAGTAGCCAGTCTTCCTGTGGAATTCTGTTGTTTTCTGTTGCCTAGGGAAAGAAAAGGAAAATCCCACACAAACTAGTAATGTCCATGCCCTCTCAGTCTCAGTAAGTGTTCAGTGGAAGTGTGTATTTTAGCAGAATAGACCATTAAGGTCTGGAATGTTTAGTGGATGCAACCAGAAATAAATGGTGAAAAGTTTGGGAGCAGCTCTCCTGTGCTCGCTACAGAAGATGAGTTACATCCTGTTCTCAGCAATCTGCTTCATAATGCCAGGTATTGTTTAGCATGTGCTCTGTGGTCCCTGCCCACGAGGAGAGACATGAAGTTAACATTTGAAAGTGTAGCAGAAGCAGAGGCAGACGCCAAAGGCGGAGTTGGGTGAGCCTTCCTGTGGAAAATGGGGTCCCAGCTGGACTTTGAAAGACTGGGGGAGCTTGGCAGACATGCTGGAGGGGAAGTATTTTTGGCAGAGATGGAGCATAGAACAGAAATAGTAAAATGTAGAATGTGGTCAGAGACAGGGAGTAGAACTGTGGATGGAATTAAGATTGCACAGAGGCAACGAGATAGGGCTAATTAGTGAAAGATACAGCCAAGCAATGTATTGGATACAAATCACAGAAAACCAAACTCTTTGAAAACCAAACTAAAGGTCCAGTAAGATGGGTCATTTGGTAAAGGTGCTTGCTGCCAGGGTGGCGTTCTGAGTTTGATGGCCAAAGATTCACACAGTGGAAGGAGAGAACTGACTCCTGAAAGTTGCCCTCTGACCTCCACATGCATGTCATGTACTTACACACACACATGTATGCATGTCTGCATACACAAACACCAAGTCATGCAAATAAAAAGAAAAAAGAAAATAGGACTAAAGCACTTGATTTTCTCTCAGTAGAGTGGTAAGCCAATTAAAGTTGTAAAGGAGGGGTGACCTAATCAGAGTTTGGAAAGGCGCAAAAACCTCAACACAGGTGACTACATAAATACTCAGATATATGCATGGCTGGCCCATATTTATTCTCCACATTAATCCTGAAAGCACTGTGTGGTTAGCATTTGAAAACTCTCTGTACCTTTTTGTTCAATCTTGCTCTGAACTTAAAACTCTTTTTAAAATTGTATCTACTGAGTTGGCCATAGTGATCCACCTTTTGAGGCTGAGTCAGGAGGATGACATATCTAAGGCCAACCTAGGCTAAATAGTGAAATCCTGTCTCAAAATCAGAACCAAATAAAACTAAAGAAAAAAAAACCAGATTATCAATTAAGTCCAGAAGCGATGGGACATTCCTGTAATCCCGGCACTTCTGAGGTGAAGGACGAGGGTGAGGAGCTCAGCATCCCCTGGATACACAGCCAGTTCTGGACAGCCCAGGCAACATGAGGCCATGTCTGAGAACAAAGCCAGAACCACCTACTGCTACTGTCTTCACTTACACAGGAGCAAGCTTCTGCATCTTCTCAGCTCCATCATATAAAGATGGGATACAACGAGGGTTGCAGGGAGGTGGAGAGAGACAGTAGATATCAAAGGCCTTGTGATGGAAACCAGGAGACGTAAAGCAGTGTGTGGATATGAACAAAGAGTCTAGAGACTCATGGGGCAGAAGCATCCGACGTGCCTAGCTGGGACCCAGGTAACCTGCACTTGCCGTCTGCCTGCTATGCTAAGGCAGTGGAGAGTCAGCACTGAGAAGAGCAAAGCTCCAGCTTCCATGTAACTTACCATCTACTGAGAGAGAGAACAAATGTACCTCATGAGTGTTGTGGAAACTAGAGTAGCTGTGATCATCTGTGAGATCACAGGGTTGGTTCACTAGCCTTCTCATGTGGAAGGAGAGGAGAGCCTCTGCTTCTTTCTGTCTGTCTGTCTGTCTGTCTGTCTGTCTGTCTGTCTCTCTCTCTCTTTCTCTGTGTGTGTGTGTGTGTCAGGGTGGGAGGGCCACTCTTCTTGGTTGTGTTGGTGTTGTAAGTTGGTTGTTCTCCTCTAAGTAACCCTTTACCTGTATTCCCTTGAGTAACTCCAAAGAACTGCTTTGCTGTGCCAAGTTAGACTTAAGCTAGATGCTATGTGGAGAATGTGCCCCGTGTGCAAAGGCTGGATCCCAGGATGCCATTGAAAGGTCCATGTTATCTAGGTGAGAGAGGACGGCACAGACCAAGGTCGTTAGGGAGTGCTAGAACATGGCTGTTTGTTTGTTTCTAAGAGCATAACTAAGTGAAGTTTTGGAAGGATTAGAGAGGGTCTTAACAAAAAGAATGGGACTCAGATATTTGGCCTGAGTATCTAGTGGATCAGAGAAAGAGAGAATTTAGACAGAGAAGTTTTGTGGGGAAGGTAGCTGCAATTAATGGTTTATTTTTTGATGACTGTTAAATGTCTCAGTGGCTATTTGAGAACATACATAGAATTCAGTGCAGTAATGCGTCTCAGTGTTAGGCTGTAGCTGTGGCCAGTTACTCTGAAAGGACAAGTGGAGCTGAGGGGAGGGTGTGGACAGTGTGAGGCAATAGGCAAAGGACTTGCTCATCCTCCTTGATATTGTTCTCATCAAAGAAGGTGCACGAGGTCTGCTCACCAGATCTTCCATAGTCTATCAAACAACAGATGAAGATCAATGTGATGAAGCCAACTCAAGTCAAATAGCTTTGATCATAGCAGGAAATCTATCCAAAAATTGTGCCAACAGTTCATTCCTTGGTGCAGAACTGTCAACTCTTAGCTACTTTGGTGATGTGAGGGACATTGAAGTACAGCCTTATTACAATGAACTCCAGTGTCTAAAAATGTTCTTATTTTGGGTTTGTACCACAGTAAGAGCCAAGATTTTAAGCTTTACTAAAAACAAAACAAAACAAATAAACAAGACTTTATCTATTTATGTTCACTTAAAAAACTAATAGTGATATATTATTTTAATATATCATACAGTTAATATATTTGGAGTTATTTTAAAATTTATACTGAGAAAAATGTATGTATTTTCAGTATTGCTGTAGATAAGCATCTATGTAAGACCATTCAACTGATTGTTGTTTTATATCAAACAACTTATATAATACTTATTTTTATTGTTACAATATTTTAAAGACTATGATCAAAAAAACCTCAAAAGGTATAGCAGGTATTAATGGAGGTGGTCTCTGGGAGGAGTTGGGGTACAAAAGGGAAAGAAGAAATGTGATGTAATTCTATTTACATAAAATACATTTTTAAATGTTAACAAGTTCAGATAAATTGAAATTATGTATCTTTTCTCATCATAATGCAATAAAACTTAAGTCAATAAAAAAAATGAGAGGAAGCCAAGGGTGGAGCCAGTGAGCGAATGAGAGTACACACCCGGACATCTGAGTTCTTGACTATTGTCCTCCCTGAGTGGAGCTCTGTTACGGGGACAGTGTGGGATCTCGAGACCCAGCAAAGCTGAGGATCCACTCAATCGAGCAAGACTGAAAGTGGAACTGGTGGCACTCTGCCGTCTGTAATCACGCTCAGATCCGTCGTCCTGAAGGTGGTTCATGGAAATGGGAGACAGACACTGAAGAGATGGCCCAGTGGTTCAGGGCGTGTGCTGCTCTTTCAGAGAACCTGCATGTGGATCCCAGCGCCCATGTGAGCAGCTCACAAACCACCTTTAACTGAAGCTCCAGGGGGACCCAACACCTCTGGCCTCCGAGGACAACTGTACTGCAAACTCCCCCACTTGGAGGATACACAGGCACAAGATTTTACAAAGGAAGGAAAGAAAAGGCAGTGACTAAGAAGTTCTAGCTCTTTGTCTTTTGAGATTCTGTGACTCAAGGCATATGTGCTTGAGGTGACAAGTTATTGTGGATGGATTTTCACTTTTGTAATTATAAAATGGCTGGCTATTGTCCAAGCTTAACACCCACTTCATTGATGGACAGTAGCTCCATTTGCAGAAACCCTGTAGATCAGGGACTTTCTCTCGGGTTCTTTCTGTGGGTTCTCAGTCTGTTTGTTTCTTAGTCAAGGCCGTGGCCGGAGGCATTTGCCTGGGATTACTAAGTCAGGATATCCAGGTACAGTCCACTGATAATCCACCAGAGTCAGATCTACTCTACTGTCTCTGTTTTGAAGGTGACTGTGGCACATTTGTGAGAAGCAGCTCTGGGGTTGAGGAAGGATGTTGATGTGGAGAGACTCTTGCCAAGTCTGTTAGAGAGCAGTAAGATACTCGACAGCTGTCATTGATACACCACTGCATGGTACTGTGTTGCTGTTTGCAACCTCAGTGAAAGTGCATGAACCTGACTTTGAACCTTGGTTATCTGGATGGTGGTTCAATGTCTCTTTGTGATGGCTAGGGTCCTGCCAGTGGTCCTCCCATGCTGATCCACTAACAAGGTTCATGCTATTCGTTATAATGGAGTGATTAAGCCCTGCTATTGGTCTGGGGTGTGTCTACAATGCCTGTCTTTTAGCTGTAAGTCTGGATGCTGGCGGTCTATTGCCATCTCTTTTGTTCTTTAGCCAAATCTCAAAGAACAGGCACTTTCTCTCCTGTGCCTCCTATAAGGACATTGCTAATGTGTCTGAGAGTAAGTTGAGGAATACTTTGATTAGTTTTTAATCTAATCTCTCAGGACATCAGAGAAATATATGTTTGGAAATATAAACAAGACAATTTTTATGGAAAATAGCCTATAAATTTTGCCATTTTCTTTGGCAGAACAGTATTAACATCTGGTTAGCAAACTGTGGTACCCTTAAGAGAATTGGAGTTGGTCCAATTTCCAATAAAATATTGGATTAAGTGACTTCACTTGAGTTTTTATTATTTTCAAGTACATTTTTAAGCCTCTCTTCTCCCTGTAATTTGCAGTTCGCATTTCCTCATAAGCCATGATTGTTGTTGGTAAGATGAATCATTCTCAGCACCAGCATTTGTAGGCTACCACAGAAATACCTCAGAATCAAAATGCCAGGTTACTGACTGGCTGCAGACCGGGAGGCTCCATCTCCTAAGAGGCAACTGTTTTCTGGAGTCCTCTGGTTGAGAGGGAAGGGCCTGGTATCCTTGGGTACTGGTGTAGTACCATCAACTTCACATGTCTGATATACCTTAGCCCCAAGGTAGCCTCTGGTAGACTTATTAAGTCTGAAGCATTGTAGATGTCATGCTCTATGTTGGAGTGGTCAAGACTACCAAATACAGAGGATTCCCAGGCAGTAGTGGATCTGGGAACACAACCTCAATTATTCATTCCTTTTAAAACCTACAATGTTTTCATTAATTATTTCAGACTTTTATACAGTGTATTTTGATCATATTCAATCCATCTCCTCCAGATCTCCTCCCACTTCCCTGACCTGCCAACTTCCTATCCTCTTTTAAAAAAATATTTTGATGTGGGCTGGAGAGATGACTCAGCGGTTAAGAGCACTGACTCCTCTTCCAGAGGTCCTGAGTTCAAATCCCAGCAACCACATGGTGGCTCACAACCATCTGTAATGAGATCTGATGCCCTCTTCTGGGATGTCTGAAGCAAGAGGGGGTGGAGTGAGCAAGGATGGAGAGAGAAGAAAAAGTGTCTGAAGTCAGCTACAGTATACTTACATACAATAAATAAATGAATGTTTAAAAAATGATTTGATGTGTGTGTTTTACTCACATGTGTATCTATGCACTCATGTGCATGCCTGGTGCCTGTAGAGGCCAGAAGAGGGTGTTAGATGATGGAGACCTGGAGTCACAGATGGTTGTGAACTGCAGTGTAATGCTTGGGACTGAACCCAGGGCTCCTGCAAGAGCAACAGGTGCTCTTAACCACTGAGCATCTCTCCAGCCCAATCCATTTCTTTTTATTTCTTATCACCCACCAAGTCTAATCTGTGCTTACCAGGTACTCATGGGTATGTGACCATCACTGGGGTGTGGTTGACTTACTAGGAGTCAGTCACAACTGACTCTGCTTCCCCCAGAAGCCGCCACAGTTCTACCATGAGCCTCTTCCCATCCCACACTAGAAAGCTGCGATGGTTTGTACATGCTCAGCCCATGGAGTGGCACTATTAGGAGGTGTGGCCCTGTTGGAGTAGATGTGGCCCTGTTGGAGTAGATGTGGCCCTGTTGGAGGAGGTGTCGCCCTGTTGGAGTAGATGTGTCACTGTGGGTGTGGGCTATAAGACCCTCATCCTAGCTGCTTGGAAGTCAGTCTTCTCCCAGCAGCTTTCAGATGTAGGTATAGAACTCTCAGTGACTTCTGCCTTGAAGATAATGGACCAAAACTCTGAACCTGTAAGCCAGCACCAATTAAATGTTGTCCTTTATAAGAGTTGCCTTGGTCATGGTATTTGCTCACAGCAGTAGAACCCTAACTAAGACAAATGCTGCCTGGTTCAGTCATGTGCAGGTCTTGTATAGGCGACCACAGTGCCATGAGCTCATCTGTGAGGCCATCCTGTCTTTCCCAGAAGATGCTGTCATCTCTGTTCCTCCCTGACCCACGGGTCTTAAAATCTTTCTTCCCCCACCCTCTTTTACATTGTCCCTCCCCTGAGCCTGGGAGGGGAAGAGCATAGCCATCCCATTTATGGCTGTGTACTCCTGTACACTGATTCTCTGCACTCTGATCAGTGGTGAGTGAGTGAGTGAGTGTGTGTGTGTGTGTGTGTGTGTGTGTGTTAACCACCATCCACAGCCCAGGAAACTTCTCCGATGCGGCCTAGGAGCTGTACTTTTCTGTGCAGAGACACACGTGGGGCACTTTAGAGGGCAATTAGATACCACATCCTTTTAGCAGAATAGCAGTAGTAAATTATCCCCTGCGGCCTATGTGTTCCCTAGCCATATGCTCTTGCTAGATTTATACTAGACATGTGTTTCCTGTTGACTAGGCCTTAAATCCAATTGGAAAGCAGTTGGTCACCTCCATAACATTCATGCCACAATTGCACTCTTAGGCAAACCTTGCCACATCCACCACAGACTACTAATGTCTAGTCCATTCCACTGGGTCTCCCAATACTGCTTTTGAGACTATGATGGAATCACCATGAGAAACTTGACTGGCTTGTTTTCAAGATCAGTCTTCTTACCTGCCATCTTTTCCCCCACGGTTATAAGTCCAGTATAAGTACGTGCCCAAGACCGAGACGAATACTGTCTCATCTGTCTGGGTTTACAGTTGGGCAAGTCAACCAGGAAGGAGAGGTACTTCCCAGGTGAGGGTCTAGAACTTAACCCTTCTCACCGGTCAACTGGAAGAGCCAGGACTAGTGTGCTCAGCTGTAAAGGTGGCATGGTGGTACCTCCTTATGTTGGAGAAGAGAATCAATGGGACTGTAGAGTAGCGAGTGTGCAGAGTATTCCCAGAAACACCTGCTCAGGGTTGTGCATGCTACTTGTTCCATAAAACTACAGTCCTGGTTGACATGTGCAAAGTTGAGAACCAAATGCTGTCATCCTGTGGACAGGGGTGGTGGAGGGAACCAGGGGAAGAGCCTGCTTTGCAGATAGGGTTTTTTACCAGCATGCAGTCACACAAGCATCCGTGCTTGCACTCTTGTGTGGTTGGATTTGAGGGAGGTTTACTACTGTCACACATGCCACAACTTTGGAGGGGAGGGATTGTTTTTTACTTTGTTTTATGTAGGCCATGAACTTTAGGCCCTTCCAAAAGTGAGGCCTGGAATTATTATTTCTGTATACTGTTGTTTAAATAAAACAAGATGGAGTTGTTCCTCTCCCATGAGTGACATCTGAACTGTGTTCATCTTGGAGTTTATTTACCTGTTATTGATAGTGGATTTCTTTGTTTAGAAATATCAGACCTGCAGAAAGGCTGCAAAAAATACAATGGAGTCCTGATACCCAGGCCCACTTGGTTTCAGTGCTTGCATTTATGAATAGGGGAAGTTCAGTTGATATCCAGTTAATGCAGATTCTGTGACTTTACCATTCACAGCCACATCAATGCTAAAGAAAGGCCCCGGAAGCATGTATTCTGTGTCATGGCTGCATCTCTGTTTCAGGAAGGCCTTCCATGGCATGGCTGCTTCTCCTAATGGCAGTGCACCTTGTCTTTTCTGTGCCAGACTTTAACACTTACAGTGAAAGTCTCCTGTGCTGAGTTCTTTTATGCCTGCCTTGTCTTGTGCATGCACGCACACATACACACACAGGATAAATGAACACTAAAGGCAGATGCCAGGACCAACATCCTGGGTCATCCTGTTACCTCCAAATGCTCTCTACCCTGACACACGTGTGCCCACCCTTACAGGTTATTCACAGATGCTTAGGTCACATTATGCACACACGTAAAGTAGCTGATCAGATATGTGACTTGGGTACTAGCTCTTCACCGGTTTTTCCCCTCGTGTATACTTTCCTGTTCTTTTCTCCTTAAGGCTCAACTGCAGGTCTTCAGGCCTGCTGGAGGTTACTCCTGCTCCGATTTTCTGTTGAATGTGTTTTTCCCTTTCAATTGCTTCTGTCCGTGTGTCTTACCAACCTTCAGTTTGGAATTCGCTGGTTATCCAGACCTCTGCTCCCTTCCTGTGGGACATTGTGGTTTTCATCTCTAGACCTTTGCTCTGTGTCTTTAAAAGGTACCTTCCAGTCTCCCCTTGCTCTCAGGCTTCCCTCTGCTAGGAGGCCTGGCTGTAAGCTCTCTCTCTGTGTTATCTTTGTGCCACCTCTGCTGCTTAGTTTGCTGCCCCTTGGTTTATATGCGCTGTTGCTTGCACATTGGTAGGCTGGCTGATGTTTGGATTTCTAGTATGCTCGGTGTTCCTGTATTTAAGAAACAGCTTTAGACTTTGTTGCTGTTAAGTTATGTGGAGATGGTTTGCTTTACCTGAACCTTGCTTTCAGATGTCTGTCAGAGTGAGACAAGAGCATCCCTGGATGCAGGTTCATTTTGCTCACTACTGAGGCAGTGACTGCTGGGCCAGATGGGCCCTTCTGGGGTTTTCCTTGGTGACTTGTGAGCTCTGTAGGTTATGAGCTGTTGAGGGTTCACTGCTCATATCCTCTTAACCTGTGCTAGCCTGAGAGCACTCTGCTCGCTTGCTCTGGGGCTCTTTCTCCACTTTCCCTGTTTTCTTAGGTGGGTGTAGTACTGTTTGTCCACTGAAGGTGCAGGGTGACAGCAGGAGTCCCTTCTCGAGGTGCAGTCATCTTCCTTTCCAGGCTCCTGGAGTGAAGGCTATACTCGGCTCCACCTTGTCAGTCTGCCTCTGGAAGCCTTCAGGTTCCCTGAACCTGAAGCTGGGCAGGCGTGGGCTTAGCTTTTACATTCTTTCCATCACAGCGGCTGCAGACCTTATTACCTAGCTCAGTTGTAGACGTTTTTTTCTCCGGGATGTTTTGTTGTTTTAAGTCATTAGGTAGGTCAATCTTTTTGTCTTACTCTATTTTGGCCAAAGCGGAGTTTAAAAAGTAATTCAATCTCCCCTAATTCTGATTTACTTAAGTGGAAACAAAGGCAGGACAGTGGGTTTGTAAAGACCGAGTAAGACAGCATCAGTTCTGTTCCTATAGCATATGGAATGTGAGGTGCCAGTTAGCTGCTGTGGTCACATGACAAGGGGTGTGAAGGGAGCCAACACCTTTGTTCTGATTCCATTTCCCCATGGTACAGCGCAAGAGCTGCTTTCTAGGCATGATCCCCCACCCCAACCCCTTCCCATATTTGCTTATTTTTAGCAGGGTTACAACATCATTCCAAGTACTCTAGATTATCTAAATAGTATGGGCAATAAGATTGTTCTAAGTCCTAATCATTTAACTCTGGCACTCAGCCCTGGAGTGAAGTCTGTCTCCATCTGCCTAGTTGTCACTTTGTGGATTAGGCAGCCCCACAAGGCAGGCCTTTGGGAGACATAAGCTGATGGACACAGTGCCTGTCACAAGGAGGGGCCTTCATAAATAACAGCAAAGTTCACCCCAGAGATCCGAACTGAAATGACTACCTCTGACTCCTGACCTCCCAGGCACCACTTGTGTGTTTGTGGCCTTGTCTTCCCTTGGCCCCCTTTCTGAGACCTGTGTAGATCATACTTGTTATATAGACCAGGCTGGCCTTGAGCTCACAGAAATCCTACCTCTGCTTATGAATGCTGCAGTGAAAGGTGTGCCCCCACCGTGCCCAGCCACCGCCTTCTTCCTCCTCTTGAATGTTTTTCATGCATGTATGTTTGTATACTAGTGTGCATATACTGGTACCCTGTAAGAAGGTGGTATCTGATCTCTTGGGACTGGAGTTACAGATGCTTGGAAACTGACATGTGGGTGCTGGGGACTTGACTCGGTACTCTTAGCTGCTGAACCACCTCACCAGCCTGTGGCTGAGTCTTTTAATATATATTTTAATAATGTGTGTGTGTGTGTGTGTGTGTGTGTGTGTGCGTACACATGTGTGTATGTGTGTGTGTGTGTGTGTGTGTGTACACCTCTGCACTGTTACCAGAATCTATTTGTACACATTTTTCTTATTTGAGGCCCAAGTCTCTGTCTCTGTTTTATAATGAGAAAACTGAGACTCGGGGACAGTAAGCCGTGACCTCAGGACTAGGGTGCCAGTAAAGGACCCAGCTCAGAGAGCAGTATAAGAGCTTGGGTGTGATGGGGGATGCCTCAGAGCCACTCTGGAAGCTGAGCTGAGCTCAGGAGCTAGACACTAGTCTGGAAACCAAGTGAGACCTTTCTTACTCCTAACTGCCAAACCGTCCTTGACATTGTCTGTGTGGCTTCCTAGGGAGGCGCTTTGCTGAAGGTTCACTGCAGGCTGCTCGCCCACAGTGGATTCCGGCTCCTTTCAGGGCCGCAGCACGGGCTACCTTACTGCTTTTACCTCAGTGTTTGCACAGCATGTAAGAAATACACGGTATCTGGGAAAGGAAAAACATGACTTATATTCAAAAGTTTACTTCTTCAGGTTGCATGTGATTATTAAATAACAAATCCAGATTTGCTAAAGACAATCTTATAATAGTAAGTCTTTCTGTACGGTTCAAGCATGTAACTGTATTCTCAGATTTTAATTTTCAGAGGAGGCATCTTCTTGGTGGCTACTACTAGTATTATTTTCTTTTCAGGCTAAAGCTTTTCCAGAATTACATCAAATGGAGCTGCTGTTTGCCAATTTTATGGAAGTTGTAATAATTCCTTTAGTAGATTCTATTTATAGATCAAATGTCTGACTAAATATAATTACTTACAGCTAAATCCGATCAAAGCAATAAGCTCAGAATAATTTATATGGAATTTAAGACAAAGGAGGGAGGCAGGGCTTGCAGGGAAGGGCGTACTCAGATGTTTCTGTAGGAAAAAAATGGCTGTTTTTTCAAACCATTGTCTATATTTGTTTTTAAAAAACATAACAAAGCAAACCAAAACAAGTACCCAGCCTTTATCTCATCTGAGTGTCCTCGAAGGAAGCAGTCTTCTGAGATTTAAGCTGGTAATTATCAGGATTTATTTGTGGTAACTGATAAATTGTATTGTCTTTGGCTTTCTTGGCATTAGTGCAGTTGTGTTCTTTGAAGGGTCCTACCCTGACGGTTTTTCCTTTTGTTTGTTAGGATGGGGGAGGGGGAAGCACACCTTCACTGTCTATGCAGGTTTCATTCAGGTCCCTGGAGATCTTAGGGCAGTTAATTGCTAGTATTATTTATTTCCTCAGCTGTAGTTGGTGGCTTCACACCTACCTATCAAACAAGCTTCCATCCCTCTAGTGACAGGTCTGCAGCCTTGCTGTCACCAAAATGCCTCCAGTTAGGTGTGCATTCCTTGCTTCAAGTTCGAAAGGGACTGAGGTTCCCTGGCTGTGGTTTCTGGCTGTGCCATGTCTGGAGCCTGGCAGAGGTGGTTCTTGCCTCCCCGCACCCCTGGTGGGGATCGATGGCTGCTCTGTCTCCAGGCCCTCTGCTCTCTGGACTTTTCCTTCTGCTTTTGTTGTTCATGATTCTGTCTTCCTCCCCTTCCTTTCTCTGTTTCCCCCTTCTTAGCTCCCCCTCCTTCCACTCTTTCTCTCTCCCTCCCTCCTTCCCTCCCTCCCTCCCTCCTTCCTTCCCTCCCTCCCTCCCCCTCTCTGCTGACCTGCTTAGTTGACTTTCTGTCTCTATAGCATCCGAGATCTATAAAGAAAGAGGTCTCTTTGTTGACAGTTGTAAGAGTTCCAGGATGTGACTTGAGCATCCATCCCACATTTGCTGAGGGTTTGTGCTGCACTGTGCGTGTGGGAAAGGAGAAGGGAAGGTAGGTTCTAGTCGCACACATTGCACTTGAGAGAAGATAAAAGCCTAGTGGTAAACCAAAAGGACCATGTCCCTCAGTCTCTCTCACACAAACTCTACTCACATACACTATGTATGATTTGGATGAGTTGTTACTTTGAATATTTGCTTACTAATGTGGGACCAAAGCATAGTACAGAGAGAGAGAGAGAATGAAGACCAGAGACCGACTGTTAACAGTGTCAACAATGCAGTCTCATCCGAGGTTGTTGGTGCAGTTCTCCCTGCTCTCTGAGGAACAACACTGAGGACTTGGGCAGTTGTCTACATTTTCATTCACGTTTGTGGAGATGATGGTGGTTCACTCAAGCACGGGATCTGCCAAGCTGGCTTGACCATTACAGGATGCTCGGGTGATAATTCAGAATCCGTTAGTATTAAAGTCACCCTCCTGATTTAATTATGGCCCTTAAAGGAGCAGCGGCAGTACTTCTACATGGTCAAAGATTTAAGCTTGATAGGGTTCATAGCCAGCCTTTTCAACTAGTTTTTTAAACATAGCCATTAAGTTCTTCATCTATAAAATAAGAGAATTTATCTTTACAAGCCCCGCTTTGTCTGTGACTTTATGTTTTTATCCTTTAGATAAGGAACATTTCACAAATCGCCCGTTTTGTTCAAATTCTTGTTAGGTCCGGCATTCTGTACTATGAAGGAGCCTTGGACTTAGTATCTCAGAATATGACATTTACATGTTTTCTACTAACTTAATCATTGAGTTTCTGAGATAATCGCTTCCCTTTCTTCAGGCAAGCCTTTGAAAGTCTGAAGTTATGGATAGTGACAGCCAAGCATAACTGTGAGAGGGAGAGTAGGTAGAGCCTGGGGGATCTCTGAGGATCATTGCACAGCCAGCCTGCCCTACCTGTGAGCTCCACATCCAGTAAGAAACCTTGTCTTATAAAATAAGGTGGCTGGGTTGGAGAGATGGCTGTCAAGAGCACTGGCTGCTCTTACAGAAGGTCCTGGTTCAATTCCCAGCACCCAATGGGAACTCACAACTGTCTGTAACTCCATTTCCAGGGCATCCAATGCCCTCCTCTGATATCAGTGGGCACCAGGGACACACATGATACAGAAACATACATGCAGGCAAACAGTCACACACACAGGGGATAAGTAATATTTAAAACTAAGATGAGGCTCATTGAACAAAGATACCCAGCATTGACCTCTGGTGTCCATATTTGTAATGGACTTTAGCAGGTACACAACACCCCAGATATAAGCATACACACAAAAATACAGTGATTTGTGAAAAATGGATATATACTCAGTCTATACTCAGTACTCAGTGAAAGTTCAAAGAGGTGGGCTGTGTAAGACTGGGCAAAATACAGAATTACATGTATGTAAAATGTTCATTTATCTCTCAAGATGGGTGCATCTTGCTTTAAAGGAATGCATTATACAGAAAGTCAGGCTTCAACTGCAGAGGCTCTAATGAGAGATCTGTTTGTAGAGGTCTGAGCAGAATCAGGAAGCTGATAGAATGGTGAGTTCTCTGGGCACAGCATGACTGCAGGGCTGGAGATGGAGAGCACCTGACAGGAAGCTCTCCTTCAGGAGTCTTATGGCATCAGTGAGCTTGGCATCAGGAGGCAGGGAGCACCTCCCTCCCAGAGAACTGAGCGGTGGGGCGGAGGGCTGGGTTATCAGTCCATAAAGGAGGCTGGTGTGGTGGAGTGTGGATGGCACTTAGCACTTAGCATGGTCACCACAGAAAGGACAGCTGTCAATTAACAGTAAATTCAACTTCCAAACAGAGTAAAGTACACCCCTGAATATACATGAATCCTTCTATTCTTGTGCATGACAATTTATTCTGCAAGCACTTCACAGATAATGATTTCCACTCTGCCTTTTGCATCCCTTCAGGAGAGAGAGTTGTATATAATTGCTAAAAGCCGAGCCTAGCTCCAGAGATTTGTTTCCTTCTGTAAATCCTCATTTTATTCAAGAAAAGGAGATGTGCTAGTGGTGTTGACATTTCCTTTAAAGCTGATGAAAGATATTTTAAATTAAGCATGAATCTTTGAAGACCTCCATAGCTCATTTTTAAAACATGACCCATTCTCTGAAGTGCGTGAACTGTGAGAAAGGAGTCTTTCTGCATAAGCACTCAGTGTTTTCTTTTGAACGATTCATTACTAATGTAATTATCGGACTTGTTACAACTGATCACACACAGGATGATCTTTTTCTGTATGTTTCTGTAATCCACGTATCTCTGATATGACATGGGTCCCCATCTGCTGACTGCTTTGCTTAAGTCACCAGAGTCTTCATCCCTGAGCAAGAATTCTGTGTGAGGAATACACACACACACACACACACACACACACACACGGCCCTGCAATAACTTTTAATGCCTTTGTGAGTCCTAAAGATTTAGCCTTTGTGTTCAAGCTCCCAGACTCTGTGAGGAAGCACGGAAGAGAGTTTGATTATTGTCTCTGGAGGCGTCAGACTTTGCAAGGTACTCTCAGCTTTTGCCACAAGATGTTTGTTTATTGCACTGCTTGAACCAAGGTGCTAACAAGCAAAAGGAGACGAGTGAAAAGGGATGCATGTTGAGTTACCAAAGGGGCATTCGCAGGTCCACTGAGCAGCCACTGAGTTCTCTTTACAAGTGAAAACCACAAAGTGAGAAAGTGATTTCAAGGGTAGGGTTTATTCTAGACTACAGGTGTCTTTCCAGAACTTCTTGGAATCATACTGACATGTTGAATGGTATTTATTTTGTTAGTGTATTTTGTAGAGTCTCAAAATACATGCTGTTCAACCTTTTCAAGTAAGTCTTCATGCTCTTTTAAATATCTTTGCACACCCTTTCAGCACAGCCCACTGCTCTATCAGTTTAAACACTTGTCCTACTAGACAGAGAAGTCACACACCACAGTGTGTGCTCTCGACTCCAGTGTGACTTCACAGAAATATTGTAGCATCATGTTTCCACAACAGCACAAAAACATTCTTTGTAGTGTTGCAACATTACAGTAAAACAAAAACAAATGGTGGGTGAGTGGGTGTGAAGAGCAGCCTGTCTGCAGAGACTGGTTGACTGACGAGAATTTTAGTACTGCACAGAGATTGGAATGTTCCAGGTTCAGGGACTGAGTTCTAGCCTCTGGAACAACCATTTCTTGTCGTCCTCTGTGCTGGAACCAACACCTTGTGACTTACAGATAGAGACCTATGTGGTGTAGAGGGTAGCCTTTCACTGTTGTGGTTCTCCATGTGGCCTTTCTCCACTAGGGCATCCTCCTCTGTGAAGTCCAAGCAAAGTCCTCCAAGAAACTTGCTTTTGCCTGGATAAACCAGTCCCACTTGAAGCTGCCATCGCACTGCAGAGATCTGATGAGTGTTTGTTTCTTTGATTATAACTTTTTTTGCACATCTGCCTTTCCTAATTGCAGTTATCTACAAAGACCAGAATTAATCATGTTTACATCCATTGTCTAGAACTCTCAAAGTAAGGAAATGCTAAGGGAGAGGTTGTGGGAAGAAGAAGGGCCATATAAGTAGACATTTAAAAAGCTGTGGATAGGAAATGCACTTTGTTTAGATTTACATGCTCTCATGAGCTTAAAGTAGCCTTACAGAACCTGTTTCTAGGATCTTGACCTGTTCACAGGATCTTGACCTGTGTATAGGATCTTGATGTGTTTACAGTATCTTGACATGTTTATAAGGATCTTGTTTGTTTATAGGACCTTGACATGTTTACAGGATTTTTAGGTGTTCACAAGATCTTGACATGTGTACAGGATCTTGACATGTTTGCTTACAGGATCTTGACATGTGTACAGGATCTTGACATGTTCACAGGATCTTGACACGTGTACAGGATCTTGACACGTGTACAGGATCTTGACATGTGTACAGGATCTCGACATGTTCACAGGATCTTGACATGTGTACAGGATCTTGACATGTATACAGGATCTTGACATGTTCACAGGATCTTGACATGTGTACAGGATCTTCACATGTTTGTTTACAGGATCTTGGCATGTTTACAGGATCTTTGCGTGTTTACAGGACTCTTGGCTGACATTTGACACTGTTTCTTTGGATAGTTCAGTTCTGTTAGTAAATAGCATGGAAAAACAAACCCAGAACTTGAGAAAGGTGTGTTGAGAGTAGGATTTCAACATACAGAATTGACAGTTGTCTCTGTGCAGTTAGGACTCAGAAAGTCCATATGTCCAGAAATGAGCTGGACTGTAGAAGGATTTCTGGCAGTTAGATAAAAGTCAGCATTCCCCAGGGACTTGTGAAATGGGAGTCATTTCCCTTGCCTCTGGCAGAGGGGAAATCTGGCTCTCCATTGACTATACCTGTGGCGGTGGCTATCAGCATATCAAAGCCCACGCTGGCCTCCTGGCTCCTGCAGTCCCTATTCACAAGTGCCCATTATACATTTCAAAGCTCTCTCGCTGCTGTAGGCCGCTTGGTGAGTGGCGTGCTCTGCCATGGCTTTTCAGACATAATTTTTTTCATTCCCAATATTGTTAAAAATAGATTTAATTAGACATGTGCAAGGGATCTAATTTTGGTTCTGGTTCTGTATTGTACTACTCAATAAGACTTGGCAATATTTTCTAATACGCTGACAAATTCAGAGTAAAAAAGAGAAGTGATGAGAAGTACACAAAGGGCTGTGCACGTGCACAAATGTTAATAACTGCACATAGGTTTCATTCTTCCATTTGTGTGTGTGCGCGCGCGCGCGCATGTGTGTGTGTGTGTGTGTGTGTGTGTGTGTGTGTGCATGAATAGGCTTCACCACCGAGCACAAGAATTGTGTTCTTGAAGCATTGCAGAAACAGCCCCTGGGCAGAGGTGCTGAAGCCATTAGCACTAATGAAAAGAATCCCAAGAGACTCCCTAGATGGCTTCTGTTTGCTGTGGCAGCCCCTAATGACATCAACTGGGTGGATTCTGTTGGTTTTTGTTTTGTTTTGCTTTGTTTTTTTGGTTTTGTTTTTTGTTTTTTCTTTTTTCAGAGTTTTGCTTCTGTGCTTGCAGGTTCATGTTCCCATTTCCTGGCAGCTAAGCTTTTAGCAGTGATACACTTCATACCTGTCTATTCCTTCATGGCTTTATTGCCTGCCTCCATTCCTCTCTTTCCTTCCCTCCCTTCCTTCTTGCATACGGTTTTTTGTGTACTCCAGGCTTCCTTTCAGCCCACAGTCCACCAGTCCATCCTCCCACTCCCCCACCTGCACCCCCACTCCCAGTGCTGGAATTATAGGCAGGAGCCATTGCTGGGCTCATTCTGATATCAGATGGTTGCGCAGGTCACACTAGAGCTCCGGCAGAAGACTGGAGTGTGCTACCAGCCACTGAGGACTGCTCCGTAGCTCTCACAGCGCAGGCCACCGAGCGGTTGGAGCCACCACTGAGTGGTCCTGAGCTGCAGTGCAGACACCCGAGTAGAGGGAAAAGGTGGAGGGAAAATAAAGTTCATAAAAACTAAAAAAAGCTAAAAAAAAAAAAAAAAAAAAAAAAGCAACAATCAATTTGTTGCTGACTGAGGTTTTGAAGAGTTGATTTTTGTTGTTGTGTATGTCTGTGTATTTGTGCACACGTGTGTATAGCTATCCTTGGACTCCTGAAGATTCACTAGAGCTGGAGTTACAGGAACTGAACCTGGTCTTTTGCATGAGCACCCAGTGGTCTTAACCACTGAGTCGGCTCTCCAGCCCACCCCACCCCCATCCCCAACCCCCAGTGAGAAGGGTGCCCTTATACTTGGCTTTGAGAGTGTTAAACAAGAAAGACAAATGGAGGAAAATAACTTTGAAGAAAGCAAGTGGCATCTCAGTATATGTTTTATTAGAGAAAGATACTGACTCCTTGAAGCTGTTGATGACAGTAAGGGACCTGGGGAGGGGAAAGGAGGAGAGGGAGTTAGTTACGCATTTAGAAGCAGTAATGGGATAGCTGTGTTGGCTGCATGTCATCCTGGCGAGATGGTTGGTTTGGGGGCCCAGATTTTCTCTTCTGTGTGTGCAGATGGAAGGAGAAGGATGCTGTATGGAGGTCAGCCCTGGACACTGCTTGTGTGTGGGCTGATGTACTCCTGCATGCTGGTCTGAAGTCTCTACCTGACCCTGCTGCCCCCATATCCCTGGACCAATTGCAGCTGAGATGCCTCATAGAAATGCTGGTGGTGTGGCCTGTTGTGGTCTGTGAGCAGCTTCTTTCTCCATGCTTGATAGCAGCAGGGAATGCTTGGCCTTGCTAGGAGCATGGTTGTCGGTCAGTCAGTCTGTCTGTCTATCTGTCATTGGTCCTTAGACTCACTACTGTTTAACTGAGACTGTCACTGGAGCTAGGAAGGATTTTTTCCTAGGTCCTAGGAACAATGCTGAAACATATACAGAGGCTCTCCCTTCCTTCAAAATCTGTTAAAGGTTCACTGGTACTGTAGTTACAGACAGTTGTGATTCACCATGTAGGTGCTGGGAACTCAACTCGTCGTGTGGAAGGGCAGGCAGTTGTCATAACCATTGCTCTGTCCATCCAGTTCATAACTACTGAACAGTCTGTCCAACCATGGGAAGCTCTTATTTCCTAACTCCAATGAATACGTCTCCTGTGAACAGAAGCAGACCCTTGGATTCTAGCTGGGGGTTGCGTCCAGCTGGACGGTTGGTGTCTGTTTTCTTTGATCTGTCTCTAAATTAGTTCGATAGGTCAGTTTATAGCCTGGTTCAAGAGGCTATCCCAGGTAAAGGCTGGCGTGAAGTGGGCAAGGTTCGTGGCTAGCAGCGAAGAGTGCACCGGTTCACAGAGAGTCTGGCATGGTGCCTGAGATGGCCAGTGGAGGAAAAGCTAGATACAAGCCTATCAGTTGGTAAAATTGTGGCAGAGTATGCTTCAGCAGTGTTGTTAATGAAACAATCTGCTTATTGGAGTTATTATTGGCATGTATAATACTGGAGCATAAAGGATCCAAGGTAATACCAAGAAGTGAACTAGTAATAGTCAAGTGTGGGACCTGCCCTGGGAACTGGATGAAGAAGCTACATGCCCAGTGTGCCGGAAGTCATAGTGGCCCACACTGTCTGTCAACCATGGGAACTCCAGGTTCAATGCAAACAATTACTTCAAAATAATAAGTTCCTTGGCAGGAGATATTTCATCTTTGGAGTAGAGAATGAGTTCTGCGACATATGAGGGTATTACTGGCTTGGGACAAGGCTCTCTGTTCTAATTGGAGGCTCATGTAGGACCACGTTTAGCATGCCAGCCACCTCTCTTATGTGAGCATGCCAGCCCTCTTGTGTTGCAGTGTAAATTGCCAATTAACTACTTTTATGCATGCAGAGCTGACATACCACATCATCTAGAAATGGAAGTGTCCTAAGGAACCAGTCAGAAGTTCAAGCTGACATTAGAAATCGTAAGCCCAAAGACTTCATGACATGTAGTGCTGTCAGTTTAAATTTCAGCTTTTCTACCTAGAGACAGGGCAAAGGAGCAGAGCTGATGGCCTGTGAGCTGTGCATTAGCAGATGTGCTCTGGCGAGCTGAGCGATCTGAGATGTACACCGGCTTCCTTTCACTCGGCTGTGATGTTCTGGGTGGTCAGCTGCTGTGAGGGCGGGGCAACTTGGCAAAGGCTTGCAGCAAACACGTTATTAGTTAAATAAAAAAAAAAAATCCTCTATCTTTGCTCTTAGGTGATCAGACTTGAATGAGCTGATGAGTTAAAATGTATAGAGAATTTTACTTCTCAAAATACACTTCTCTGTGTTTACATGAGAACAACTAAGCAGCATTTCACCACCTGGAAAGGTTTACCATACAGAGTATGTGGCGTGAGTACGCTGAAGAGGTGGCTCAGCAGGTAAGCCCCCTTCCTGTTTAAACCCAAGGAACTAAAATTTGATCCCTATAACCATCATTTAAAAAAAAAAATCATAGTGTGGTGATTTGTAATCCGAGCCCTGGGGAGAGAGACAGGTAGGTTTGAGTCCGTGGGGCTGCAGGTCGGCCATTCCTATCTACTTGGCAAGCTTCAGGCCAGTGAGAGACCCTGCCTCACAAACAAGCCAGACAGCACCTGAGGAATGACATTCTCTGGCCTACTCCTTCTCCCCCTCACACCACGCACACACAACACACACACACACACACACACACACACAACACAGAGTTGCTGCTCCCTCCCCTGATCTTGGTACCTAGCTGATAACTTTCCTGGCTCAAATGTTTCTATTTTCTTGATTGGTTTTCCTACAGTGTCAGGAAATCAGCCCCTGTAGTGGAGCTCTCACACTAGAGAGTCCTTGGATTAATGGTGCATCGACGCGTCATTAGATGAAATTACTGGTGAAAAAAATAAGTTTCCATCACTTACTGGTTTTAGATTACGTGCTGGCATCTGGCCTTTAAATTCCTGAATATAGAAAAATCAATTGAATTAAAAATCTTGACTGCAAGTGACAGAAATATGCTAGGTAATTCCCCCTTGTAGCTAAAGCTGTGCTCCTGCAGACAGATGGCTGCTGTGCTCATTCTCCCACTCCACCCTTCCCTGGGGAAGCACAGGGCAGGAAGAGAGTCCTGGACCTGGGGCAGGACATGCGGTGTCAGCTTTTATTCCACACTTCATGCAACGCATCTCACTTTCCCTAGTCAATTATAAAATGAGGATACCTGTTTATGTAATACACACATTCATATATACATGCATGCATGTATGCATACATATGTATGGGCTTGTTGCAGGACTAAAGTGAAAGGGATTATTTTGTTGATTCTTGTTTCAAGTGGATATTACAATTATATGGGACACAGAGGACTCACAGTCCTGGGTACAGCAGTGACACGGGGTCTGGGGTGTCAGCTGAGAAAGATAAAACACGTTTATACACTACATTCTGATCACAGCTTCCCCTCCCTCATCTCCTCCCCACCTTCCCACTCATCCACTTGAGAAAGGGATGCTTAGCTAGTTTACTGCTCAGCTGGGGGAGGGGGAACCCGTATCCTTGCAGATGTTAGCCTTAGTTACTTCACCAGCCCCTGATCGCTGGCCATGTCCCATGTGCCTGAGTCTGGAAACCTGACTAGGGCGTTAAGGAAACAGAGAGATGGCAGACGCACACACAGACGAGCTGGGCTCAGGTGGACCTTGCATGATCTTGTTGGAGTGGTGTACCAACTACCACAGAACCCAGGACCTCGGTGTGCTTACTGTGCACAGCTGGAAGGAGAGCTTAGCTGGGCTCAGATGTCCACAGGTAAGCAGTCTCAGGCGGAAACATCAAGGAGAAGGAGCTTGCAGTTGTTAGCTTTTGCAAATGCTGGTTTTTGTTTTTATTTTCCGAAGGATCAGTATTTTATTATTACAACTGAATACACAGAAAAAGGTATTAGATTTCACTATGGGTGGTTGTGAGCCACCATGTGGTGGCTGGGATTTGAACTCACGACTTTCGGAAGAGTAGTCAGTGTTCCTACGCACTGAGCCATCTCACCAGCCCCTGCAAATGCTGGTTATTTGCTCTAAAACACGTGTAGTTGCTCAAAGTCTGTAGTTTGCAAGCAGGAAGTGTCTATAAACACTCATCCTTGGCTCAGAGGAAGGCTTCGCCATGCTGAGGCTGACATGAGGAAGGCTTTGACAACGTCTACGGATCTGAGGCATTGGCCTTGACATGGTTGTGCCCTTGTCAACAACACACAGTTACTCAGGGTTCCCTCTGCTTTCTACGGTTGCTGTCTTGAAATTCCAAACAACTGTGTTTGGACATTTCATATGTGGCATCAGCTAGGCCAGTAGGGTACCTGCCTGGAACGGGAATCCTGCGCCTCTTGCCTCCCCAGTCTTCATTACCACAGGATCTCAGTGCACTACGAGCCTTGTGCCCCCTTCTGCCCTTGGCTGAGTTAAGGTATAGACACACTGGGCCTGGAGCCTGCACACCAGCCTGTGAATGGTGCCCTGGAACATCACAACAGTGAATTGCAAATTAAATTCAGGAGCAACAGTTGTCCAGAGAGACAACCAAGAAGAAGGAGTTCTCTCTGCTTTTTAAGACATTTTCATTTTGCACTGGGCCTCGAAAAATTATAGCCAGCCTGGCCTTCTCAGTGCGTGGATTTTTAGGGCCCTATCAAGACCTCCATGCCACAGGTAGTTGTGATGGCAACGAAGTCCTTTGTGGGAAAAGTAGAGTAGACATGGGGTGAGAGTGAGCGAAGTGAGAGGAAGTGCAAGGGTAATCTGGAAGAAATCGTCCCAGTCCATACATTTATTGAGTCACAATTACTCCACAGCTAGGCCTGAACCTTACATAGCAGTAATTCTTGAAAAGGCTTTAAAAAAAAGATTGTTTTTGAGGAATAGGGGAAGTGGTACCTGGAGTGAGCTCTTTGCTTTTTGGTGGTAGGAGAACACTGAGCAGTTGTTAAAGTTGACCAGATGAAGTCAAGTGGAGAAAAAGTAGGGTGGGATCACTTCTAAAATGTTTACTGAAAACGTATTGTGTGGATTTTGCTGTTCACTCTTGAGACAAGGATTTTCTTTTCCCAAAGCATGGAGAGTGCTTTCCGCCTCTTCTTGGAGCCCAAATGAACCCCTTTCCCCTGGCTCAGGGCCATCCACTCTTGGCTGGCTTCTTGGCTGGCTTCTTGGCCGTGCTGTAGCAGAAGGGCTCAACAATAAAGCCAGGCAATCTCCCACCCTGGGCTGGGCGTTTGGTTGTGAGATCTGTTGGGATTTTGAGAATGCAGCCATGAGGCATGCTGGGGGCAGCTGCCATATTGGCTCTTCCCAGTATCTTGGGAAGCTATTGGCAGTGACTACCATTATTTGACTCCCTGGGGAATGGAGTTAATGGCTCCCACAGGGATAGAATATTTATCAAAACTTGTCAGTTGTGAATACATGTTTAAGATTATGTATTTTGGGGTGTATATATATATATACATATAGATGTATATATGCATTCTTTGAATATATATTCTTTTAATTATAAATGGGGATAATGATCTTACAAAGTACGAGTAGACTAAATTAGGTAAGATGTGTAAGATGATAGACTCTTATTTAAATATTTGTACTTATTTGTGAAATAAAGTATTCTTTATACAACCATGGCTATGATATCTAAACAAGAGACATGGTATGACTCACATGCCATTTCTGATTATGTACTTATTTACTTTTTGTTATAATCTTGCTATCACAAAAGTTGTTGTTTTAAAATTGTAGCAAAGCGTGTTGCAAACATTCCCACGTGGCATTTGCTACATTGATAGCTGTGTAGACAATGTTACTCTCCAGCCCCCAAACTAGAGCTCTACCCCTGGGCCCTGCACTGATGGTGCTCACTCCACAGTCTATTTCCATGAGATTGCTTTTCCAGAGTTTCCTGTGATTGATTCTAGTCGGCCAGGACTTGCTCTCTGTATCTATCTTCCAGTTTGTTTTACTTAGTGTGGTATTTTTGGGGTTCAGCCATGTTCAGCATCAGAATTTCATTCCTTCTTATGGCTGAATAATATTCAGTTATGTGTATACATCCCATTTTGCTTATCAAGCCATTGATTGACACCTAACTGGTTTCCACCTGTTGGCTCTGAGCACTGGCATGTGCGTGTCTGCGTGAATTCTTTCTCTCAGCATTTTGAGACACACACCTTTGAGTGTGGGATCATACGCTCTTTCTGTTGGCTCTGAGCACTGGCATGTGCGTGTCTGCGTGAGTTCTTTCTCTCAGCCTTTTGAGACACGCACCTATGCGTATGGGATCATACACTATTTCTGTCTTTACCTTTTGAGGACTCACTTAGCCAAACGGCTGTATCATTGTTTTTTGTTTTGTTTTGTTTGGATATTTTGAGACAGGGTTTCTCTGTGTAGCCCTGGCTGTCCTGGAACTTACTCTGTAGTCCAGGCTGGCCTCGAACTCAGAAATCCACCTGCCTCTGCCTCCCAAGTGCTGGGATTAAAGGCATGCACCACCACTGCCCGGCAAATGGCTGTATATTGTGCATTCCTGTTATGTACCACAGTTCCAGTGTCTTCCTAATCTTTGCCTATATCTATAGTCTCCTTACTTTAAAAAGCAAAACAAATCAATAGCTATCCCAGAAAGTCAAAACCCTATCTCATTGAGGTTTGGACTTGCACTTTTCTAGGGACTGGTTACATTGTGGCCTCTTTTCCTGTGCTTATTGGTCCTGTGTGTGGTCATGGGTGTGTTATGAAGTGTTTTTTTTCTTTTGTACCTGGACTTTTGGTGTTATATCCAAGAAAAACATTGCCAAATCCATCACTTAAGAGAAGGCTTCTCAGAGCTGGAGAGATGGCTCAGTGGTTAAGAGCACCGGCTGCTCTTCCAGAGGGCCTGAATTCAATTCCCAGCAACCACATGGTAGCTCATATCTGTAATAGGATCTTATGCTCTCTTCTGGTGTGTCTGAAGAGAGCAACAGTGTACTCACATACATAAAATAAACAAATCTTTAAAAAAAGAGAGAGAAAGGAGACTTCTTTTAAGTTTTTCTTCTAAGAGTTTTGTAGTTTCATGATTAGGTCTTACAATTAGGAATTTGAATGAAGTGGGGCGTTTCTCTAATACCATGCTATGGTTTGTATATGCCTGGCCCAGGAAGTGGCACTATTAGGAGGTATGGCCTTATTGGAGGAAGTGTGTCACTGTGGACATGGGTTTTAAGACTCTCATCTTAGCTGCCTGGAAGCCAATCTTCCACTAGCAGCCTTCAGGTGAAGATGTAGAACTCTCAGCCCCTCCTGCACCATGCCTGCCTGGATGCTGCCATGCCCCTGCCTTGATGACAATGGACTGAACTGCCGAACCTGTAAGCCAGCCCCAATTAAATGTTTGCCTTTATAAGAGTTGCCTTGGTCATGGTGTCTGTTCATAGCAGTAAAACCCTAACTAAGACATACCATATGGAAAATGTACCTCAAAACTTTTGGTGTTATATCTAAGGAAAAAAAAATTGCCCAAGTCAATACCATGCAGGTTTCTAAGAGTTTCAAAATTTTATGCTTAGGCCTTACAATTAGGACTTTGCCTCACTTTGAGAGATCCTTTGCATGTGGGCCCAGGAGAAGTCCGACTTCATTCTTTTGCTTGTTTAGTATGTTTTCCGAGAACCATTTGCTGTAAAAATTGCCTTTCTCCATTGATGTGTGGTCTTGGCTCTTTGGTTGAAGACAGTCCTCTATGTGGCACAAGGATTGACTTTTGATTTTTCTGGTTTGTCTTCTTGTGTTGTTTGTTTGTTTGTTTGATTGTTTATTGTTTTCCTCCATTAGCCCTATGATACTGTTTTTATTCTTGCAGCTTTGAAGCCAAGTTCTGAAATCAGGAAGCTGGAGGCTTTCAGCTTTGTTCTTTTCCAAGATTGTTCATTTTGACTATTCAGGGTCATGAGATTTCATATGAGTTTTAGTATAGGTTTTCTTCTGTCTACTTTTAGTAAGTATTTATTTAATTTTTCTTAACTGTTAAAAGCCTGAGAGTTGCACAGACTAAGTCACTCTGGAGTGCTGATCCACAAATGATCCATCCAAGTTACATCCCCTCCCAAGGCTCAGGAATGACTAAGGAAGATGGGATGAGAAGATCCTATGAGCCACAAACCAGGGAAGACTGGGTTTGCAGGACTGCTGAGTCAGGAGCTCATGATGCTTGTTATCTGTACAAGTTAAGAGTCCATCAGAGAGTGGGATGGTGTGGGAGGGGTTCCTGAGTCCCAGCCCTCCCTCAACTGAGAAGCTATGAGCAGTTGTTTGTTTCTAGGGGAGGGACAGTCAGTTTTTTCTAATGGTGTGTCTCCTTGTAGGTTGACCACCCTCCAGTCCCCACACCCACAAGTATATAGACAGCACACTTTGGAGTGAATGAGGCAGTTATTAAATGAGTTTAAAAACCCAACATAAAGTTGAGGGGTAGGGAGGTGGGGGTGGATCTGGAAGGAGTTGAGGGTGAATATGAGAATAATATATGAAATTCTCAGAGTTTTATTGCATGTTATTAATATGTTAGTACTAAAATTCCATTTTAAGTTTGTAATGTGCTATGCCTATGCTTGTACCAGACACACTGAGCTCAGCTGTAACAGTGAATGATCTCTAAGCTTACAGCAAGGCTGTTCTAGGATGTAGTTGATCTCCTCACTGTGGGGATGCCTGGTTATTTTAAAGCCATGTCAATGTAGTGACACTATCGCATAGAATCACACACCTTTGAGCTCCCCTCCCTGCTCTTTACTGTTTACACTATTAATATGCATGGCTTCAGGCCAGCTCCCCCTCCATAAGACTGCTTCTATCTCAGAGAAAAGAAATAGATGATAGAGTTGGTGTGAAAAATCAGTTGGTGCGTTAGGCCTACTAGGCTTTGGCAACAACTGACTATTCAAAGAGCATGCCACATGCCAAGCAGCTGGAGAAGTCTTCCATCTTGAGCAGGTGTTTGAGCCGAAGAGTGAGTGGTTGACCCTTTACACTCTTCCCGCATTGCCTCTAACAAAGACTAGAGCCGGTCTCTGGGCCAAGCCTCTCCCACTGTGGGATGGGATCTCACGCAGCATCTTGGGCTCCTTTTCTTTGCCTTGAATGTTTCCTACTTGCTCCTTTGAACTCCTGTTTGATGCATTTGGACGTCTATCCTTCTGGCCTCCTTCTCTCCACTTCATGTTCCTGTGTTTACCTCCTGTCTGTCCTGCAACTTGGACTTAATTTGATTTCCATTGTGACCTTTGGATTACCTGCCTGGCTACTGTCAGACACTGTTCTGTTTTGTTGTTTGCTTGGTCCTTCCCATTCAGGTTTCTGTTTTAATTCTTTTTCAAGCCTGCCCTGGTGTTTGCTAGACTGCTCCTCATTAAGTTCTTTTGGTTTCTTCACCTTCTTCCACATTTAAACACAGTTTCTTTAGACTTCTGGTTTGTTGAATTAATTTAATTCCCCCCCTTTATGTCACTGCCCTGGGTAATGGCTGACCTTCCCACTCTCTGTTCATTGATTTCTTGACTCTCGATTTATTCTTATAGCTCATGGCCACCGAGCACGTAGCCTTGGCACAATTTGAGGCAACTCCTCCAGGGCTGAGTCCTGGACTCTGCCCCCCACTCCCTGGGAGTTCCTTCGGCTCCAGCCCCGCCCACCTTTCTGCTCATTTCCTCATTATTTCTAGCTTTTGGACATTTCCCTTCATTGGATATAACTCAGCACACAGCTTAAACTTATTTTCATATATACTATTTATTCTTGGTTTTGAGATTGAGAGATTTGAAATGTAGGATTTAAAGAAGTTTTGAGATGTAAGTCTTGGCCCTGTGTACCGTTTTCATATATATTGACTGGAGGCCTCTGCGCATGCTTAGCTACAGATGCAGACATTAACATATCCCTAAGATGTCTTTAAGATCTGTGATTAAACAATTCCTCTTTTGTTCACACATAGTACTTGGTAACTAGCTGATAAGTGAGGGATAAATGAGAGAGATCTTATGCCCCAGTCTCCATTTTGAAGTTAGAAGCTCTCTGGTAGCTTGCTCGATCCTGCAGCTCTCCCTCCGCTTTGTTTTATTTTAAATGAATGATACACAGATACTAATTAATTAAAGTGGATCAAAGGAGGGAGAATATTCAGGAAGCCCAACACCTGGGGTTTAAAATGGGACCATATATCAGCAAGAAAGGTCAATATCAATAAGCTACCAGCAGATACTTCTAGATAGAACCAGCAGACACCCCCAGGGACACTTGGGAAGGGAGAGAGTGGTCCATTTGTGCTTCCCCACTTAACTGGCTTCCTTATCGTCATAAGCAGACTCTGATAAAAGATCACCAGCTAAGTGGTTTGCTTTCTCTTGGCTTCCAAGGCTCCTTTAATTTCCCCATAAACACCGAGATAATCTCACTTAAATGAAGTGCCTTCTTGTGCCTGGCGGAGCCTGCATTCTCCATTTTCAGCTTTGAAGAGTTAACAGTGACTCTGGATGAACATCTGCTGGCCCCATATTGACACAGGAATAAATTATTCATAGTGTAGTATTTGGGAATTTTAAAAGCTCTGTGATGAATTCTACGAAACTATATTGTGTCTCCGACATCCTCAGGCCTCATTATTTTGTCGTCAATTATTCACAAAAGCTACCCGCCTCTCAGAGCATATATGGAATTCTTGAGGTCGGGTGGGTACTTGGCTGAAATGGAAGAGACCACGTTAAGACAAGCTCTTCTTTTTCTTTGGGTGCTATTTCTCTTGTGGGGAGGATTCTGGAGCTCTTTTTCTGCACCAAAGGCTGAGCTCTGTTGGCTCTGTGTGTGTGTGTGTGTGTGTGTGTGTGTGTGTGTGTGTGTTTGTGCACACATGCTTCTGTCTGTGGAGCACACATCTTGGGCTGTGCTCCTTGTGTGCAATGCAGCCAGTCTTTCCCCAGTCTCTCTGAAGAAAAGCTGCTTCAGGGATTTTTTCAGCCTGCACTTGCTATAAAAAGATTTTCTGGGTTTTGTGTGAGTGCACAGAGTGCCATCCTAAGATCTAGAGTCAAGCCGAGGGCTTCCCTGTATGTGGCTAGAAGCAGTTTCTATCTGTCTGCCACTGTGGCATCGACTCCTGCCTTCCACTTCTGGTTGCATTGTCCATAACTAGGGGATTCTTGAACATGTGTTTGTGTGTGCTTCTGTGTGCGGTACCAGTCTTTGTAACAATCAAGTGGAGCCTGTGATAAAAAATGACTACAGCAGCAGTATAATTTCATCTTGTCCTAGGATAGAACGCAGAGCCTTGTGCATGCTTGAGCTGCAACACTGTTACACCCTAAGCCCCACCCATGTTCTGTACTGCTCACAGCCAACCTACTATCTTATCTTAGTCCTGACCTCAAAAATGCTCCGTCAAGGCAAAAACTTTGCATTTCTGTGATTAACACCAAAGCAAATTTTTGGAAAAATGTAGCAGGAAAAGAATTCATGTAGCTCTGAGAAAAATGTACTTCTCTGAAGTGCTACCTACCAGAGGACTGCTCTACAACATTCTTCATGCTGTTTTATGTGCAGAACATGAGAGGAGAGACCAAGAACAGTGAGAGATGATGGACTTCTCTCTTCCTAGTGCTCTGCCCCTCTAGGAGAGAGAAGCCCAGCATCCTGGGCTGACCCTCTCACCTCACCAACAGCGTCTCATTAATGCCTTGATATATATATATATATATATATATATATATATATAGCACTGCACTTGCACTGACCATCCACTGCACTGGGACAAGGCATGCACTGCACTGGGTCTGGCTGTGCACTGCTCTGGGACAAGGCATGCACTGCACTGGGTCTGGCTGTGCACTGCTCTGTGACTGGCTGTGCACTGCTCTGTGACTGGCTGTGCACTGCTCTGTGACTGGCTGTGCACTGCTCTGGGTCTGGCCATGTACATACATTTTAGGTTACCATTTTGCTGAAGTAAATGCTAATGTGTTTTTAGGTTATGGTGAAAAATGATCAATTTTCATATTTTACCACACAATGACCTAGAATCTCATAATTGCTTACATTTTGAGGCAAACATTTACAGAACACTTTAGCTTACTTGATCTGTCTCTCCAGGGCTGGAAGATGTGGCAGAGATTGATGCTATTTCACAGAGTAGGTTGTAGGGTGGCAGTGGGAACTCCACCCTCTGTGGCCTCGGCATCATGTTCTGTGACTCCACTGTTCCTCATGCTAATGGCAGATGGATGGGTGTTTGTTCAGTCTTGATAATGGACATAGATTATGTCCCCATCTGCCTGGTAGAAAATCAGTGACTACACTGAACAGTGTCCATTTAAAGTATTAAATTGCATCAAAACTTATGACATTTAAAGTGCTTTTACAATTTAGTTAAGATAACAATTTCATCTGTTTCCATGTAATTACAGAGGTTCTGAGTCATTCTAATTTAGCAGGCTGGAAAAATATGACCTCTGGCTACATGGCCTTTTCATTGCATTTCACAAGTGTGTGTGTGTGTGTGTGTGTGTGTGTGTGTTGAACTTGAAGAGAGTTCATTGCTTTCTTTTCCATTCTGCTTTTCCAAGGGCTCCAGTGGTCCCTGTGGTAGCCCCAGGCCCCTCCTCCCATCTGCTGACAGCACTCAGAGTTTCCACGTGACAGAGCAGCAAACTACTGATCTTGTTTTCCATGTCAGGGCACACCATGTGTGTCACTTGAGGCGTTCTTGTGGGCACTTAGTTTCTCAGTGATTATGCACAGGACCCACTTGAGCTTGAGATGGGAAGGAAATGTCAGACAGGAAAGCATGGGGGTGCCTCTCCTAGGAGTGAGCGTCAGGGAGCCAGCCCATCCTAGAGAGACATTGCCTCCCTGCCCTCCGGCATGTCACTTTGACGTCCACTTGGCTTGTTTGAAGAGCTTGACATTTTGTTTTTCTGTATTCATTTGATTGGGGAGTGTGGGATCAAAAGCCATCGATCGGTTGGCAGTAGTCTGTTCATCTCAAGTAGTATGTGGTTGTGAGTGAAAGCTCTGAGTGTTTGCAAACCAGCCCTCTAATAGTGGGGTCCATCTACTGTCGGGGAGCCTGTCCTCTTCTGGCTCAACTGTGAGGGAGTCAGTCATCACAGCCACAGGAAAGGCTTGCCTCTTCTCAGGTGAGAGCTTGCTCTAAGGATGTTGAAAACTATGTTTTCTTGGGCTCCATTTCTCCACACAATAGACTTGGAAAACTCCATGGCTTTTACAGAGTTAACCTTGGGAGGCCTTCTCAGTGGGCTTGCATTAATGTCCTGCAAGTCCAGAGCAGCAGCTCTCCCCCAGCCTCTCAGCCACACCCTGCCTTTCAAGGCTGAATAGCACAGGGAAGGCCTCGAGAACCATGCCACGGCACACTACAGCTATGACGTGTCTGTGGGTTTGGGGTGTCGCTCCTAGCGTCTTCCAGAATAATGGCTGTTTTCTTTTTTTTTTTTTTAAGATTTATTTATTATATGTAAGTACACTGTAGCTGTCTTCAGACGCACCAGAAGAGGGCGTCAGATCTCATTACGGGTGGTTGTGAGCCACCATGTGGTTGCTGGGATTTGAACTCATGACCTTCCGAAGAGCAGTCAGTGCTCTTCCCCACTGAGCCATCTCCCTAGCCCGGCTGTTTTCTTTATAGCATATTACCTTCAGGGTAACCACCGGTCACAACTCTCAAGCATTAGGTAGACTGTTTCACACCAAGCTACAGATTTACAGGGCTCTGAAGTAATGGGAAGATGTCTGCCTCGCTCCTGTGTGTTACTGATGAGTAGAGTGTGAATTTGGTTTTGATTGATTGATAGCAATCTGGTGGTCTGAGGGAAGATGCCAAGACTGCTACTTTTCTTCTTGCTGCACTTCTGATTGGTCCTTACCTGCCCTGAGTGGGCTGGAGAGAGATCAGTGAGCGTGCATGGGCTTGAGGTGTGGTATGCATCTACACTATGGCTCAGTGTCCATGGATACCGTTTCTCCTGCCTGAGGTGAGCATGACGTTAAATGGGGAGTGAATGGAGGAGGACATGAGATGGGCACTTGGACTGAAAAGGAAGCGGCAGTTGCTTTTACCAGCTTTTCCTTCACCTTCTGTCCCAGCCACCTGCCACGTTTTCACTTCCCCGTTCCTTGTCTGGCTCTTTTCTCTTTTTCTTTTTCTCCTTTGCTACCATGCCATGCAGTGTACCTGTGTGCGTGTCCCCTCACCTCTTGCACTGATTGTCGTTTTCAGCATCTTTGCTTCCCCCTTTCTGGATCCTTCCTCCTGTTGCCCCAGTGACTGCGTGCTCCAGCTTTGTGTTAACAGGCTGCTCAGAAGTACTCCCAGTACACAAAGACTGGTATGCAAGTTCTCCTTGCTGTCAGCAAGAGCTGCTGTCAGCTTCCTGCCATAGCAGGTGGCAGCCATGGCCCACTGGCAGCCTACTTGGATCTCCTGTTCGCAAAATCTGGCAAGAGTGTGTAGCTGCTGTCGGTCCCACACTTCCCCCTCCAGCCCCCATTTTTTTAGTAAACAGAAAGCAGCTTCAGGGTTCAGACAAATGCAGAGCAGGCCGTGTCTTCCTCCATAGTCGCTTGAGTTATGTCCCAATTCTGGCAGGACACATGAGGGCAGGGGTGCCACGAAATGCTAGCTCTCCATTTGGACAAGTCTGTGATGTGCTCATATGAAGAATGCTGAACTATGAAACACTGTGCAGAGATTGGATGCCCTGAGCTGTACTTCATGGCCTAGGACTGTCTACTTGCTCTTCTGAACCTCATGTTCTGTTCTGTGGAATGGGCTACTGCTAGCGGCTTCCCAGAGAGTTCTAGAGATTAAATGAGACCACGGGCCACAGGCTGTCTGAGGCCATCCCTGACATTTGCTATCCGTTACTTTCTTTTTTTTTTTTTTTTCCATACAAATCACCAGCTTCCACCATGAAGATTAAATAAGGACCCAGACACCTGTGAGAAATACTGCACCTCTGAATGGCAGCCTTTTTCTAAGGAAGGTTTTAACAGTGAATGAGTTCCCGTTTGTTTTAAACATTTGAGTATATGACCTTGTTTGAGATGAAGAGGAAAGACTGTGTAATTTCTGCAGAGCTTAATGTGTCTGAAGAAGAGGCTGTGTTAGTTCCCTGAGAAGCCTTCCTTGTTTTTGAAACCAGACAGTCATGCTTTTGTGATGATGTTTCCTCTTAAAAATAAAAACAACCGAAAATGAGTTTCTTTGCCAAACTCTCAAAGTAGCTTTGCCTTAGGCACAGCAGATCCATAAATGGTCACTGCAGGCCAGTGGCCACCATCCTCTCGTGCTTCTGAGGGTAGAGTGGCTTGGGAAGGAGAAAGACTGGATCAAGCCTTCAATAGTCCCATGTGCTGGAAAGGGACTTTGGGGGTTGAGTATTAACATTTTGGCAGTGACATTTTTTTTTCTTCCATCTTGTGAGGTTTTATTTTGGGACCTACCTTTGAAAGTTCTGCTAACTAGAGCTTTATTGGCTGTAGCTTGACATTTTCCTTTGTGGTTCCAAATATTTGTGGCTTTTGTGGGTTTTTCTTTTTAATTTTAGTTCCTACAATATTAAGACCAGCTGGTTAAAGTTATTTATTTTGATACAGAAAGGTATTATGACTAAACCACGCTGAATAAAACTTGAGTCAGGGAGGTAGCCGACTGTGGGGCAAATGAGGGGACCTCATGTCAGAAAAGAGTTTGCACCCATATCTACTGCTCAGGGAGTGTGTGTGAGGAGCTGCTGTAGGTGGTTCAGTCTTGTACTGCTCCTTCCCTGTCCCATTAGTTTCTCCTATGTGCTCCAGGTACATTCAGGGAATGTATTGGATACAACCAATGTTGAGGCAGGGAGGTGCCGAATGTTAGCCTTTGTTTGTTATTCTCCTTCCTCCTCTAGTTTATAGAAGAATGACCTGCTCTCTGGCTGCTTCAGAGCATGGAGTCAGGGCAGCAGCTTTGGGGATGAGAGGAAGAGAGGTCAGGGAGGCCATATTCCCTCTCCACTGTGAAACTCCCCTACCTCTGTGCCAGACTGCCTTGGTATGTGTTACAGAATTAGGGCAGGGGCTGGAGCAATGGCTCAGTGGTTGAGAGCACTGGGTGTTCTTCCAGAGGTCCCAGGTTCAATTCCCAGGACCTGCATGGTGATTCACTACTGCCTGTAACTCCAGTTCCAGAAGATGACATTCTCTTCAAGCCTCTGTGGGTATCAGACATGCATGTGGTACACACACAAACATGCAGAAAAACACTCACGTGGAAGAAATAAACAAAATAATTTTTAAAACAGAATTTGTATGATTATAAAGTAATTATTGGTATTGGGGAATCAATGGAACACCCAGATGGCTGTTCTAACAGTTTAAACCTCTAACATGAACAGTCAGAAGTCTATTATTTTCAGATATATTTCCAGCGTGCCAGGGCATTCCTACAAGCTCCTTGATGCTTGCAGGTTCTTGGGTCTAGCTAAATATCAGTTGAATCTTGGTATGAGAGTCCTTGAGTCAGGCACGTGTGCATTCTTACTTCCAGTATGGCTGGTGGACCTTCTTCTCCTCCTCCTCCTCCTCCTTCTTCTTCTTCTTCTTTTTTTTTTTTTTTTGGTTTTTCGAGACAGGGTTTCTCTGTGTAGCCCTGGCTGTCCTGGAACTCACTCTGTAGACCAGGCTGGCTTCAAACTCAGAAATCCGCCTGCCTCTGCCTCCCAAGTGCTGGGATTAAAGGCACATGCCACCACTGCCCGGCCCGGTGGACCTTCTTTAAGGCTCAACGTGGAGGTGGCTTCTGAGTCATGCTGGAAGATGTCATTCTAGACTGCTTGAGTGTCATCAAAAGATCGGTACAGGTATCGTGAGTGTGGGCTATCAAGCATAAACCAGATGCCAACATGAGGAATGAGGGACTTTAAAGGAGCAGCATGTGTTGCTATTGTAAATTATGGTATCTCTAAAAAAGCATAGCAGTAGATATGCACATACACGGTTACCTTTAATGTAATGCAATTAGTATTGGAACAGATACTCTTCATAATGCTAGAATATTGCATTAAATTCTTTAAATAATTAGAAGTAACTCTTACACCCACCCTGGAAAGCTGCAGAACACCTGTCTCTGGTGTGTGTGATATGTAACTCAGTGGGCAGATATGTAATTCAGCTGACATGTCACTGTAAAGAGAACAGGCTTAAGTAATTGTTCCTAGATGTCAGTATCTGCTCCAGTGCCGTCCTGCGGGCTCAGCAGTAAGCCCCAGGGTTTGCCTGTTTCATGAAAAAGGAGCATAGACAGAACTGTCCTGTTGTGTGGGAAGTTGTGAAAAATATGCTTGATGTTCCATGCTGGGAGTTTCTTTCTAATTTCTATCTGTTTTGTTCTATTTTAAAATGATTGTGTGTGTGAGTATGTGTGAGTATGTGTATGTGTGTGTATGTGTGCGTGAGTGTGAGTATGTGTGTGTCTGTGTGAGTGTGTGTGTGAATGTGTGTGTGTGAGTGTGTGCGTGAGTGTATGTGTGTGAGTGTGTCTGTGTGAATGTGTGTCTGTGTGAGTGTATGTGTGTGTGAGTGTGTGTACGTAAGTGTGAGTGTGAGTGTATGTGTGTGTGAGTGTGAGTGTGTGAGTGTATGTGTGTGCGTGAGTGTGTGTGTGTGTGTCTTGTGCATCTTGGAGGCAGTTACTCCTTCCAGGCTTCCATGGAATGATATTATTCCCAAGGTGAGCCTTTGTCTATATCTCTGTGGGCAACTAGAAACTGTCAGAAAATATTTCTCCCTTTCTTGGGACCATCATCTGGCTCTGGAATTAGTCACTACTGGGAGGAGAGCCATTTGTAATGTCTTCTTCTGGGTCTAATTGTAATTCTTTTAAGTATTCAGTTCCATTTATCTACTAGTCTTCATGGTATAACCATACCATGATCAATGACTTACAAATCCAACATGCTCTACAGCTTCACTTACCTGGATAATTATGTTAAAAGACTGCAGAATATAAGCTTGACTGGTTCTGATGTAAGGTGAACAATTAATACTTGTTTTTTTGTAGTACATGTGTGTGTTTGTACAACTGTGTACACATTTTTGTGTATCGTGCACTTGAAATCATAACTGACTGGCAACTATTATTTTGTCATTATTTACTGGGATGTATGTAGTTAATTGCTTAAATCAACTTTGGCTAAAAATAAGTGGCTCCAGGAATTCTATAAAATTGTGTGTGTGTGTGTATAGAAAAGTATGCCAAAATGCAAATAAAGGTATATACTATAGCTAGAGAGTGGTGGTGCCCACCTTTAATCCCAGCACTCAGGAGACCAGCCTGGTCTACAGAGTTCTAGGACAGCTGGGCTACACAAAGAAACCGTGTCTCAAAGAACAACAAACAAACAAACAAACAAACAATGTGTAGGCAGTGGCTTCAGGGTGACAGGATGAAGGGATACATTTACTTAATCTTCCATCTTTTGTTTTATGTTTTTACTAAGTTTCCCAGAATGAACATACATTCTCTAGTGAGGTAATATATATTTTTAAAATAAAATAAATGGAATTTTAATTTCTAAAACATTTAAAATTTGTTTATTCTGCACTGTAGTTGAGGAATACGGTGTCTGAGTAAGTACTTGAGATTGAGCCTCTCAAGCTCGAGTGTGAAGTGACTGTGCACTGCCTTTGGGTGTCACCTTTGCAGCCACATGTAGGTCTCACCCTGAGAGTGAGACCTGGTTTTCTAAGCAGGACTGTGTATACAGGGTTAGGGAGCCGCACCCATGACAGTGTTTGTAAGCCCAAATGCAGACAATGCTCATTAATACTTTACTACATATTGGAGTCTATGAACGTTAAATTTTCTTTTTTATATAGTTGCTAGTGCAAAATCTTGTAATAAAATGCTGAAGATGCCTGAGATGACAAAATAAATAAGAAATTGTACATGTTATTGTGAAGTGATGTTCTCAGAAAAAGACCATGGGTGTTGAATATTTCACGAGGCTGGTTGGCTGTTTAGAGCATGATGAAGTTACAATGTTGCAGGTCCAGAGCCTAATTATCTTAGGCTATGGTTACGCCCTTACCAGCCATTCCTGGCCCACCTCTGGGTCTGACTGAGTCCTGTAACTGTCAGATGAAACCTTGTAGAATGAACTGACTGCTCTGTTGACTAGAAGCCCGGAGGCTACCAGTGGCCACCAGGCAGCATCTGAGGCCTTTGCTGAAGCCTCCTAGGTGGACAATGCCTTGACCTATGATCCTCACTTGTTCTCTGGCTGTGAAAATCAGGAAGTCATTACCAAGAGGAATCGTGTGTCTTAGGTGACCTGAATTCGTGTTCCTGGGGTAAGGTCCCACTTTTTTGGTTCTGGAATAAGTTGTCTTACTCCCTTTGAGATGAGAACCACGTTTTTGTGTCTACATTGTTAGGGTTTCACAGGTAAATGAGCAGGTTTGTTCCCCTTGCTCCTTTGCTGTGATGTATTGGTCTCCAAAGGCCCTCGGTTACTGTGAGCCTTTGTCTTTCATTCTCCTTAGTCAGCTGTGCTTGGAACCTTCCAGCCTCGGAGACAGATGTGCCCTTGGGTCCTAGGGTTGTTTTAGGTTTCTCAAAGAAGCCATGTGTTGTACTCTTTGGAGAATTTAAAATAAAGTATTTTCTCTTCTAAGACATATTAATGCTTAAAAAAGGTACCAGAGCAATCAAACGTGGCATTTTCAGAGTGTCCATTAAATCTTTAATAAGGTGTTGGTTTTATCTTTGGCCACTTTATAAAGGACTGTAACTGTAGGTCTGTTTATGGGGTGCGCCTGTAGGCATAAATCAACTTTGACATTTTCCTTACTTTAATGATAATGTGACTTGTTAATAATTACTATAGTAACTTCCAATTAATGAGAATTGTGACTCAGATTAGATGCCTTCTAATTAGTACTTTGTCATTTTACATCAGCAGAAAATGTGTGTGCTGAATTACGGAAAGAGTTCCACTTGGCAATATGTGGTTCATTAACACATGGAAAGAGATAGGCAGCTCACACCCTTGCCTATGATTTTGTTGAGAAGAAAGGGGGTGGGGGTGGCAGATCTGTGTTCAATACTGGGGGTGGGGATGGCAGATCCCCTGTTCAATACTTTGTGCTATGTTTGCTTCTATAGGCAAATGGTGTTTGAAAAACAGGTAAGCTGCCACCACTGGATCAGTTTCCAGTGAGAGTGAATTGAGAGGCATAAGGAAGAAGCCTGAGATGCCTCAGCAGTTAGTCACTGTGTGAGTAATTCAAGGCAAAGGGGATGCAGCACTGAGGCTGTACAGGACCTTCACAGGTCACCCTGCTCCCCCACTTTAGAGATGATGGACCTGGGGTTCACTTAACTGGCCAGTAAGAAGGTTAGGGCCAACTCAGGGTTTTCTTGCTCCATGTCCAGGGCCAGCAGGGGGTTCAGGCCTGATATTCTGCGGGCAATGGGATCATATATAACTGAGGTTAGTAAACAGTGATCTGCTTCCTTTAGATTTGTCAGGAGCTCGGTACAGTATTGTGCCAGAAAACGATGACTTAACTGCTGTGCCATGATTAACAACGCAAGCCGTGGATAAACAGGGAGCCCACGTGCAGTGAGTGTACCATGCTCAGGCGTGGGCTGGAGCTGCTCAGGAGGATTTGGTCAGACACAGACGATTAGGCCAAACTGCCAGGAGAGCCATGAGCCAGCAGTCCTCTCCATCCAGAAATTACTCTGTGACGTTGCAGGGCAAGAGGCATCACCACCCCATCCCTCAGAATGCTCTGTGGCTGCCACAGTAAGCCAGACAGCCAGAAGAGTGATTTTCAGCAGAGGTGCTCAGAACTCTCGCCTCTCTATTGTGGAGGGTGCTGGTGAGACATAGGCTAAGCTCTGACTGGCAGTGAGGCACTGTCATTCTCTAGAGTGAGCCAGCAGGATGTGATCAGGGTCTGAGAGCTCCTTTTGCTTTTATTACAAAGTATATTTATGGTTGTTCCTTTTGTATGATTAAAAAAAAGAAAAAGAAAAAGAAAATACAGACTGCTTGAAATAAGCAAAAGAAAATGTAAATGATTTTCAAATAGACCAAATTGTCTTTTGTACTCAGAGTTTCTTCATCTGTGCTTGTGCTGGCCCTGCTTATTGCATGTAAATATTTCTGGGGGAAGGACCCTTTCTGATCTGTGTCCTTGGCGAATGAAATCAGGGTGAGCATTTGAATTCAAATGCATGTGTTTTTACATTTAAACTGCTGTAGGAAGAGCTCAGAAAGCCATCCATAGTTCATAAGGGGAGATTCTGTGGTGAAATTAGAGGCTATTAGAACTATTGGTCTTATTTCCAACTGAATTAGCTAACTGCCTGTTAAGGTTCAGAGCCTATTGACCACTAGGCATTTATTACCTTAGCCATAATGACACAATGATTTCCATTAACTTCCAGAGTTTATGGAAATAAAAAAGATCTTGCAAAGAAAGTGGTTGCATTTAATTATGAGGATTAATTAGGCATTTAAATGTGGGTGTAAAGTATGTTTTAAAAACAATTATTTCGTTTTCATTGCTATGAGCGGGTAGACTGAAGGTACGAAGAGCCTGTGTCTCCTGCAAAGGCCCTGGGTCTCCTGCTTCACTGTTTCTTGTGCTGAAATTGCTGATCCATGCTTCCACAGGCCACTTATCTGCCAGTGTCACATGGTGTGCGGTCATTTAACGGTTTCCATTAGTCATAACCAGGGTTATGCTGGGAAGGGACAATCAGCTGGCTGCTATCTGTATCTATTCCAATATATTAGAGTATTAAATATACTCTTCTGAGAGCTTCAGAAAGCGACTTGACTTTTTTCTCAAAGACTTTGAAAGTGAGACACTCCGAACCCACACTCTATCACGTCCGTATTTGTATTTAATTATGGCAACAGCTTTATAATTAACATGGATTCCTTCATGAGCTATCAATTAAACTAGAGGTTTTGTGCGTTAGCTTTGAACTTGCAGTGGGTAAAAACGTCTGTTAGGAGCCGAGTTAAAAGAACTTTTAAAAAAATTAATGCATCCTGAAAGGATGTAGAAAAGATGACAGATTATGAAGTGGAACCTACTTTTTAAGCATCTGGGATTCTATTACATTAAAAATTGATGTGTGGGCTCTAAATATTCATCTCTAGGAGCGTTTGAAATGATGCTGGCGAATCAGAACTACCTCTCTTCAGAAGATTCATTTGCAAGTGTCAACCTGCATTCATTTCAAACAGCTTGAAATGAGTTTCTTAATTTGCTTCTGAAGTATAGTTTCCAAAGTTGATGCAACTAAGTATCATTTGCATTTCCTCTGGACTAGTGAGGGTCCACTTCCTTGTCAGCGTGGGTACTTTTCTCCCCTTGGGGCAGTGCATAGTTTTCAGGCTCTGGGCTTTATGGGTGAAGCAGCTATGGGTCATTCTTATCTGGCCTGGTTAGGGAGCATGGCCAGCTACAGGAAAGATGTAAATGCATATTTACTCACTCTGGATTTGGGGATCGCAGAAAAGGATGGAGAACCGAGAGTTTGAAAGATCTTGAATGTAGGTAAGGAACGTGGAATTGGTCAGAGTTGCACACATCCAGGGAAGGCTGAACCAGAGATGCACAGGCAAGAGGCCACCGCTTTTCACATGTCTACCCTGTCATTTAGTAATTGGGGCACACAGAGCTCTGTAGGCCTTGTCTCTGTACTCCAGGGTCACTGGGGTCACAGAATAGATTGTTTATATTTTCCGTTTGGAAAGTACAAGTGTCTACTTGGAAACATTGTTTTAAGGCACAGAACTGGAGCTGTGGCCTCAGAGACAAGTGGCTCTGGGTCTGAATCATTTTATTCCTCACCCCCAACCCCTGCCCTTGAAAGTTGCCTTGGGCTAGTGACTTCTGTCAGTGCTGGCCCCCACACCACCCAGTCCTTTTTCCTTTATAGGAAGACAGAATAATCTACTGTATGGGATTTTAAAAACTCGGTAAGATCACTTCCGTGAAAGTGCTTCATAACCTAATAAATGCGGGTTCCATTTCTTCTCCTTTTTGTGATATTGTAGTTATCTCCCCACTGTGACTTAGGGATAAGCCATTGTGTACTGGCTGGAGAATATAACTACCCATTATAAATGGTGACCAGCCACTGGGAAAACACTTAAACTATCTGAAATAACTGACTTCAGAATGAGGTTTTAGAAGAATTTTTCTGTAAGTTGGAGAACATCCACCTGAACTCACATCTGTGCTTGTTCTTAAGTTGCTCCCAGACAACTCTACATCAACATGCAGCTTTTACACACATCCCCGGTGGCTGTGAGCTCCTGACTAAGCTCATTTCTTCTTGCATGCCCTTGAAACCCTGAGTGCACTCAGAGGAGAGGGAGTACAACACACCCTTAGGAAAGGCAGACTAATTTCAGGAGAATACACCCTGGGTATTTTTCATTAAAAATAAATGGGTTTGATTCTGTCACTTCAGATTTGTCAAATCCTGAGAGTGCTGTTTTGACATGTTGTATGGAAAGTTAACTTCCTTCAGTGTGGGAAGGAGTGAAGTCAGCATCTGGTGAGCTCTGGAGAAGGGGTGTGCTGGCTTAACTGCTGCATGAAAACTACCTGTCACGTAGCACACCCAACCTGGGCCTGCTTAGCCACTGGCTCACATCACCAAGGCTCCAACATCACCAGGACTTGGATTGCTAATCAGATCATGCAGATGTGCCTATTTTATGGCGATTTTTAAAAATATAGTAAATCCTAGGATATGGGTGCTACAGCAGCAATAGAAGCCTCAAACAAGGCTTCTGAACGCTTCTCAATTAATAGCTAACTTTCCCCACCATTAGAAACTGCTCTGCTGGTCTCATAGCCCCCTTTAAATAATTAGTTTGCTCCACCCCTGCCATGTCCTTATTGGAGATGCTGCCATAACTTCACCAGAATAACCACATCAAGAGCACAAAGCAGGTTCTCTGCAAACTAAACTGCACTGAATCTTAGTAGCGCTATTTTAAAATGGCAAAAATTGTCAGGGACATGAAACTTGATGTTTGGCATCATCTCTCATTATTAGGTATGAAATTTTAGGTTAGAAAGAGACTTTTAACTTGTCCTGCTCCTGAGACCCTAGGATGTTATCTGCTCTGCTGCAGTAACCCGTCTGTAAGCAGGGAAGAGGGGATGATTTGTGCCTCGGTTGGTCCACTTAGCTAGGACAGTCACAGAAGTAGAAGGTGGGGAACCCGGGTCCAGATCAGGGGTGCATGCAAAGCAGAGCTGCTTGTTAGAGCACCTGTCATATGGAGGCAGTCTATGAACTTTAACCTTCTGAGCTCTCTTCTTATATACTAGAAACAGTTTTCTTTTTGTGACTTACAGGGGAGGGTGTGACTGACAGAGTGTCATCACATCCATGGTGGCTTAAAGATCTAGTTTTTAAAAATTGTGTGTGTGTGTCCTATGTCCTGTCCCCTGCAGCTGGAGGTTGTGAGCCATGTGACATGGCGCTGGGAACCAGACTCTAGAGAGCAGCAAGTTCTCTTCACACGGAACCTTTCCTCCAGCCCCAGTCACAGGCAGGCATGTTTAGAAGTTTGCAGTGTCCTCAGTATACACTAGCAGAGCCGCAAGTATATATGCATCCCGTGCTTGTTGGTGTCAAGTCCTGGCTATAAGGTTCTGCGCCTTTCTTACTGTTCTTCACAATGTGTGTATGTTGAGCATGTACAGTTTGCGGGAGTCATGGTGGAGCACTACAGCCTCTGGAAGTAGAGTTACAGATGCTTGTGTGCCCACACGTGGCTGCTGGGAGTCAAACACTGTTCCTCTGCAAGAGCAGCTGGTGTTCTTAACCGCTGAGCCATTGCTCCAGCCCCTGAACACATTTCTTTACCTCTGTGAATGGTCTGTATGGTGGTTTGACTAGGAATGGCCTCCACAGATTCATATGTTTAAATGCTTGGCCTTAGGGAGTGGTGCTCTTAGGAGGTGTAGCCTTGCTGGAGGAGATGAGGCCTTGCTGGAGGGAGTGTGTCACTGTACAGGTGGGCTTTGAAGCCTCCTATGCTCAGTCTTCAGCCTGTGTGGAATCAGAGCCTTCTAGCTGCCTACAAAAGACAGTCTCCTCCTTGGCTGCCCTTGGATCAAGATGTAGATAGAACTCTCGGCTCCTCCTGCACCATGCCTGCCTGGATGCTTCCATGCTTCCTGCAGTGACAATAATGGACTGAACCTCTGAACCTGGAAGCCAGCCTAATGAAATGTTGTCCTTATAAGAGTTGCTTTGACTGTGGTGTCTCTTCACAGCAATAGAAACCCTAACTAAGACAGTCCATTAGTTTCTATCTGGGTGTTCATTTCCTTCTTGCCTCTCTAGCTATGGCACTGGTAGGCAGGCTGGAGCTCCGTCTGGCTCTGTCTTGTCAGTCTTCCTTGGCATGCTGCCTCAAAGCTGTCCTGTAGCTGACCTGGTTTGAAGAGACACTCAGAGGAGTGCTGGCTAGTCGAGAGATAGTGTTAATAGCACACAGCAGTTCTGCTCAGTCTTAAGTGTTTGGACCACTACTTGTATGCTTCCTAACTATAGGAGATGGCAGTGAATTACAGGCCCTGCCCGTTCTCTGCTTCAGAACCAGGGGCAGACACCAAGGGGGGGGTTGCCTTTCTTCCCTCTAATTAAAGCAAATAATAATTATTATTTATGATAATTACGTTCTGTGACACAAAAGTAGTGAGTCATTAAGTCCTAAGTCATTCCTTCAAGTAAAAATGCAGGGTTGGGTTCCCATGAGTCTCTGGTCTCAGCCTTTTCATTAGCGGATCAGTACAAGACCTGGCTTTGTGGATGTTTCTGTTACAGTATGTATTATGTATGTTGATTTGTTGACATTGCACTCATGGTCAGTGACACCATGGCTGCTGAAGCCTGAGCAAACTTACTTAACCATGCCTGGCAGGCACACTACTGTGGCGCTCTTGTTTTCTTGCATTTAGGGACATACAGTGGGCTTGTGCACTTGAGGCACATCACCTGTGGGAGTGCTGGGTCAGCTGGTTTGTCCTCTGCTGGTCTGTGCCCTTCACAACAGATATTAGAACTATAAAGTTTAGTAATTAGGCAAATTCGTGGACAAAATCTGTGAGTAATGGGATTGACTGTGCAGAGTTCTATATGTTCTCTTTTGCTTCTTTTCCCATGTATGTGTTATCCTGTGCTCAGCACACGTGTGTGCAGGTGCATGCGTAGGCCCAGGGTGGGTCTTGGGTCCCTTCCTCCACCGTTCTCCACCTTATCCCTCAGTCAGATCCAGAGCACACTCACTCTTCTCTCTCTACCAGCTTGCTCCGAGGCTCAGACGACAGGAAGTCTACCTGCTTCACCTGACATTTGTATGGTTCTCCGGATCTGAACTCAGGGTCTCCTGTGTGCATGACAAGTGCTTAACCATTGAGCCACTCCCTCTGTTGTAATCCATTCTTAATCCTAAATCATCTTATGACTTCTGGTCTTTGAATACTGCACATTGATATGAATGTAACACGTATCTCAATGTCTGTTTATTCTATCACAGCTCTTTTAAGTCTTTTATGCAAGGTATATTCCTTTTGTGTATTCCTTTCATTGTATTTAGGTTTGCACTGCTACCTGCCCCAGTACTTTCCAGCCTGTGTGTGTGTATACATGCATGCATGTATGTGTGTGTATATGTATGTGTGTATGTACATATGTGTATATGTACTTATGTGTGTATGTATATGTGTATATGTATATATGTGTGCATACATGCATGCATGTATGTGTGTATATCAGTGTATCTGTGTATGTATATGTATGCATGTACATATATGTATATGTACATGTATATGTATATATGTGTATATGTATACTTATGTATATGTGTGTGTACATATGTATATATGTATGCACATATGGATGTGTGTATGAGTGTATCTCTGTATATGTATACATATGTGTATATGTATGTATATATACGTGCATGTATGTGTATGTTTCAGTATATCTGTGTATGTACATATTTGCATATGTATATGTATATGTATGTGTACATGTGTATATATGTATGCATGTATGTATGTGTGTTTGAGTGAATCTCTGTGTGTATATACATATGTGTGTATGTATATGTGTGTATGTATATGTGTATATGTGTGTATATATGTATGCATGCATATATGTGTATCAGTGTATTTGTGCATATGTATATGTATGTGTGTATGAATATTTTCATATATATGTTTGCATGTATGTGTATATATGTATGTATGTGTGTACATGTATTTATGTGTGCATAGCTGCATTGCATGTGTGCTACCTTGAGTTTTAACATGTATTAACATGTGTCAGGACATGCTCCAACACCCCAACACCCCTCTCACCACTCTTCGTAATCACCCTTTCCCGACCCACCCTAGCAATGGCAGATTGCTCTGTTTTGCCTTTTCCAAACTGTCCTAGAAGTAGAACCATGTGGAGCATTGACCCCTGGAAAGGGGCCCCTTCCTCAGCTTTGACCTCTGGCTTTCACCTGCTGTTGTGTACCCCAGTGTATACGTTTTCTGAGTGCTGAGCCCTTGTTTAAATATTATGCATCCATCTTGATGCTTCTCAACCCCTGGGTTGTGACACTTTTGGCAAACCTTTATCTCCCAAAATATTTGCAAATGATTCGTAACAGTAGCAAAATAAGTTATGAAGTAGCAATGACAATAATTTTATGGCTGGGGGTTAATTCATCATGAGGACCTGTATTAAAGGGTTGCAGCATTCGGGAGGTTGAGAGCCCTCATCTGCCTGCCCACATGCATTGGGATTGTTTGCAGTTACAGGGGAATTAGGAATAAGCCTGCTGTAAGCACCCGCAGGCTTTGTGTGGATGTAAGTTTTCATCTCCCTAGAAAAAATTAGGAATGTACAGTCTGGATCTAATATTTAATCTAAGATTTTGATAGATAAGAAACTGCCAGCTCTTATTCTAGATTCTTGTGTTCCATCTTTGTGTACAAGAGTTCCAGTTGCCCCAGGGCATCACCAGCACTTGCTGTTGCTTCACTTTCTGTACTACGTCCTCACACAGTGCACTTACTGTGAAATATCCTTAGTGTGAGTGCAAGCCATGTCCTCTGGACAGGACAGTACCCTGCACTCATGAACTTACAGCAGTATGGCTGCCTGCACAAGATCAAGACAGTTAACATTGTGGCATAGAGTGGGGAGGGGTTCATGAGTCCACATCCTCGCTGGGGATACCTTCAGGGAGTTGGTTTCTGGCTCCTGGCTGGTCAGCCACACTCCAAAGCAGCTCTTCTCAACCTGTGGAGATCAAATGACCCTTTCACAGGAGTAGCCTCTGACCACCAGAAAACACAGATATTTACGTTACAATTCATAACAGCAGCAAAATTAAAGATTTGAAGTAGCAGTGAGAATATATGGTTGGGGGGTTACCACAGCATGAGGAGCTGTACTAAAGGGTTACAGCATTTGGAAGGTCGAGAACTGCTGCTCCAGATGGTGGTTGTACCCCACAGTGTATCAACAGCACAAATTGGTTTAGGTGAATTCTTGAAAAGAAAGAAAAACTGACCCAGAACCGGGAGGAAGGAGTAAAGGGTGGATCTGTAAAGGGAGGAGTAATGGGGAGGAGTGTGATCAAATACCTTGGTGCACAAATGCAATTCTCAGAGAATTACTAAGAATATTTAATATGTTCAAATTAATATTTAAAATGTTCCACCATAATAAAATCTTATTAATTGCTTTATGTTGTGCTGTCGTTGTTTAAACAAAGTGGTTTCTCTATAACACACACATTGCGAGAGGATTGTGCAGAAGCACAGGGGAGGGCATATACTTATTGTTCAATTTTACTGTGAACCCAAACTTACTTCAGAAACCTTTATGGGGCTGGCGAGATGGCTCAGCAGGTACAGGTGTTTGCTGCACATGCCTGGCAACTTAGAACCCAAGTACAAGTGTGGGAAGAGAATTGGCGAGTCCTCTGACTGACATGCACACAAATGTGTTTTATAAGCTTATTAATTAAAAATATTCTTTTTCTAAAATGTGAACTCTGCTATTTCATAAGCGTGGCTGTTCACATCTCCCTGGTGCACTACTGTGGACCGTCATGTGAATCCCTGGGTGTAGAAAGCTAAAGAGAGAGTAGCGGCAAGCCCTGGTAATAGAACAATCTCTGCCCAAGGAGCCTGTGTGCAGCTCCTGCATCCCACCTAGTCTGTAGCCACTAATAGTCATTTTTATAGACCATTCTGGAAGGAGCTAATTCACATCAGCCTGGTAGCATCTGAGATAGCTACACATGGAGACAGATTCCCAGGAGTCCTCGAATCAGTGAGAACTGAGGTGCTGCCTTAATCCCCTTGATGCTAGTAGTGTCTCCTGGTCTGCTCTGGCTCTTTGCCTACCAGCAGTCATCCTCCGCCCACCCCCCACCCCCACAGGCTGTGTTCCAACGGTTGCCAGGGCAGGGCCACGGACTCATGATGATACCAGATGGTTTCAGGGGAGTTCAGGAAATCCTCTCCCCCCTTTTTTATTCTTGGTCTTGAGTTTTACAGGCTCCCTCTGCCATAACCATGGAAGGAAAGCCCAAGCTACTGGAAGTTCAGGTAGCCTCGCATACCTTGATTGTGTTTTTACAAATGAGAAGAGAAACTCTAGATGAGGTGTGCACATTTTTTTAAGCCAACACAGAGCTGGGGGTGGCATCCACTGACTTATTTAAATCCCCGTTTGACAGTTCACCTGTTTTGTTTTGTTTTGTTTTGTTATGTTATGTTTTTTAAACCTCTTGTCAACCTATGGTCTTTCTTACAACACTTTGGTTAATAGCACTTTTTATATGATTAATCTAAAGCTAATTATGGGAAAAGAAATACTTGATGTGATCGGCCAAGTAGACTTGAGAGCAGCTTTCCTCTAGATATTGATTCTGGATGGACCGTGAGCCAAGAGGGGAGAGAAGCAACTCCCAGCTGCAGATGCAGCTGTAACATTGTATTAATGCAGCTTCTTCTTCTGAGCCCCGGTTCCACACAACATGATGCTGTTTTCTAAAGCAATCCTGGCTCTTTCACATCTTGTCCAGTACAGAATAGGACAGATCAGGTTTGCTTTTTGTTTTTTTGTTTTTTGTTTTTTTTTTTTTTTTAATTTGTCGAGACAGGGTTTCTCTGTGTAGCCCTGGCTGACCTGGAACTCATTCTGTAGACCAGACTGGTCTCGAACTCAGAAATCTGCCTGCCTCTGCCTCCCAAGTGCTGGGATTAAAGGTGTGTGCCACCACTGCCTGGCTGGTTTTTTGTTGTTGTTGTTGTTTGTTTGTTTTTTAAGTGAGAAATAGAAGCGGAGTTTTCTGGAGTGATTCTGCCCAGCTGAGCAGGAAAAACACATTTGCCCCATGAACGTGTTCTTTGCTGATTCTGCAAGCTTTATTTTGTTTTCAACATAAGGTATTAACAAATAGAAGCAAGAGAACACTCACTCGAAAGTATCAGAAAATAAAAGAAGTATAGCGAATTGTATCATAGGCACAAACAAGCCCGAGCTTGCTGATTTTTTTTTTTTTCACTCCCTGTGATTTAAAGCCTTGCAACTCACAATCTAATTAACATCGAACTGAGTTGCAAGTACAGTGTCCTGTTTGGTTCAATAATAATACATTTATATGAAAGGTTAATGAAACGAATTTTCTCTGTATCCAATTCATTAAAAATTGCTCTACAATCAAGGGTTGTAATGGAATGGAGATTAAATATTCATGTTCATAAATTGTCTGTGTCATTTCTGATTTTCCTTCATTTCGGCCTCCATGGTTTGAATTTTACAACTAGAACAATTCCCCCGCAAAATGCTGATTTAGAGGCTAATTGCATGCCATTAATTCTTTCATCAAAGACATTGTGTGGACCAGAGAAAGAGCACGGTAGCCAGGGTTGGTTGGTTCTGTGTGCTCAGTGTTGGGAGAAAACTTTTGTGTGCAGTGGTCATCCAAAAGACCTCCTTGCATGGTCCTGAGTGGCAGAGATACACTCCAGTAAATGACACTCAATGAGTGGCACAGGACTAGGTAGTAAATACGTCACGTAGGAAGTTAAAAAAGAGATGCATTTATGCTATAAAAGGAGAATTTATAGCCGCAGGCTAGTTTTAAAATCTAAAGGCAACACCAAACAACTTAGATTAAATCTAAGTCAAAAGGTAAACTGTTCACAAATGCTTGGAATTATTCTACATCTGTCACATCTGATGTGTCTGAAGTCCACTCATGTCCCTGTGTGCAGCAGTTCATCTCCTAACTCACTTGAACCAGCATGGTATGGGGGAGTCAGGTTCTAGTTGGGCTCAGAGACATTTGGAACTGTGAACCAGGGGTGGAGTGTTGGAAGTAAAGACATGAAATCTGTCGTCATTTCTAGGGGTGCTCACGGGCTGAGGAGTTTACTGTGCTAAGTGCTCAGATGAATCCTTTAGCTCTCTGGATGGCCACTGAAGCAAACCACAGGCTAGTTAGTAATCCTCACAGTTTTAGCAACAAGTGGTAAACCCTTTAGTCATTAGATAGGATTTTGTTACTACTAAAATACAGTGGGCATCCCGGTGAGCTAGCACTTGGTGCAGCCGGCTATGTTGTAACATTTATGCCCCTCCCGCTTTAGACTGTGGTGCCTCTGCCACGTGTGGAGTGGGGAGATGTCAAGAGGCAACGAGGGTGATGTGTGTGCCCAGCATTTAACATTGCCTCATAGGCTCAGCTCCCCATGACAGGGGGCACAGTGCTCCCTGTGAAGGGACAAAACCTGCCCCTTTCTCAAATGAAGTATCTTCCCGTGGAAACTGTACCAGGAAAAGAAAGAGGAGCAGACAGGCTCCTGGATGTCAGGCCAGCTTCCTCCTTCGGTGGTTAACGACCACGGATCTCTGGGCACTCTGACCTTGACTGTAGTTGGGGCTTGCAGCAGGCTCCTGGGGTAGCTGCTGTTACCTCCCTGGACTCCGTAATTCAAATTAATTTTTACCTGGTAAAATAGATTTCAGCAGTAAGCCTTAGAGCAACAAGTTCTTCTTCAATTACATGGCTTCCCAGTTGCTTAAACCACTTTGGAACAAGGGAACAGGTGGGTAAAGCAGGGACTGGAATTGGGTAGTATTTTAAAACATTTAAGATTCATTTGATTTATTTTAGGTACATGATTGTTTTGTCTGTGTGAGTGCTTGTGTATCATGCATGTGCCTAATGCGTATGGTGGCCGGAAGAGGCTATTGGATCCCTTGGAAGAGGAGTTAAGAGAGTTGCGAGCCACTATGTGGGTACTGAACCAGGTTCTTCTGGAAGAACAAGTATTCTTAATGTCTGAGCCATCTCTGTAGACTCAAATATGCACACACACACACACACACACACACACACACACACACACACATATGTATATAACCACTTTATTTTAAAGAACATGTAAATAAAAAGTATCGCACAGCTAGATTAACAGAGCCACTCAAACAGCACTTGTCCAGGCCCAAAGCACAGGCCCAAAGCACTGTCTGTCTCAACGAACATCTGTACAGTTATAATAGCCACTCTAACATCTTGGAGCTTGGATTTGGATTTTATTTACCCTTTTATAATCAATGCATTTTATACCATATGTATAAAATATGGGCATATTTTATATACAACTCCTTTAAAAAGGAAAAGAAGGTCCTCAAAAAAAAATCCATGGTAGCACTGGAACGAGAAAAATGATTGTATATCCCCTTTCACAACTCATGAGTCCTCACCTGCACTCTGACCATCCATATCCCCTAATATCACTCCTCACTCTTCTCTTTACATGTTACATGTGCATGCACACATACTTGTCTAGATATGTGGAGAACATGGGTTTTTCCTTCTGAGATTAGGTGACTTTGTTTCTTAATACACACTTGGATTCCATTCATTTCCCTGCAGATCTCCTGATTTCATTTTTTAAAAAAGATTTATTTATTTTATGTATATGAGTACACTGTCGCTGTCTTCAGACCCACCATTACAGATGATTGTGAGCCACCATGTGATTGCTGGGAATTAAGCTAAGGCCTCTGGAAGAGCAGTCAGTGCTCTTAACCACTGAGCCAGCTCTCCAGCCTCCCTGATTTCATTTTAAAAGAAAGCTGCATAATATTGTTTTTAACATGTTTCACCTTTCCATTACCAGCTCATCAGTTTTGGAGCAATTGCATTGTTTTGATCTCCCAGCTATTTGGAAAAGAGCAGGGTTGAACATGTGAGAAAGAGTCTGTGGAATGTGATAGCCGGGTGATATGGTACACTTATTTATAGTTTTTCGAAGGGTTTCCACACTCATTTCCAGAGCTGGTGTGACAATTTGCAGTTATACAACACTGAATATGGGGGACTCCTTTGGTCACATCCTCTCCAGCATTTGTAACTGTTGTTGGTTGTTTTATTGATTTTTGCATTCTGACTGTGGCAAAATGAAATCTCAAGTTGTTTTGATTTACATGTCCCTCATTGCTAGGGACAATGAATAGTGTTTTGAAGATATTTCTTAGCCAGTTTTATTTCTACTTCTTTTGAGAACTCTCTGTTCTGATTGATCCTTTGTTGGCTTTTGTTGTTGTAGTTTTGTTTTTGACCTTTTTTAAAAAATGTACTTTATGTATTCTGGATATTAATCCTCTGTCAGATGTGTAGCTGGCAAAGATTCTCTCCCCTCAGTGAGTTTCCTCTTATTCAATTGGTTGTTTCTTTACTTGTGTAGAAACTGTTGAATTTTTATCAAGTCCTACTTGCCAGTTGTTGGCTTTAATTTTGGGGCACATAGAGTCCTATTCAAGAATTCTCTTCCCTTTGTCTCTCTCATGTAGGACAACCACTCACGCTTTCTTCTGGCAGTTTTCATGTTTCAGGGTTAGGTCTTTATCCATTTGGAGGTAGGCTTTGTGCAGCAGGATAGCTATGGGCCTAATTGGCTGTGCCTGTGTCCTCTCCATGTGGACATCCAGTCTGTTAAGTGCCACTTGTTGAAGATGGCTTCTTTTCTCCAGCTTATGTTTCTGGTGTCTTTGTCAACTAGTAAGTGGCTGAAGTTATGTGCGCTTGCATTTGGGCCTGTGATTCTGTCCCATGGGTTTGCGTGTCTATCTTTGCAAGGGCACCATATTGTTTCCATTCCTCTGGCTCTGTAATATGTCAGCTGTGGAAGCTGATCCGTCCAGCATGGTTCTGTTTGCTGATGATTGTTTTGGATATTGGGGTCTTTTGTGATTCCATATGAATTTTGAGGTAGACTTATTTTTCTGTTTCTGTGAAGATTCAAAAGGAGATTTTGATTGAGATTGCACTGAGTCTATCTTTTGGTAGAATGATCATTCTGACAATATTAATTTTACCACTCCATGAACATGGGATGTCTTTCCATTTTCTAGTATCTTTCTGTCTTTATTAAAAGGTTTAAACATGTAAGGATTGTAAAAGTCCTTTACCTCCTTGGTTAGGTTTATTCCTAGATATTTTATTTTCTTTGGGGCTATTGTGATCTCTTTGTTGATGGTGTATAGAAAAGCTAATGATTTGAGCAGGTTGATTCTGTGTCCTGCCACATTGCTGAATTTGTTTATTTTTCTAGAAGTTTCCTGGTAGAATTTTTCAGGATCTCTAATGTGTAGTTTCTTGTCATCTGCAAATGAGAATAGTTTGACCACTTTTTTCCTGTTTGTGTCTCCTTGCACTCGCTTGCCTTATTGCTCCAGCTAGCCCTTCAAGCGCAATAGTGAAGAGGAGTACAGATTGCACCTCTGCCTCCTTCATGGTTTCAGCATGCTTGCTTCAAGGGTTTCTCCACTTAGGATGGCGTTGGCTCTGGGTTTTTCTTACATAGCTTTCGTGGTGTTGAGCTATTTCCCTCTCCTCCTCTCTGTGACATTTATCATGATGCCATGTTGGATTTTGTCAGAGGCCTTTTCTCCATCTATTGAAGTGATGATCATGTGAGTTTTATCTTTAAGTCTATTTATGTGGTATATTACATTTATTGCCTTGCATAGGTTGATGATCCTTGCATTTCAGGGATAGAGTCAACTTGATGTATAAACTACATGTCTGTGCCCAGTTTTCAAGCATTGAGAAGTTTTAAATCTCTGCTCACCAGGAACACTGGCCAGTAGCTTTCTTTTTGTCTTCATGTCTCTACCTGGCTTTGTCGTTAGAGTAGATACTGGCTTCATAGAAGGAGTTTTGGAGTGTTCTTTCCTCTGTCCCTCCCTCCCTTCCTCCCTCCTTCCCGCCCTCCCTTCCTGGCTGTCCTGGAACTCACTCTATAGACCAGGCTGGCCTTGAGCTCACAGAGATGATCCACCTGCCTCTGTCTCCCAAGTGCTGGGACTAAGGGGGCGTTGTTCCCCTCCTCCTCGCTTCCTTTTCTAGAAATTTATCCATTTCTTTTCAGTTTTTCAGCTTAATAGAGTATGGGTTTTCTCTTTTTTACAATATTATTTTATAAAATTCTGAGTTTCTTTGCTACTTTTTGCAATGTTTCCCTGTTTATTTCTGACTCTGTTAAATGTGGGTCTTCTCTTTCTTTGGGTTAGTTGAGCCAATGGTCTGTTGATGTCGTTTATCTTAAAGAAGCAACTCTTAGATTCATTGAGTTTGAGATAGATAGATATATAATTTATATATGTAATATATATAATTTATACAACATATATAATTTATTTGTGTCCTTTCTGACTTCTTAAATCTAAGTATTCAGATCTGTACATTTCCCTCAGAGGACAGCTTTCATTGTGTCCCAGAAGTTTTGCTGTGTTGTGTTTTCTTTTTTTATTGAGTCCCAGGAATTTTTTTCCTGTCTCAATTTCTTCTTTGACTCATTCATCATCCAGTAATGAGTTATTTAATCTCCATGAGTTTGTGCATTTACTAGAGATTTCTTTGCTGTCAATTTTAAGTTTTATTGCATTATGGTCAGTTGGAATACATGGAATTATTTCAATCTTTCTGAATTTGTAAGGATTTGCTTCATGCCCCAGGATGCGGCATTTTAGGAAGCTTCCGTTTGCTGCTATGTAGAATGTTTATTTAATAGAATAGTCTTTAGATATCCGTCTCACCCATCTGACATATAATTCCATTATGATGTTTCTCTATGGCTAACCTGTCCAGCTAGACCCTGGACAGTGGCTGGCAGGGTCTGGTTGGCTGACTTGAGAGCCTGGATGCTGTGCAGGGTTGGGGCTGGCAGGGCAGCTCCTTGAAGAAGCCTAGAGGTTGATTGCAGTGCAGGCGGTTGTGGCTAGACAAGGCCAGGGTGCTGGACGTGGGTCCTAGGCTACATCTGCAGGTTTTGGATGGGATGTGGCAGGGAGGGCCAGGTGGGCTCACCCATGGGATGAGGGTGAGTAATATTTTAATACTTAAGTATATACTGAAATTCTGTGTATGCTCCTAGTCTGGAGTCACATGTTCTTGTTAAGCCTTCAAAGACGGCTGTTCTATTCTGTGTCAGGTGCTGTGCTGAGTTCTCTACTCCATCACAATAAACTACAATCTCATTTTCATCATCACCAGTTTTATAGTTTTATAGTAGCATATCGCTTACAGAAGTCTAAAGAATTAATTTTCTTCTGTAGTGACTTGCTGCTGGGTAAAGAGCTGGGAGACCTGCACTTGATGGTCACCTTATGTGGAGCATGTTGTTCAGACATGCTGTTTCATCCTGTGGACACTGCTGAGCATTAAGTACCCAGGGGGCGTGGGGAACTGAGGAAGGCCCCTGAGCCTTCTCTATGCTTCTGAGGAAAAGAATCTTAGAAGCTGTGGAAGGTACGCTGTCCAGGGTCACCATCTCATCTCATTTTGAGTCTGAAGAAAATGGAACAAGCAGAGTCTCTAGCACTGCCATGTCACTTGAGAACGCAGCTTGCATCTTTAAATGGTGTGTGTGTACACGCGTGTGTATGTATGTGCATGTATGTGAACATGTATGCACACACATTTGTATGTGCATGTGTGTGAACACATGTTGGGTATGTGTGTGTGAACATGTGTGTACAAATGTGTGTGTATACATATAGCTAGGCATGCCGTGGCACACATGTGAGGTCAGAAGACAACCTCGGGAGTCCGTCTTTGCTGTCTACCTTGAGTATCCGTTGCTGCATCTGTTACTGAGGTTGGCTCTTTCCCCAGGGCTAGCCGAATGAATTGTACTTTACATCATTTCACTTGATAAGCTGTGAAGTCATTGATCACTTAGTGAAATAATTGATGACTGAGTTTTGTTTTAAGATACAAGGACTTTTCAAAATTAAAAGTATTTAAGATTTTTGTTTCTTATAATACATACCCGAAACCAGTAACTCTAGATATTCTTTATCTCCCTCCCTTAGCAGCAGTAACTCTTAACTTATATAGATACACAATACATTTATATGTATCAAGAATTTATTATTTATTTTTTATTTTGAGATAGGGTCTTACTTTAGTGCACAGGCTGTGAAGATCAGGTTGGCCTCAAACTCTAAGTAATCCTGCTGTCACAGCCTCCCTGGGTCCTGAGATTTCCCAGTTGTGCCACCACATCCAAGCTGTGTATGCATATATTATATAATCCAGGGCACATCTGTAGCTAAGCATCTCTTCAAAACCCGTAGAACCATGCTTATTTCTAGGTGGGATGTATGACTGGAACCCCTAAAATGTAATGTGGGTGGGTAATGAAAAAAAATGTCTGCAAATAACATTGAAGATGGGACAGTGGCCAGGGCTGGAGGGAGGGAGAAGGGGAGGAGAGTGCGCCCACGCGTGGGTTACCTTACACACCTGCGTTTTCACAGCTGCTGTTGGTTCAAATCCACAGAGAAAAAATGGCCCACAACCATCTGAGTGTTCTTCTTGCTTAGGGGTGAGTTCTTGGCAGAAACCCAGAATAGTCTTATTTCTTCAGATTACCTCAGCACGCTGCTACACAGTGCAGTAAGTGAGTTTACATGGAAGCACAGAAGTCACCTGCTCTCACGTTCTCTGAGTACTTGTGTGATAGAAAATGATAGAGCTGTATTTTCAGCAGTCGTTTTGAGAGTCTGAAACTTCATTTAGATCTCATGAATATCATTTATGAAAATGGACAAGTGTGTTTAACTGAACAAAGATTGTAAGAGTAGATAGAATGAGAAGCCACTTATTTAGAGACAGATGTAAAAAAACTGAGCATATTAATAATGTTATTTTAAAATAGATTTATCTTATTATTTTATTTTATATACCTGGGTGTTTTGCCTTCATATATGTCTGTGAACTACAGAGACATTCCATTCTTTCAGTGGATTGTTCTCTATGTACTTGAAAAGCAAACTGTATGTCACAAAACTGACTTCAAATTATGGTTCAAGTTCTAGGTTTAGGGTCTGGGGAAATAACTTAGTTGGCAGTGTTTACCTGGAGTGCTGCAGAGCCTCAGTCCATAAGAAAAGAATCCTCATAAAGGACTGGGTCCATGTAAAGAGGACACGTGACAGCCCTGGCCGTGGCCTCAGCGGTGGCAGGGGCTGACAGCTAGTCATGCCTAACCATGAAGCTAAAAATCCCAGGGAGAGAGACATCGTCCCAGGAAGCACCATGGATGGTTCCTGAGGAACAGTACCTAAGGCTGACACACACACACACACACACACACACACACACACACACACACAGAGAGAGAGAGAGAGAGAGAGAGAGAGAGAGAGAGAGAGAGAGAGAGAGAGAGAGAGAGAGAGAATTTAAAGAGAACTCTATAGTTAAACATTTCCCAGTTTTCTGATAATTTCCTCAGTTAGCTGATGGTCATCTGGCCATCTGGTGTTCACATTGTTTTAAACTAACCCCTTAAAGGATACCAAGGACAATAATCTTAGTTGTTTTGAAGCAAAGTATACATATTTTAGGTAACTATTTTAAACCATGTTTAAAACCCCACAAAGCATCTAACCGTAGGTAAAGTGAGTAAAGGGAGGCAGATGTATAGCCTCAAGTAGTTTGGAGCCAGCCAGGGCTACACCATGAGATCCTGATTCAAGCAGCAAGAACAGTCCATCAAACCCCCCAAACATATGTGTGTGTGTCCAAACTGAGTTCTTAAACAAAGATGTATCTGTGACCTTTTTTTTTTGTCAAGTTGACACAAACTAGAGTCACTGAGGAGAGGGACTCTCAAAGGCCTTCTTCAGAAAAGTCTATAGGCACATCCAAGAACAGTCTCTTAATTGCTACTTGACACAGGAGGCCCCAGCCCACTATGGCCGTTCCATCCCAGGGCAGTTGGGCCTGAGTTGTACAAATAAGGTAGCTGGGCTAGCAAGAGCCAGTGAACAGTGAGTAGCATCCCCCATGGCCTCTTCTTCCTGCACGTTCCCAGCTTTTGTTCCCACCTTCTGTTGATGAGGGAATGTAATTCATGCGCCAAATAAAACCTTTTCTTCCCCAGGTTGTTTTTGGTCAGTGTTCTGTCACACAACAGAAAAGAAGCAAACTAGAGCTTGATGTGACAGGTCACATGATGTGACTGACAGGGCACATGGTGTGACGGGGTCATGCGACAGAAGTTGTATTTCCCTCTCCATCGTTAATGTGCCATACTAGGTGCTTTGGTGAGATATCAGGGAATCTCTAGCAGCTGTCCTTATGGAGGCTGTCTCAGGTTCGCTCTGGTGCCAAGGACAGTCTTGACCTGCTTTCCCTTCTTCCCATGTCTCTCAAGTGCTAGGATTACAGGCTCCCAGGGCTGGTTAAGAATGAGAATTTCTGTTGGGCTACCACATTGACTTATTGTGGTATAATAGTGGGTGAGCACTGTGCTACCTGAGCTGTAGCACCAGCCCCAAAACTGTGTTTTTAAATCATTTAGAAGTAATATGAGGATCGATGCCATGCATAGAACAGAGTCAGTGTGTCTGAGAAAAATTTAAATGTGAGTTCTTGAAAGAGCTACAATTTGTGATGTATAGAAGAAATGCTTCTTAGTATCAACCCTTCATCCTGGTGTTGAGCCACAAGCGTCCCCCATGGGCACTCAGGATGCCAGTGTAATAAATAGGAACCTTTGTTCTTTTCCTGTGTTTCCAGGCATACTTCCGACAGGGTGTTGCCCTCCAGTACCTTGGACGTCACGCGGACGCCCTGGCAGCCTTTGCATCTGGGCTGGCTCAAGACCCCAAGAGTCTCCAGCTCCTGGTGGGGATGGTGGAAGCTGCCATGAAGTCTCCCATGAGAGGTAGGCGGGATGTGGGTCTTCAGGTGTGACTGGAAAGCCAGCACGCAGCCTTCTAGGATTAGGGACCTGTTGGGGTCTGTGGGCTGGTGATGAACTGTCTTAATGAGGGCAGATGAGCTCATGTCTTTGTATTTTAGGATTATTTAAAATCATTCCCACTGTAAAATTAGTTTTAGGATTCTAAACCACAATACCTCGAATAATAAGCTGATTTTCTTGTGTGAATAAATGTAGCCTTTGAAATTATAGGAAAAGACATTAAGCTAGGCTTTCCTCTCCCTCCCTTCCTCCTCTCACTCTTCCTTTCTCCCTCCTTCTCTTCCCTTACGTTGTCCTGCCTTCTGTCCACACAAAACACAGAAGTCAATTCAATGGGATTAAGAGATAGTTTATTCTGGAGCCAAATCTGAGTAACCACGGGCTCCGGAACACACAGCTTAGATTACCCCCTTCCATGTCTCCCAGTATGGATGCAGTTCTATGGAGTTTTATAGTAAGAGAACAAACAACATTATAAATGAAAAATTACAGTCAGCTATCACCTTGGTAGAAATGCCAGAGAGTTAGGTTGCAGCAGGATGTGAGATTCTTAGCTATGGTCTCAGAAGTTCCCTGATACCTTCTTTAGCCTGTCCTTTGGTGGATGGTAGGGTTTTGTTAAGTTAGCACATTGTAAAGGTTTTTAATCTGTTTATCAGGACATCAGGTGAGGTGGTCAGGGAGTTCCTTATGGGGCTAAATGTAACCTGAGAGAAGTTGTGACTGGCCTCTCAACCTTGTAGCATCCCAGCTTCCCTCCAGAATTCTCAACCACACTTCCCTTCTTTCTTCCTGACAGAATCTCACGATGTAGCCAAGGTTACCATGAACTTATAGTCCAGGCTGGCCTGGAACTTGTAGCAATCCTCCCATCTCAGTTTCCTGACTAGTGGGATTCTAGGTGTGAGTTACCATGTCTGCCTTGTTCTTTCTTGTATTTCTTAAAGCTAGTGTATGTGTAGCCATAGGCAGCATCTCACATCTTTAGAGGAATGTGAAGAGGCTGCATATTGCCCTCAAAGGAGAGGAAAAGTAAGGTGGAAACTTCTCTGTTGCTTTATTCTGATTGATCTTCTGAGAAAACAGAGAACACACAGAGATGGTCCCGGGCAAGGCTGGAGAAATTCTACAGCCCTGAGCCAACTGTCTCCACTGCAGTGCAGTGGTTTTATTCTCTTTTATTCTGTGGTCCTAAGAGGTCACACTCAGAATCTGAAGAGTACTGGGCAAACATTGTAGCACTCACTGAGCTTTAACGCATGAGTACTTGGGAAGTTTTTGATGAAACATACACACCAGCTGTCATCTGTCATGACAGTGGATCTGTGGCCTGTAGACATCTTATGCCCATAGTGTATGTCAAGCCAAACTCTGTCTTTGCCATATAAATGGTCTGAGTTTTAATTGGCTAGTCTAGATAATGAACCTGAAAGTCTTGATGACAGTATCATTTCATCCAGTTTTATATGTTTGCAGCATTAGGCACTTTAATTTGCTGCCTATTATTGTACTTGGCTCAAAGTATGTGCCAAATAAAACTCTGATGAGCTAGACTATGCTAAGTAGTCTCTAAGCAGTCAGCTCTCTACAGTAGGCACTTTCCTGAGAGTTAGACATTTCATGTCTTTAGAAGAAAGAGATAAGAATCCTTTCTTCAAGTCACATCTTCATGGACTAAAGGCTTTCCCCAGGTCCGGCCTTCCTGTCTGTCCTCCGTGATTCAGAGGAATCCACTTGGGGCTCCAGGACTTTTAGGGGAGTATCGAGAACAAGCCAACACCTATCTTTATCATTTCCCAGAGTTTTTTTTATTTTAATTTCTTTCATTTTTTTACTTTCCTCTCCATGAGGATCTGCATGGACTTCTCTGAGGATTGGTAACACCTTTTAAACAATGTTCACAGAACACTTTTACTCAGTCCATGAAGACGACACTGGGTCATCCGGAGGCTGCCCTGTGGCTGGCTGCCTTAGGATGCTGCACCATATGTGTTGATAACCACAGAATGGCACCTGTTTGGCTTTGAAACAATTTCTTGAGAAAAATGTTTTTTTAATAAATCTTCTCTGTGTTGTCAGAGCAGCTGTCACCTTTAGGGTCCCCACTTCCGTGTTTTCCCTGTGTCGTCAGAGCAGCTGTCGCCTTCAGGGTCCCCACTTCCGTGTTTCCTTCTTCCTTCAGACTTCATAAGCCCTGCTTGCTCTAGCATTGCCTTTCCACCTCGCTCTCGCTCTGCCCCATGGGCCTATTTTGAGCATCCTTTCTTCGGCCTGTGGCTGTGCTAGGTGTGGTCCTGTGCATGCACACCCTCCTGCATCCCAGAAGCCCCACTCTGTGGTGTGTGGCAGCAACTTTCGGAACCATCACTATTTGCTCCTTGTGTTTTACAGACAGCGTCATGATCTGCATTTCTCTAAATTTCTGACACTGAGACACAACGCTGTGGTTTGGCTCCTCTGCAAATAGATCTGATCTGTTGTATCCTCTTGTCTTAATTATTTTGTTTGTTTGTTGAATCAGGGTGTCATGCATCCCAGTTGTGGTCTCTAACCCACAGGGTAGCTAAGGCTAGCCTGAAAATCCTGATCCTCCCACCTCCTTAGTATGAGCCATGTTGCCTAGCTTGTTTTGTAATTCTGAAATACAACAGGAAAAAACCACAACAACCTAAAAACCTCCCTAGCTTAGGTGCTTCTATAAACAAACATGACAGGAAAGAGTGCCTACAGTTTTATGTTTAATTTTTATGGGTGTTTTGTTTGTATGCATGTATGTCTGTATATCACATGTATGCATGTATGTCCATGCATCATATGCATGCAGTGCCCTTGGAGGCCAGAGGAGGGTATTGGGTCCTCTGGAACTGGATTGTTAGCTGCCATGTGGACACTGAGAAATGAACCTGTGTTCTCTGGAAGAGCAACAAATGCTTGTAACCACCGAGCCATCCCTCCGGCAAAAGGTTTTTGTGTGTGTGTGTGTGTTTGTTTGTTTTGAGTCGAGATTTCATCTTAGGACTTAGGACTTAGGGCTCAGCATTATAACACAGTTGCCTAATGCGTGCTGAGTCTGAGTTCAATCTTTAGACTGCAGAGAGGCTGATCCACCCTTTTCTAAGGAAGGATTAGCCTATATTAATATACTTTTATTCCTATATAAATATACTATCTCTGTCTATGTTAAAAATTAATTTGATTTTTATTATTGTTCTCTAGTCTCCTAACCAAACCGATTTATTTTATTTTTATCATTTCACCCATGTGCACAAACCAATTGTGAGTAAACTTTCTTGTGGATATGGTTATGTCATAATACATGTATCTATCTATGGTTACATCATAATACATGTATCTTGCTACCATTACATCACAAAATATATATATGTGTGTATATGTATATATGTGTATGTATACACACACACACACACACACACACACACACACACACACACACACATATATATATATATATATATATATATATATATATATCTTAAACCATTAACAAAATATAGAGCTAGAGGTAAATATAAACTGAGAGGACATGTTGACCTTTTGTCATCGGGGCTGATTTGCTCTTCTTCTGAGCCAGCCTTTCAGTGTCATGTAGATGCCTGAGGGATTTGGATGTTGAGGGCTTGTGGCTGCTGTGGGCTCTGTAACACAGCTACAGAATAAGGCCAAGGTCACCAGCAGCCATTCTCCAAGGACTGCTGAGGCCTCCTGTGCATCACTTCTCTTCTGCAAGTTGAGTCATATAAAGATGGTCCTTTGTGAGCTATCACCCGCTGTGATTCTATCGACTCTGGACAGATCCATGGAGACTGCTTTATCAAGTGCCCATGGAAAGTGGCTGGCAAATGCTTAGGCTTTTCTCTCTCAGTTCAAAGGTCTCCCCTTCATTCTGTGTCTGCCCTCTGTGAATGCCCTCCCTCAGTGGCTCTTTTGGGTCCAATCACTTTTCACAAGAGCCCTGCTTTGGAAATGTTATGTGAGGGACATGGATTTTCTTCCCACAAGAAAGGGGTCTGGTCCCAGCGATGCCATTTGCTAGCTTACTGACAGACACTGGTGGCATTGCTTCCTCTGCCCATCCTTTCTGTGAGGGAGGAAGGATGATGCCCATCTCATGATGCTCCAGGAGCCATAGGAGTGAGGCAGACCCTAAAGAAGCCTTCTCTTCTGCAGATGGGACTCTTCCTTTCCTGGTGCTCACATGGTACCCAGGCTCCCCTTCTTTCAAGTAGCCTCACTGGAAGTCACGGTTGGGCCTCAGCATCAGAAACCTGGCTTCCTAGACAACACTGTGATTTCCAGTATGCCATGTCTCTGTGAAGCACTGGCCTTAGGACCACTGTTCTCAGAACTCCAGCTGGGGACTGCACCATCCGCTTCTAGATTGGACAGATCCTGATGCATTATTGCTCAACTTAGTTATGGATATTAGGCTGCATAGATCAAGTGCCTGGAGAATCCCCAGTTCAGAAGTGATCTAGTGTGGAGAGTTATATATCTCAGAGCTGGCAAGAGTGGCACTCCTCTTAGCAGAGGGCGACCTACCTTCTATAGTCAGTCTCTGCTACATTCTCACAAGCTCCTGGAGTGTCAGGAAATGCGACTTTATTCTTCTTAAATTCCCAAGGACTTTACATTTCAAAAACCTACAGCAGGGGCTCGGTCAGTGTTGCAAAGGGCCTTTATATTCCTATGGAATTGGTTTGACGCTGGTTATTTCATGTATTATGCATAAATTCTAGAAAGAAAAACATCTGAATAGCTACAGACTGCCAAAATTCTGTTCTGTCTAATCTGCTAAAAATCACAAAATTAGTCCCTCTGATGATAGCGCAAGTTTATCTTAGAACAGGAATTAGAGCAACAGACTTGGAAGAGTCTCAGAGATTATCTTTAGATTTTTAAAAAGTGTCTTACAATCTCTTTCATCAAAAGAAACACAGTTGGCTGGATACAGTGGCATGGTCCTGTGGTCCTGGCTACTTGGGAGGTTTAGATGGGAAAATGGCTCACAGCCAAGAATTTGAGACCAGCCTGGGCAACACAGAAAAACCCTAACTCAAGCTCCTCCCTCCCCTCTCAACCCAACTGCTGACTAGAGATTCTGGCTAGTGATCCAAGAGATGTAATCTCAGCTTAAGCAGATAACTTTCAAAAGGAAAATTACATACGGTGAAGTGGATGCTCTGTATCTTTAGATATAGGCAGAGATGTACACATATACATAGGTGTCTGTGTGTGCACATAACCATGTACATGTGCACCTATATACACGTGTGCGTAACCATGGCCACAGCCATTGCCCTTGCACTTGGCCATCACTCACTGTCTTTCCCACTAAGCCACGTCAGCTTCAGCTGCTACATATAATGCCTGGTCAGCTCCAACCAGCCTGTTGGAAATCTCTCTCCCCTTGTGTCTGTCTCATGCTGTGTAAGACATTTCTTTCCCTTAGGGCACCTCCCACTCAGAGTAAGAGCAGCAAAGAGTTTAAAAGCCATCCTTTAACAAGTCAAGCTCCACTCCCCTGAAGCTTGAGCACCCTGGGTAACATGGCCCTCAGATCACCTTACATTTATCTTTGCAGTGGTATTTAGTGTTTAATGTACTTATATTTTCTTTCTGTCTACTTTGAATGGGGATTTTATTTTTCCTTATAATTTTCCTAATTTCATTCCCATCTACCCCAGACTTGCCCAAGTAGAGATTTCTCTGTCCTCCTTGGGCATCTCCAGACAGCTCCTCGCCTTGGTCTTTGTACAGTGTTGTCTCTGCTGCCATTTCAGGGGTTGTGCAGTTGCTGTGGGAAAGGCTGCCTTGTTCGGAAGCGTGGGCCTCTGCCTCCGTCTGTCATTTCAGGACAGGCATCTGAGCACCTTCCCCGTCTGTCAGGAATACCTATTTTCTGCCTTCCACTCTAAAAGCTGAAGTACCCAGTCCCAATGTTCCCATTCAGCTTTGCAGCTGAGACCCAAACTTTGAATCAGAAAACTACAGGTCCAGTGAAGAAGAGGGTCACATAGAATTTATTGTGGTGGAAGCTACATCTTCACGGTCTGCTGCCTCACTCTGTGGGTTTCTACTTAAAAGCTGCCAAGGTCTCTGTAGTTTGCAATCAGATCAGTGGCCTGGAGCACTGCTGTGGACTCTGACTTTGCCTCTGACCCTGTCTGATTAACCTTAGCGGAATCAGGGAAATACCCAGATCTTTGTTTGAAAATGATGGTGCTGCTGTTGTCTCTGGTTTGCTCACTGGAGCTGAGGTGCAGCTTCTGAACAGCACTGTCTGCTGGCCCGCAGCAGAGGGAGGGACCATGCTCTTGGCGTTCTAGGGCCCGCCCTCTTCCTTGTAGCTGTTCCTGCTCTCTGCTGTCTTTGCTCTCTGTGTTTAACCCCATTGGCCAGCTACTGCTTACTAGCACGCTGCCGCTTGCATCTTGACAGGAGTAAAAATGTTCTTTGTTCTCTGTTTACTGATCTGATTGAAGGAAAAATGCTTTAGGCACTAGTGAGCTTCAGGGTTTCCCTGGTACTGTTGACTCAGGCGAGAGAGCTCCTTAGCAGAGAACTGAAAAATCATAAATTGTGGCCTTTGGCCAGGAGGTGAGGTTTAAAGAGCCGGCATCGCTGCAGGCTTGATGCCTGAGTTATTGGAACCACTAATGTGAGGTAGGTTTCAGGACCATGAGAGATGTAGTCAGAACTCTTATTATCTCTAAAGAAAATAGGGAAGGATAGGGAGGGAGCTTGTCGTCCTTATCTAACCCCCCAAATGGAACTAACCCCACATGGCTTAATGACCTCTGGCCAACACCCCGACTGTTGCCACTGGAAGATAAAATGAGCTAAACATTAATTTTACCACCTTAAGTATGGTTGGCATTTTGTGGATACCCTTTACTGCATCTTCTAGGAGAAATTACAAGCAGGTTGCTTTTGATGATAGGCATGTTAAAGACTCACTCACCAGTGAGACAGAGAATGGGATTTTATCAGGTCTCCAGTGTACTACTTGGCTACTCAGAATAAAGCATAGTTGACCAAAAAAACAAAAAAACCAAAACCAAAACCAAAACCCACATCTCTCACCTCAAAGGGGATAAGGGAAAGTTTATTTGAGATCCAGATATGAGTGGGGGTGGCCTAGGAACACAGATTTAGATTACCCCAAATTCCATGTTCCAACGAGGTAGCAATTTCATAAACTTTTTTTTTTTTTTTTTTGTGGTAACAGAACAAAGAAAAGTCATGAGTCAAGATACTTTCTGAATTCAGTGGAGACTGCATTCTGAAGGCAGGCGATAGAAGTAGGGGTGGGAGAACCTTGCCAGAGGCCTAAGATACCACCTGACACCACGCTCAGCTCTTTGGTTGGTGAAAAAGCTATAGTTTTACTATGTATTCCAAAAGAGAATGGCTGTTTACTAGGCTAAAGATGGCTCAAGGTAGACTGCAGTAAGGCTCCGGCCCTTCCGTGCTCCAACACCTCTGGTGACCACAGCTTGAGTGCGCCAGTCAGCCTCTGTGGTGCGGCTGCTCTCAAGGAATTCTCGTTCACAGTAGGCAACGGGCTTGTCTGGAAAATGTTTCTACTGAGCAAACGTGGAATGATTCTAAACCAATTGATAGCTAAACTGTACAATACAAACCATAGATGAAGATGTGTTTAGATTTAGGAGTATCTAAACCAGAGGGTATCAGCTGGAGAGTGGAGGGTGGCACCCAGAGGAGGGTGTCTGGCTGGAATTGTGGGCTCATAATGCTCTAAGGAGGAGCAAGGTAGACCAGGATCTTTCAGAATATGTGTTGCATCGTGAGCAATGAAAGCCAGAAGAGAGAATGAGTGTGGCCACACCCACAGGGGAAGGAACTGCTGGATGGGTGGGTGTCACTGGGTGTAGGATGCATGGGCCATCATGTGGTGTGAGGTTCCAGAGTGGAGAGCTTATGCATGAACCAGACCACAGACATGTTTCTAGCGCATAATGGAAAGACCACTGTGCCTACCGGTCTTCATTCTCTTGTTTTCTTTTTCTTCAGACACCCTGGAGCCCACTTACCAGCAGCTTCAGAAAATGAAACTAGACAAGAGTCCCTTTGTGGTCGTGTCTGTGGTTGGGCAGGAACTCCTGACAGCTGGCCACCACGGGGCCTCCGTGGTTGTCTTAGAAGCTGCTCTGAAGATTGGCACTTGCAGCCTCAAACTGAGAGGCTCTGTCTTCTCCGCCCTGAGCAGTGCACACTGGTCTCTTGGCAACACAGAGAAGAGCACTGGGTACATGCAGCAAGACTTGGACGTAGCCAAGACCTTAGGTATGCGTCCCGCCTGCATGTCAGCTGCATGCCCTGATGTCAACAGGACCAACACATACAACAGAACATTTAGCTTTAGGGCCTCAGGTCTTGAGAGGATTTTCATACAATAAGGGTCCAAGGCTCCCAGGAGGCCTTGCGGTGTGATTAGCATGTTCATAACCTTCCTCAGGGTTTTCCAGCTCGCAGTTTTAAGGTCCCAATTGCTGGTTCTGTGGATGGCTCGATTTCGTTTTAATTTTGGCCTCTATGAGAATCCACCAAGGTTTGTCAAAGAGCACAGCACAAGCTGGGTGTGGTACGCTGCCACGCTGAGAGGCAGAGCAGATGGCTCTCCGTGAGTTCCAGGCCAGCCAGGGATGTGCAGTGAGACTCTGTTTCAGACAGAACAGAGAAGGGGAGTCGGGATGGGCACAGCGTACTGGAGGTTCCAAACCTGTCCTGTGGAGACAGACGATGGTGTGAGGTTACTGCCCACCCCCCCAGCTGGGGGCTTGGGACTTTGTTTCTTGATGTTTTGGAGGCAGGGTCTCAGCATGTATCCCAGGCCAGTTATCCTGTGAGCCTCCTGCCTCTATGCAGGGGAGAAGAAGAGGCATGACTGTGACTGTGGCCACCACTGTACTGATTATCCAAGGACTTTCAGGTTACAGGAAGGAGGGCTGTGGGGATCTGCCATCAGATACTCATAGAGAAGTGATGTATGAGAGGAGGCCTGGAGTCAAATGGCTGAACCAGCAAGCTGATAATTGCTCAGAACCAAAGGTCATCTGCAAAGCGAGGAGGAGACTCCCAACAGCAGCTGGTTTGTGTAGCAGTCTGCACCCTCCTGTCTGAGACCCCTCTGCCCCTGTGCACGTGTGTGTTACAGCAATAACACTTGTCCACAGAGTTAGGTTCGAGGATCTTATCTCCCTATACAGAGTCTAAAAGAAAGTAACTTCAATCATAGCTAGTAAGTTTATGGCGTTTAAGAGAACCATATATGTTATAAATAATGCTGTAACTTAGAGAATTTTTCTCTTTAAATCCAAATCAGGTGACCAGACAGGAGAATGCCGAGCTCACGGGAATCTAGGCTCTGCATTCTTTTCCAAGGGGAATTACCGAGAGGCCCTCACAAACCACAGGCATCAGCTGGTGCTCGCCATGAAGCTCAAGGATCGGGAGGTATGAAACTCACTTGCAAACCAAACTCCATTTTCAGAAATGCAGAGCCCCTTTCTCTGTGCAGGAAGCATCTGGGTGCCTTAATGCCTTTGCAAGTTCATAGCAACTGAGACCATGGTGTCTGGTCAGTACTGAATGTCTATTGCCTAGTCGTTAAGTATGCACAGAGAGAGAAGGTCTTGTCTCTGACCTCAGGACCAAGCAGCCTGCCCAGGTGCATCGTTCTAAGTCCCTTCAAGTGTGCCGTGAAAGTCACAGGGAAACTAGCAGGGACCTGTATCTGGTGACACACTAGCTCACATGAGCTCTGCTTGTGATCCAGTGTCGCGACTCTCCCTCCTTCATTTCGTTTCTTTGTTTGAGAGAAGTCTGTTGAGTTTATGGGAAGAGCCAAATGTCACAGTACTTGCAGTGTTGACTGTGACTTTCTTTGAAAGTTGATATCCAGCATGGTTGGCACAGGGAGAAAGCCTTCCTGTCTGCTCTTGGGCAGAGGGTGGACTTGAGTTTCAGGTGCCCCCAGCCCTGAGTCGTAGCCACACTTCCTGGCTGTGGGGCCACCTTCCTTTCTTCTGTTCTACTCGAGGCACAGTGACTTATCTTCACTGTCTTGCTTTATGGCTGCACAGTGGTGTAGGGTCCTGTATAACATGCGTGAAGCACTGGTGTAGTGCCTGGGATTCCATGGCTGCCTTCCATGAAGCAGTTTTATAAATTATGGCTTTTCCATATTAATAGACATGATAGAAAAGGGTCAAAGCAGGGGGAAGGGTAAGTTTATAAGTCGGTTCATATGTTCAGTTATAGTTGCTCGTTGGACATTTACAGTGGACGCTATTAAAATTAGATCACTTAAGCAACCAGCAACTTCAGGTTTCTGGGATATCATTGGGCACCAATGCCAATGCTAGGAAGAACTAGGGGTTTAAAAACAGCGTTTGAAAATACTGGATATGCAGAGAGCCTGTAGTCCCAGCTCCTTGGCAAGATGGAGCAGGAGGATCAATCCAGTTAGAAGCAAGACACTGTCCTGGACAGCACAGTGAGACCCTGTACCAAGTGGGAGGAGAGCCATCACTGAGGCAGCTCAGGAGGGGATGGCCAAGCCTGACAACTGGAGTTCCATCCCTCAGGCCACGTGGTAGAAAGAGAGAGCCTACTGTCCCCCCTCCCCACCTCTCACCAAGTTATCCTCTGATCTATAACACACACACACACACACACATACACACATACACACACATACACACACAAACATACACATACACACACATACACACACATACACACACAAACATACACATACACACATACACACACACATACATACATACACACATACATACACACACACATACACACACAAACATACACACACATACACATACACACACATACACACATACACACATACACACATACACACACATACACACACATACATACACAAACACACATACATACACATACATACACACATACATATACACATACATACATACACATACACACACATACACATACACACACATACACACACATACACACACATACATACACACACATACACACACATACACACATACACACATACACACACATACATACATACACACACATACACATACACATACACACACAAACACACACACATACACACACATACACACACATACATACACACACATATACACACATATACACATACACACACATACACACACATACACACACAAACATACACACACATACACACACATACACACACACACAAACATACACACACATACACACACATACACACATACATACATACACACACATACACATACACACACATATACACACATACACACATACACACATACACACACATACACACACATACACACATACACACATACACATAAACACATATACACACACATACACACACATACACACATACATACACACACACATACACACACTCACATACACACACACACACTTCGATAAACAAATTTCAAAAAAAAATTTGAAAGGAAGCAAATGCCTTTCATCCCAGCAAGTGGCACTGCTAAAAACTCTGAACTGGTGGGCTGGAGCACATGAAGACTGCATTTCATTTCATTTCTTTTTTATTTTAAGGAAGTGCAAGAGGGCCAGGGTTAAAGCGGTGTTCGCCCTGTGCATGGTTGGCACTTGTTCTCATAGGAAGGTGTTTGGACACTTTCTCAGTGCTTTCATCCTGCCCCGCTGATCAGCAGTTTCCAAAGCCCAGACGGCTTTGCTTACTCTGTCTACTCCTTGTTTATTTTGAGACCAGGTCTCATTTTGTAGACATAGCCCTGGTTAGACTAGAGCTCTGTGTAGACCACACTGGACTCTTCTCCTGCCCTATCCACCTGAGAGCCAGGGTTACAGAAAGGCGCATGCCACAACTCCCAGTGGACAACGGGGCTTGCAAAGACAAATGTACCAATGGCATCAAGAAGGAAGAGCTGGCCAGGTGCTGAAGGGCCGGACATCATTTGCCTGTTCTCTCTCACCTGTGAGGTGTCTGCATTAGCCCAGCTTTAGGAGGGTGGAGACGCTCACTGTGGTGCAGCCATCCCGTGGTTCTCCTCGGTGCTGTGGTTTTTCTGTCTCTGGGCTTATCTAATCACCTAGGATTATATACAGTGTGTGAACTGTCAATGTACAGTGTTTTCTTAGGAAATGATTGCTATGAAAGCAGAGGGGGCCCCATGTGACACCCTCTGACCGTGTCATGGCCGCCTTCCTGGTACTTGGCATGGCCACTGCTGTAGTCGCTGCAGATCTGCCCATCGCAAGCCCACAGCCTGGCCTATCTGCAGAAGACAGTGCCATGCAAGGCTGCTTTAAACACATTTCCTTCTGTCCCACGGTGGGGGGAATGGATGCATCTAGCTACCATGATGATTGTGGAGCCCCCTTCCATACTTCATTTCCCACCGTCAGGAGTAGAACTTGGCCTCTCACTGAGCGATGCTGCTTGGACATTGTATTCTCTTCCAAGTCGAACCCCACCAGTCACTTCCCCTCCGAGCTGGCGATGTTGATGGTTGTAACAACTTTAGTGGTCCTCTTCTGGTTTGAACTCATTCTGACGCCTCTTGCTACAGGTCCAGACTCTTGATGCTTGACATCACTCGAGAGCGTGTCTTCTGTCCCCGGGCTACTGTGGACCTGTGTGTCTCTCTTGTTTGTCTCTGGAGTTGTAGAATGGCTTCCACGTTCTTGAAATGTACTATTAGACCCTTGACACCTCTCTGAATTTTTGGCTCATAACTCTGCTTCTGTGTCGGACACATAGTAGTGCTCACTAATTCTTTTTCCTTCTGGTAAGAAAATTTGAGATGGACTTTCTCAGCAAACCTCAGATATACAATATGACAGCCCTGACCATAGTTTCCTGTTGCATCCAAGAACTCAGGATTTGTTCATCCCACGTGACTGACTATGTTCCTTCCCTTCCTCTTCATCTCACATTGGTGGGCACCATGCCATCTCTGTGCCTTCATCGGCTTGACTTCCAGATCCCAGGTCTGAGCGAGGTCATACAGTGTTTTCCTTACAGTGAGTTAACATAACACGCAGACCTGCTGTCATTCCCTGCTGCTAATTTGACACTTGGGTTGTTCCTGTATCTTGGATGCTGTGAACACAGCATCTCTTGTAGCTTTTCCTCCTCTTTACATGGCATTAGGGAGTGACTCTAGGACTATTACCTAGTACCTCAGTACCCTACTATCTAGTGAATGCTAGATAAGTACTCCAATGCTCTTCCCAGCCCACTCAGAATCTTTGTTTTTTTTTTAAGTGCTGTTGTTTACATTATGTGTGATAAACTAAATGTCTTTATTCCTATGTTATTGAAAACTGCCAAGTGATAAACCTGGAGTTCACTGTGTCAGAACTTAGAGGAATAGGCAAGAGGAACCAGCACAATAGTTAGTGTATGTTTTGTTTAGGCTGGAAGTTCTAATAGGCAAGTCTGGGATTCTTAGGAGTGCAGCTCCCCCAGAAGCCCCAGGCACAGGCAGGGCTCTGTGTGAGCATATGCACACAGGCCCCAGACACAGGCGGGGCTTGGTATGAGCATGTGCACACAGTTCCCCCCAACCCCCCGTGTTTAGTACACTGAGATGTGAATACAATGCTTAGCAACCAGCAGTGAGTGCTGTCTCAGTCGATGCCAGGTTGCTGTGAGTTAAGACAAACGACTCAAGGGGTCTTCAAGAAACGGCTGAGATGCTGGGATATCTGTTGCCTTATGCTGACATGATAAGAGTTTTATTTCTTTAAAGATAATATTTGTCTTGAATAATTACATAGATGTGCATGGAGGTAACCAAGCTTTTGCTCACTATACTGTTACCATTTCAGACACACTCTGGTGGCCATATGCAGTTCTGTTTGTTCAAATCGAAGCTGAAATCCTTTTGTAAGATTGTTTTTTTAACCTTCCCCACTTATCTTTTTCTCCAGAATGTAAAGTCTCTGGCCTATTACCTTGCCCTCCTGCCCTCTCTTGGCTCCATATTTACGGGTTGCAGGTGTTTTGGAGTTATAGACTAGGAGACAGTGTCTCATAGCTAAGCTGGTGAAAGCTTCATTGTGTTTTACCTTTTCCTTGGGCTACATTACAAGACACACACCTGCCTGGGAAAAGCTTCTGAATCTTCTAGCACTCAGGCAAATTGCTCTCCAGAAGTCTGTCTGTTCTAGTCTCGCCAACAATGTGGCCTGAGTTTTGCTTCCTTACACGCACCAACATGAGGCATTAATATTAGAATGTAAAACTCTGCTGCGTAAGTTTTAAAAAGTAGCATCCTGTATGTGTTTGTTCAGAGACAGGCTCTCAATATGTGGCCCTGATGGCCTGGAGCTTGCTGTGTAGTCTAGGCTGGCCTTGAACTCACAGAGCTTTCCCAGCTTCTGCCTTGGTTGCTGTGTGAAGGGCTTGTCATTCTGTTTGTATGGCTTTGGTTAATTGGGTGAATTGGCTTTGATTGTTCCATATACAACTTCACTCTCTCTCCAGAGACGAGGTCTCACTCTGTGGCTCAGGCTGGCCTGGAACTCACATCTGTAGCCTAGGCTGCCCTGGAACTTATGATCTCCCTGCCTCAGTGTCCCAAGTGCTGAGGTTACAGGTGTGTGCCTCCAGATCTGGTTCCTGTCTGGTTCTCTGTTTCGTGTATGGGCTTTAAATGTTTTGTAAACATGCCCTGCCTACCAGTGTGTTTCAAGATCACTTGTTACGTTCTGGAGAATCTCCCCTTTGGGTTTCTGTTTGAGCTCTGTACATGGTAAGTGGGGGAAAATGATATCTTTACTGTAGGGAGTTGCCCATGTAAGAACCTGCTCTGTTCCTTCATTTATTCTTTATACTTCTTGCTCACATACATTGAGATAGGTTTTCCTGCATCCTCATTGAGCCCCCCTGGATTTGGTGTGCTGCCCTCTGTGTTGTCTGCCTGGCATACTGGCACAGAAAAAGGTTGAGTCCGGATTCATCATTGGCTAAGTGTAATTTTCTCATGGCCTTTTTAACAGGCCATGACTTTGGTTGATCCTGTGAGTTCTCCAGTAACGCAGACTTCCTCCAGGTGATGGCCGTTTGTCCTGCTACTTAGGCTACTTTTTCCCTTTGACTGTGGCACTGATTAGAATTTGAAGTGCTCTGAGTGGTGGCCACACCCACTAGCATCCAAAAGCTCAGCCTGAGATCTGCACTGTATTTGATGTTTTGTCATCATGCCTCCCATGTGTGACTGCGCTCCATGGGCACCTGTGCTGGGACAGGCCTCTCTTTAACACCTCTTCCAGATGGTCTCCTTTGCTCCTCTCATAGACAGTTTGTTTCTATGTCCATGTCAGATACACAATGACACCATGGATCTGTATAAGTCTAAGAGTTACATTTGAGAGAAAATGTGATAATTCACTCAGTAGGTTTATCTCCACCTATGTCAGTTTTCTTGAAATGCTACATTCTCCTTATTGTTCCCCTGCTGATGGACACCTCCATAGTTCCCATCACTTGGCTGTCATAATATATCCTTTTAAACATCGTCTCCATGACATTTAGCTGCACATTATATGTTCAGTTGCATTACTTTTATATTGAAATAATGCCCTCTGAAGCAAAGGTAACCCCTCTAAACACTGGGGATGGTGGCGATAACACTGCACCACATCCTTCTACCTCATGCATCAGAGCTCTGGGAAACTCTAGGATTTTACCAAACAGTAAGATGGCAACCTGAAAGCCATTCATCTGCTCACCGTTAGAAGCAATGGGGTTTCCTTTTATGCAATTACTCTCAGATACTTAATAGGGGAGGTGATACCTTCGCCACAGGATTTTTCATTGAGAGTAACCTTCTGTCTCCTTTAATGGCTTCAAAATTAATTTCAGGTGCCCACAGAGACCTTCCTGTGAGTGAATATTAATTGTCAGGAGGGTCCATAAATTACATTATATTAAATGTTCTCGAGTCAGGAAATCTGATATGCAAATGCACAAATGCCTCCAAAGGTCTTCCCGGCCTCATTTCTCTCCCGAGCACTGTGTTTCTCTACCCATCTGATCTGCCCCCCAGGACCCCACTTTGGCTCAGTGCACCTGCCTCAGCCTTCAGCCTCTGCCTGCTGCTGAACCAACTGCTCTTGGCTTTCCACCAAGGCCACCTCCTTGTGACACTCATGACTCTTTTGGTGACTGGATCCTCTTATTTCTGTGTAGGTACCTGCATTCCTAACTTTTATTCTCTTTAAGAAACTCTACAAGTTGAGAAGAAGGGGTGTTCGCTCCGGGGTCTATTAACATGGCCCAAGGCACAGAAATGGTTGAATATGAGTTTAGGTATCCCACTACCTGGAACTTGAATTTTGCCTCTGTCCATCATTGCTGTGTGGCCCTGAGACAGTCTAACTCTGTAAGTGGACGGACGGTCCTCCGAGTGGTTTCATTTTCTGGCTGCTTTAACAGCTTTTCTTTGAACCTTCTGGTGAAAGTCACATCACCCTTATTTCTTAGGCCTTTGCTGACACGTGTTTAGAATGATAGATTTTTGATAGTTATCTGAAGTGGTTGTAACGAGGCATGTCATAAGCCATTTAAGGGATTTTAAAACTCCAACAAAAAATAGTTAAAAAGTAAAAATGACTAGGGCACAGAGGCACCTGAGCAAGTAACTTTGAGTACTGTCACATGTGGTTAGAATGCTGTTATGAAATTGAATGTTGTTTCATAGAAGCTGTCTTCAGAGCCCAGAGCTTGCAGCTCTAGGATTCTGAAAGGATTCTGCCACTGTCCTAGGGGTCCTCGGGGTCACTGTTTCCTTCTGGCTTGATCCCCTGTGTATGTACTGTATGTAACTGTGGAACAGCAGTGCCTACTTTAGGGTAACGTGGGTTTGTGTCAGATATTTACGTGAAGTGGCACTGCTGAGGAGAGGCATTTTCTTCTGCCAGGTGGCTTTGTATATGTATCTGCTGTCACACCGGAGCATGCAGACATTCTGGTTTCTGAAGCCCTGCTTTAAGTTCACCCTGATTCTGGTTTCTTCTCTGTTCCAACCATTTCTTACACACTTTTTTCACTTGCCCTTCTGAAATTTAGTTCAGACCATGAAATTACCTGTTCCAAAAGCTTTGCTAGCTTCAGTTGCCTCTGGGGACGTCTAAATACCTTCATAACCATCCCCACAACCCTTTGACCATTCTCCGTGTAGCCCTTGTGGGTCCACTGACTGTAAGTGTCACCCTTCTGCACATGAGCTTGTTCTGGTTCCCCTGTGTGGAAGACCCCCTTTAGACCCTGGTAAGTTTGGCTGAACATCTCTGGCTCACAGACGTTCTTTCTCTGTTCTCATTGTTTCTATCTGACATCATATGAACTGCTGATGAAATCCAATTTAGCGGTCACTTTGTGGCCTGCTTCTGGAAATGTATGTGTCTCTCAAGGTCACACGGCTTTATCATTTCAGAATCTGCACTTAGATGCTTGGTTTGGGGCAGAGCACAAAGTCAAGTTTCTTCCCGGGAAGACCCTGCAGTGCATGCTTCCTTCCCCATACATCCTTCTGTCGTCATGCAGACAGCATAGAACTTCTAATGAGTCTCATTTCTGACTCGGCCATTCTCACGGCTCTGTTGTAGGCTGAGATTGTACGGGCATCCCGCTCTTTCTCTCCTACATGTAGATATGATGTATTTCTGAACCAGCTTGTCTGCCTACTTCCTCTAGACATCCAACTGCAACTATGATTAGAATAGATCATGACTTTATATATTTATTGGACAGTGGGGCTATAGCCCATTTTCTGTGCACTTAAATATAACTATGTATATATAAAATACCTAGTTGTGTTTTTCTTTTTCTCATTTTCAATGTCAAGAAAATGTTTTTGTAGTTTGTTTTGCAATTCTCATTTGTATGTATTTATGTGTATTTATGGGGTACAGCAGGACAGGTTTGATTCATGTACATGAAGTACATGCTCAAATAAGAGTAATCAGTGATATTGTCTCCATGCATGTTGTCCTTTTTTTTTTCAGTTTTTATTTCACTTTTAATTATGTGCATGTGTCTGCATGGGAGGTTGTGCATGCATGTCTTTGGAGATGAGGATGTCTGATCCCCTGGAGCTAGGATTACACAGTTGTGAGCTGCCTGTCATGGATGCTGGGGGGAACCCAGCTTAGGGTTAGCGTGTACTCCTTACACTGGGCTATCTCTCCAACCCCTATATTATCATTTCTATATATTGAGAACCTTTAGCTTCTTTTCCTCTACCTATTTGAAAACCCACAGCATGCTGGAAGCAATGTGCTTGCCCCATGCGCTGTGGAACGCTGGGGCTGGTTCCTGTTATCTCAGTGGTATGCAGCTTTTCCCTGTTCCCCTCCTCTTCTCCCTGTCCTGAGATCTTGATTCTGCAGTGTTTTGCTGCGGTGGAAGGTCTGCCATGCTTGTTTTGCATGTTGTGGTCCATCCAACAAAATGTCCTTCAGCCCCATCCACGTGGCACAGGTGATGGGATTTCACACTTTATGGCTGTGTCTCTCTACCATTAGAAAAATCTGTTGACTGACAGGCATCTTGGGCTGTTGCTAACAGTGCTGATGGGGACTCAGGTATCCAGGCATCTCCTGAGGCATTGAGATCATTTCATTTCATATAAACCAGCAAAGGAATTTTATTTTTTTCAAGGCATTTTATCTGTTTTACACAATGCAGTACAGCCTGAATGCTCCGCAGCACAGTGCCAGGCATTCTTGCCTCTTTGATAATAGCCATCTGACACAGAACTGTTGTATCACCATGATGAGACGCCATGACCACAGTGACTCTTATAACTCTTTTCAGCTTTCTTGACTGCACCATGCTTCTTCATGTCTGGTTCTACTCCCTGTTAGCAGCTCTCCTGGGCAGGTATCCCATGGCTCTGGCATGGGTCTCCAAGGTAATCCAGGCTTCAAGCAATGGTTTCTCTGGGTCTCTGTGCAAGGACACCCCTGACAGTTGCCTGGCCTCAGGCTTCAAGCAATGGTTTCTCTGGGTCTCTGTGCAAGGACACCCCTGACACTTGCCTGGCCTCAGGCTTCAAGCAATGGTTTCTCTGGGTCTCTGTGCAAGGACACCCCTGACACATGCCTGGCCTCAGCAGCTTTCCTAAGCTGTGGAGGGAGATTCCACAACCCATTTCTTGTCTCCTTTACTCTAAAACCAGAACCATGTGGCTGAAGCCACCTTGATCTTCTGCTTGCTAGAGCTGGCACTTGGCCTCCTTGCAAAGTCCCACTCATTTGTGTCACATTCATTTGCATCAGCTTTCTGGGTTTGCTGGTTTCCTTCACTGTTTAAGCTTCCATTTAATTTTTTTCACAAGTTGGAAGCTTAGCCGGGTGGGCCCTGCCCTGAAGTCCCCGCTCCCTTTATTCCGTTTAACGTCAGGATCGTCTTTAGGAGTCTCATCTCCCTGAGCACTGGACTCGGCTCTATTGCACTTCCTGATGCCCCTCTTCTCTTCAAACCATACATTTCTTCACTTTTCCTTGCTCAGCTTGCTTCTTTTCATTACAGATCTGCATGAGAGCAACCACTAATAATCAAGCAACAGAATCAATACTGGGCTGCTCTGAAATATCCTTTACCCACACTGTTAATCCTAAAACTCTATCATTTAGCCTCAGGCGTATTTTTCAGACAAGGGCAAAAAAAGCAAGCACATTCTTCATCAAAATGTCACAAGAACGGTCTCTTGGCCACTTACTAATATTCTTCAATTCAGAAATTCCTTGAGCTGGGCCCCACATCTCAAATTGCCCTCGGCACTGTCTTCCATGTGACTGCTCCAATGGCTCTCTAAGCCCAACTTACTGCATTCACCTGCTTTCCTAATTTAAAGTCCCCGTACACACATTCTTCAAACAAGCAAGCCCCTGTCTCAGCATTACCCTGCTCCTTGGTACCAACTGCTGTCTTAGTCATAGATCTATTGTTATGAAGACACACCATGACCAGGGCAGTTTCTATAAAAGAAAGCTTGCTGACAGTGTCAGAGGCTTAGTTCATGGTCATCATAGTGGGAAGTATGGTAGTATACAGGTAGACTGTGTGTGTGAGGTAGCTGAGAGTTCTACATCTGGATCCACAGGTAGCAAGAGGAGAGAGAGACGCTGGCCTGGTTTGAGCCTCTGAAACCTTCAAAGCCCACTCCCAGTGACACACTTTCTCCAACAAGGCCATACCCCTCCAACAAGGCCACACCCCTCCAACAAGGCCACACCCCTCCAACAAGGCCACACCTCCTAACTGTGCCACTCCCTAAACATTCAAATATATGAGCCAATGGAAGCTATTCTTTTGTTTTGTTTTGTTTTTGAGATAGGGTTTCTCTGTGTAGCCCTGGCTGTCCTAAAACTTGCTCTGTAGGCCACACATGCCTCCAACTCAGAGATCCACCTGCCTCTGCCTCCCAAGGGCTGGGATTAAAGGTGTGTGCCACAACCATCCAGCTTACTCAGAGCACCACATTCCTAGCACGTCTGCATTGACAACCATAGTCATTTTGCTTCATATGCCTTTATGGTTATTGATGCTTGATACATTTTCATATGCCCTAAACCATTTATATTTTCCATGTATGTATTCAGGGGCTAGCGAGATGACACTCAACTGTTAAAATATTTGCTGCTCTTGAAAAGGCTCCTAGTTCAATTCCCAGTACCCACATGGTAGCTCTGGACATCCAGACCCAGAGCATCTGATGCTTCACTTTTGTCTGCTCAGGCTCCTGCATGCATGTGGTGTGTATACATACATACGTACATACATACATACATACATACATGGATATAAACACACATGTGTAAGATAAAATACATAAATCTTAAAAACGTACATATATTTAGGGATGGGAAGAGGACTCATGAATGCCACGCTAGGTGGGGAGCTGTTGATAGTTAATGGTTTCTGGATAGGGAGAGTCAGTTTTCTTTCTTTCTTTTTTTTTTATTTATGCGTGTGTGCATGTGTGTGTGTGTGTGTGTGTGTGTGTGTGTGTATGGGTTCCCATGGAGGTCAGAAGAGGGTGCTAGGTGCTATAGAACTAGAGTTACAGGCAATATTGGCTACCAGTGAAAACTGAACTCAGTACTCGGGCAGAACAAGAAGTACTCATAATTACTGAGTCATCTCTCCATCCCTGGGAGAGTGGGACCTCTGGTGGGTTGACCGTGCTCCTGTGCGTGGCCCACACCAGTAACTACATAGGTAGCAGAAATTGGACTTGGTAGGGTGTTAAAAACAAGAGGACGTAAAGTTGGGAAGGGATGGGGTGGATCTGTGTTAGGAATACAGATGCAGTTGGTAGGGTCAAAGTACATTGCCCTTACATGTTAAATTCTCAACATACTGAGAATTATAAACATATATTAAACATATGTATTATAAACATATATAAAATAATAAATATAAATATTCAGGTTCTTTGCCTGGCTTCTTTTCCTTCCTAACATCTGTCCATCTTCCCATTCATCTATTTTTTCTTTCTTTCCTTTGCTATTGAGTCTGTATTCTCTCTATGTCTTGGATCTAGCACACACGGTTTAGAAATGTCTCTTATTACACAGGGTGCTCATTTACTTAGTCAGTGGTTTCCTTTGCTATAGAGAAGCTTTTCAGTTGAATATAATTCCACTTATTTTCACTACCTGTATGTATCCAATATTCATTCATAGTTAAACTCTTCCCCCAAGTTTGTTACGGAGGGGGTGTTGTTATGGACTTACCAACACTTGATATCCATATTTTGGGATTGTTTTCAGATGAGAAGGCACATTGATCCTGCACGGAGCTTCAGTTCAGGAATTCCCATTTACTTATTTTCAGTTGGGGGTTGCCCCCCACCTGGCACCCAGCAGGAAAGAGCTGCTGCTGATGTACACTAACAACCATGTCCCATGGGTCAGCACACACCGTGTTTTGTGCCTTTGCTGTGGGGATTAGGAGGTGACTGATGCCCTCATCCTTGGAGGCTCTACCCTCTAGAGGCCCCTCCTGTTCCAGGCCAAAGCTGATGACAGCAGCTTGTAGCCTGGAAGAGAATCCAGCCGATGGCAGGAGCCTTAAAGCTCCCTCAACTTGTTCTTGCAACTTCCAAGCTCGAGAGGAGAGCGAGTTTTAGAAACTAGAAAACACAGCTACGTTTGATTCGCTCCCCCTCTTTTTTGCAGTTATCTCTGCTGTTAAGAGACTAAATTCTAAAATTCCCATCAGTGAGGATTCCTTTTACAGACTCAGCATGCTACTCACAAAAGATCTTGTAAAGTGAAAAATGATTCTTCGTGATTATGAAAGAAGGGGAATTATGACCACCAGAGGCTCCCGGCACCTGTGCGTTTGCCAGGCCAGGAGAAAAGAGAGCTTCCGGGTCTGTAGCTTAGCTACAGGAAGTTCCTCAGGTGACCCCTGGGGATACCACCTCTACCACGGCACTGTCGCCAGCACCATTTCCTTGGAGCTTTTTTTGCAGTCACCTTCTACACAGTGTGTATTATATAATCTGCACTAGTTGTAATGTGAAATCCATTAAAGGTCTGTGGTGTGTGTGTTTGTATGTGCATATGTGTGTGTAAGAAAGAAAGAATGTGTTTGGGCTCCTTATTTTACTTCTAGTAGTTCAGGGAGTAGATTAAAATGTAAAAAGCATTCCGTTTTAGCCGAGAGCTTTATCCTCCCAGGGAGTATTGAGTTTACAGGGGAAGGCTTGGCAACCTTCTCTCTGTGTCTCACAGGCCTTTGAGAAATGAGAAGGACAGTTACACGGTAAGTCAGATCACCCGAGACAGCAGGACTTGCAGGAAAGGCGGTAGGACCCAGTGCAGAGGATGAGGTCTTTGCATTACAAATCAGCTTAGTCAGACCTCTTAGACCTGAGGCCACTTATAAAAACTTCTTTTTAGCCTGCTGATAAAACAGTGATGACCTCAAAGGAAAGAGCATGTGCAGCAAGTCTGCATGAGGCTGGTGCAAAGCAGTATGCTTGCAAAGCAGGCCGCCTGTAGCCAGTCCACTTCCCCCTATAAAATTCTGCATCATCATCACCATCACTACCACCATCATCACTATCACCATCATCACTATCACCATGACCATGCCTCCTATCATGTTTCTTGTTGTCCTCTTGTAGCCGTAGCATTTTGTGGTCCTTCATGTGCAGAGGAGAAGAAACTTCAGGTGAGGATTTAGGAGACCTAAACTAGGGGGAAAAAAGTCAAACCCAGGTTAAAAGGCACCAGGTAAGGCCAGCCCCAAGGTGCCAAGGTGATGAGATTAATTAAAACGGGCTGTAATACAAAGTTTTTTAGAGACTAGTCAGCCAACACTGCAGGGCCCAGAGCCTAAGGTCAGTCTGTCAGTCTGGCAGACAATGTATTCTGTCTCTATCTGTCCGTCCGTCCGTCCGTCTGTCTGTCTGTCTGTCTGTCTGTCTGTCTGTCTGTCTCTCTCTCTCTCTCTCTCTCTCTCTTTCTTAAGGTTTTAAGTGTGTTCAAATATTTGAAATAATATATGCAAAGAGTGTATGCAAAGCAGGAACTCTCAGCAAGCACAGTAGGAACACTTGAGCTGAAGAATGCAGCATCTGAGAAACCCCTGCATTGGCTGGGCCAGCTACTGTGATGTCCTAGGTGATAGAAAGAATCTCAAAGATGTGTCAGTGGAAAATACACAGGTCAAACACCAGAGGGAAAGTGGAACAAGAAGAGTAAACAGGGCAGGCAGCGTCAGATGCTTGCTGATCAGATGGATCAGCTAGGTGGTGAAGAGAGGACAGAGAGTCAGGCAGAAGCAACGGATATGCAAAGACTTTTTTTTTTTTTTTTTTTGCCAGATTTGGCAGAAGGAAATAAATGTACAGATTCTAAAAGCTTGGGTGACCTCCCCAAGATAAATGCACATGAAAGCCACACATTGTACACACATTAAAGGCCTCTAGACAGTGACACATGCCACATAAGAGGAGCCTCGGTACAGAGGGTGTCTGATATTTTTAACAGAACTGATGAAGGCAAGGGCAAACATCTCAAAGTCCCGAGAACTCTCATCAACCCAGAATTCAATAACTGAAAACTAAATTTCAAGAGTAAAAGCAAAATAAATACATCGTAAGATTAGTGGCAACCAAGGAGGTGACCAGCCCTGGTCTGGGTTTTCAGAATGAAAGAAAATTCATGTGAGGCACATGCTCAGGGACACACAAGCCATATCAGAGCTCATCTGCATATTGTTGAATATAATAGATTTCATGTCCTCCTTTACCTTCATTTCTCTAAAAGCCATATGCTTGGAGCTAGGGAGGCAGATGGCTCCACAGTTATGGCCACTGGCTATTTTTCCAGAGGACCCAGGCTCTGTTTCCAGCCCCTGTACGGCAGCTTGTGGCCATGTGCAACTCCAGTTCTGGGGGATCTGACACCCTCTTCTGACATCCAAGGGTACTGTACACGTGTTGCACAGACAAACATATGCAGGCAAAACACCCAAATACATAAATTTTTTTTAAATAAAAATGCTTGCTTAAGACTAAAATTTTAGCTCTGATTGTAGTTCACAGAGGTGAGTTATATTTTGTTTTGTTTGCTTTTTTGTTTGTTTGTTTTTGAATCAGGGTCTCTCCGTGTAGCCCTGGCTGTCCTGGAACTCACACCTGATTGGCCTCATACTCAAAGAGATCCTCCTGCCTCTAGCCCCCCATGTGCAAGATTAAGGGCCTGTACCACTATGCTGAACCATCAATTTTTTTTTTTCATTTGTTGCCTTTGAGAGCTGAAAAGGGTTCAGCTGCTTTTAAAACATATATGACAAACTGGGCATGGTGGTTCACACCTTTAATCCCAGCACTTGGGAGGCAGAGGCAGGTGGATCTTCTATGAGTTTGAGGCCAGCCTGGTCTATAAAGAGAGTTCCAGGACAGCCAGGGCTACACAGAGAAAACATGTCTCGAAAACAAAATAAAAATGAAAAAGCACTCCAGAGAACCAAATAACCCTATTAAAAATGGGGTACAGAGCTAAACAAAGAATTCTCAATTGAGG
>NW_022196905.1:104083159-104087131 GCF_008632895.1 Mastomys coucha
GAGGGGAAACTGGGAATGGAGAAATTTACATGTAAATAAAGAAAATATCTAATAAAAAATAAAAAAAAATAAAAAAGCAAACAAACAGTTCTGACAGTTTCATCATATCCCAACACACAGAAACAGAAACCCTGGGGTCCAATGAGATAGCCTTTGAGAACACATCTCTCCACACGTGTGCAAGATGTTTAAAGCAGTTTTACTTATAACAGAAAAATCTGGAAATAGCCATCGTTCTCAGTTCAAGGATAGATACATTAGCTGTTGCTTATACAATACGTACAATAGAAATAAATCTCAAAACCATTAGACTACGGGGGAAATCCAGGCACAAACGCAAGCATAATTTATGACCTGAGCAGCAAGAAGTCTAGGGAAAGCAACCCTGGTCCGCAGTGAAGACTCTCAGGAGCAGAGGCCGGGGGCCAGGGCCGAGGAGGGAGTGAGCTAGGTATGTTAGTCTGTCAGGTTACTGATGGCGGAGTTAAAATGTGTCCACCACATCATGTACGCATGTTCCATGCAAACACATTAAGCTCTAGCTATGCGTGCTGGAACGTTTAGGAGTAGTGTATACTGTAGACAGTACGTTAGGCAGGTGGACTGGTGAAAAGCAAGCTGATAAAGCAAGTTTAGCAGAAAACACAGAAAAATTCTTAATAGAGCATTCGGCTCTCTTGACTTCTATGTTTTCATAACTTGTACCATAGAACATTATAAAAGAAAGGATGAGAGTTGTTTTGGTGATGTATTGTGAAGCCAGATGTGCGTGGGAGAAGCTCCCCAAAGCACCCTCCCTCCACACCAGGGAAACAGCTACCGCACAGCTCCATCTCGTTCCTTAGGACACTACAGAACATGCCAACTACATGTCCCCAAGTACTGAAGTGCACAGTAACCATGAGCACAGGCTGTGTGTGATGGGGTGAGGACACCTGCCTGAGACCACTAGACCACCCTGTCTTAGCTGATGGAATGCTTGCTTGCTCAGACAGTGGCCTTCTCCTAGGGTGGCTTCCCACAGCAAATGCTATAGAATAAGGCCACTGGCTGAGTGTGAATTCAAGGTCACCAAGAGTTCAAGGTCATCCTCAGCTACCTGGCAAGTTCAAGTTTAGCCATGAACTACGTGAGACTTGGCCTCAAAAGAAAGTGGTGGCGCATGCCTTTAATCCCAGCACTTGGGGGCAGAGGCAGGCAGATTTCTGAGTTCAAGGCCAGCCTGGTCTACAGAGTGAGTTCCAGGACAGTCAGGGCTACACAGAGAAACCAAAAAAAAAAAAAAAGTAGTCACTTATTTATTGAGACAGGGTCTTATGTGGCTCTGGCTGTCCTGTAACTTGCTATGTGGCTCAAGCTGCCATCAAACATACAGAGATCACCAGCCTCTACCTCGCTTCACACACGAGAGGAAAGTGCATTTCTTGTAAGAGGAGCAGTAAGTGGAAGTATGCATGTCTGTCAGGAACTGTTGAGGCTCAGCACAGGAGGATGGCCACATTGCTGGAGTCAAAAAATATTCCAGCTCTGTCCACCTGGATGAGGTTTCTGGTTCCTTTGGTGCCTTGAGATCCTGTGAGAAAACAGGAAGAGCAAATCAGTAAGATTGCTTTAGCAGTCTGTGTCACAAACTGCACACCAGTTTTATTGTTTGGAGCAAATCATGATGTAAAGTCTTTCTCTCCTTGTTGAAAGTGAAACACACACAGTTAGAAAGGCCTCTAAAGCTCATAGAGCAGACCAATGGTTGTCTGGAAAGCTGCTTTAGAAACAGGAGTTACAGAACTGAGCCTGGTGTCCCCGTGGAGCTGTGTTTTCCAGTCCTGTGATTATTAAATGTGTACTCTGCCACAGTGGACTTTAAGAACCCTCTAAAATAGAATCCAAGGTTCGTTCTTTCTCTCTTTTAATAAGGTTTATTTATTTATTTATTTTTTATGTATTATTTTTTGTTAATTATGGTTGAGAACATAGCTTAGTTTTGCAGAGTCTTGTCGGGCACAAAAAGTCCTGAGTTCAGTCTCTGGGGCATGGCACTCACACAGGCATCTGGGCACTCACACCGGCATCCTGGCACTCGGGAGGCAGACGCAGGCATTCAGGTATTTTTGCCTTTATGGTGAGTTTGAGGCTACCCTGCTTTAAATATAATACAGACATTTTGGCTGGCATAGAAATGACACACATTTATAGGGAGTGTTTTTGCTCAGTATTTGCTCAGACTGCACGTCAGTGTGCTCACCCGTGACATCTATCTCATAGGCCTTCTCTTCTTGTGCTGGCGTGCTGCACACGCCAGTCAGATGCTTCGCCATCGTTTCTCAGTATTGGTATCATTAAAATGCTCTCTACTGGCTAATTTGGAACACACTATGACTGCTACGAGCCATAGCTACCCTACTGTACAGTAAGCATCAGGAGTCAATTCTCTGAGCCCATTAACCACAGTGTGCCCATCCCCCCCACAGCCTTTCTCCAGTCTGTCAAGTGACCAATGTTGTTCATGCACTGCAGCCTCCCACACTTCTGTTTTATTCTTGTGGGCATTCTTAATAAATAAAAACTCCCTCATAGATCCTTTTGTTTTATATTTGCCTATCATTAAAATTGATTCTTTGTAGAAATGTCTTGAGTTAGATCTAGATAATGTTCTGTAGATGCACTAGGAATGGAAGCTACTATTTCTCCGGCTATCACAGTCCTTCATGGCTTAGCTGCAAAGAGGAAGTGACTGACAGACACACAGCTACTGAGCAGGAGGAGGAAGAGTTGTGTGTGCATCGTCACAAAGCATATCTGTGTTTCAAGTTGGATTCTGTTAGTGCCTGTGTGTTTAAGTGAACTTAATGCTGAAACGGGACGTGTTATGGAGAGTGGATAAATAATTCCCCAAACAGATTTTCTGTGGATTTTGCAAACTAAGCATGCTGTTCTAGGCTCTGCCCAGTCCATTGTTTCCAGCCGCTCAGGAGTCTGGGCCACAGGAGGGACAAGGGCTGTCCTGAGGAGCCAGGACTAGGCTAGGTTTCCTTGGTTTTTGGTTCCTTTAGTGCCTCCCCTTCATTCTCAATGCCACCCAACCCCTGTTAGATCCCTCTTGGCTCCGTAGCTTAGATTTCCTGTTGCTTGAGCATCCCCACTAGTTGTGGATTCTTTATGGCATTTACATTTTTCACTTTGGCAGTGGCCTTATCAGCTCTCCTCACATGGTAGCCAGGGTATGGCCTGCTTTGTCACTGCTACCTTGAGATTCACCTAGGCTCTTGAATTCTGGCTTGAAGCTTTTACCCCATTGAAACATTCTCAGGTATCATCCCTTAAACGCTTCTCTAACCCATGGGTTTTGTCCTCTCAGTCTCTCAGAACTGAGACTGTTTCTAACCTCATTTCTGTTTCCTCCCCCTCCTAGATCACACACTTCTCTCACTTGTGCAGCACTTGTATGGGTGTTTTGCTTGCACCCACGTGTGTACCATTGAACATCAAGTCAGAGTCTGCTCTCAAAAGAGTAGACCGTGCTGTGAGCCACTTTGCCATCTCTCTAGCACCTATTTATTCTATCTTTAACTATGTGAATATGTGTGAACATATATGTGTCTATGGATATGTATACATGGATTCCGGTGACTTGGAGGCCAGAGATGCAGGATCCCTGCAGCTGGATTTATAAGTATTGTGAAATTCTTGGCATGCCTGCTCAAAACCCAATTCAAGTCCTCTATAAGAACAGTGCACACTCTTAGCTGATGAGCCGTCTATCTCTCCAGTCCTGAAATTGATTGTTTTAAAGTACGTTTTATTCTTATTGTCTTATTTTATTATATTAACTTTTATTTTATATGATGAGTGTTTGTCTTCATGCATGTCTGTGCCCCTGCACCACATGCTTGCATAGTACCTGCAGAAGGCAGAGGAGGACATCAGCCACTGAAAAGGCAGAGGAGGACATCAGCCACTGAAAAGGCAGAGGAG
>NW_022196905.1:104087731-104088917 GCF_008632895.1 Mastomys coucha
CAGCCACTGAAAAGGCAGAGGAGGACATCAGCCACTGAAAAGGCAGAGGAGGACATCAGCCACTGAAACTGGAGCCTCCGATGCCTATTATCCACCGACTGGCTGCTTGGAAGGCAAACCCAGGGCCTGCCTCTCAGCCAGCGAGCTGTCCCTCTTGTCTCATCTTAATTAGGGTTAGGTGAACATTTGATATCAGTTACTTCACATCCTGTCTCCAAGTTCATGGATCTGTTTCCCTTTTCTTTCCATGTCTCCTGGTTCTGTTGTGCCTGATTCCTTTCATGCTGACTACTGACCATGATGTCTAAATAATGCTCAGCATATCTTGGTGAAGTGGTCTTTCCTGGGGTGGGGCAGCTTCTTTGATATCTGATAGGCATTTAGAGAAAGGTCATCTTAATGGAGAAGACACACCCGTCTCTGTCCAACCTCTCAGTTCAGCTTTGCTCTTTGGCTTGGTCCCCACCCTAGGCCTGTGATTAGAAGCTTTCATTTTTATCTGTGGTCCCAGAAGAACACCAAGAGCAAGATTATTAGTGTGTGAGGTACTTGGCTTCTCATCATCTAGGTGAGTGCTGCCTATGAAGTCTCACAGTGAAGCTCAGTGAAGTGCTTTAGCAGAGGTGCTGCGGAAGTACAGTGAAGGTAGCACAGACTCGGGATGCATCTTCCACAGTGCAGACCCTTTAAGTCATGGCTTCCTTGGTACCTTTGAGCTAGTTTTATCTGCTGGGTGTCGGGGGTACTGAGCAGCCCTGGCAAGAGTCTGTACTTCCTGGTAGCCACCTCACGCTCACCTTTCTAACTGGATGACTGCACACCTAGTGATTGCCTCTGCCAAGGATCTCTGCTCATCCATCCTGCCCCTAATGCCCATGCAGCTCACTGGTGCCTGTAAGTGGCTGTTGAATTATACAGTTCTGTTCTACTTGTTCCTGGGAACCAGTTTTCTCTGCTATGAAGCAGTGTGTTGTATGTGTTTATATAAATGTTTTGATTCCTGATGCTATTTATTTAGTACCACATCTGTGGACCAGATGAAGATCTCAGACCGTGCTCAGCCTTCATGTTATAGTAGTGACAGCCAAGACTCTGACAGACCCAGCAGAAGACAGACAGACAGCTACTGACTGTTCAGTCTGGGGCTTCCAGCTTCTAGTCCATTAGTCTTTTTTTTTTTTTTTTT
>NW_022196905.1:104088927-104093462 GCF_008632895.1 Mastomys coucha
GCCTTGGCTGTCCTGGAACTCACTCTGTAGACCAGGCTGGCCTCGGACTCAGAAATCCGCCTACCTCTGCCTCCCAAGTGCTGGGATTAAAGGCGTGTGCCACTACCACCTGTCCTAGTCCATTAGTCTTAACACTGCTTCACTGATAATGGAGTATTTGTGGTTTTCCTCGTTTTCTGAGATTATAAAGGGTTTATTATGATCTTGAACAACTCAACCTTGCCCTGATTTCATTTGTGTTGTTTTCTGGTAGATTTCATCCAATGAGAAGAGAGCTCTTAATTCAGGGTCTTAGGAGAGATGGAAGTCCCACTCCTGGTGAGAGTGTGTGCACAAGACTTGGAATCCATCTTTAGCCCATTGTAAGTGATGACTTTGAGTCTGGAGGGGATGACACATAGCACACTACACCTTACGCCTGTCTGTCTGTGAGGCTGTGATCATAGCACAGCACACCTTACGCCTGTCTGTCTGTGAGGCTGTGATCATAGCACAGCACACCTTACGCCTGTCTGTGAGGCTGTAAAGGACACTCATCCCCTGTAGTCTTCAACCCACTGACAGTGGGAACAGTGTGGCAGCTTGCTGCAGTCAGCAGGGGTGTCTTCTTCACCCGCAGTTTACTTTGCCAGTGTTTGACTCTGTTTCCCACCAGTAAAATCAACAGCTTTTGAATCACTTTGTGAATGATGGTCTATGAAGCGGTGCTGACTCCATCTTATGTATCCTTGGAGGAGCTGTTGGCGGTGGCTTTTCTGGCAATGTTTTTTGACTGAGAGTGTCTCCTGTGGCACAGGATTGTGTGAAGTTGCACCTGGGTAGTATATCTTTTTGGGCTGTTAAAACAGGTGATGGAAACAGATGAATAGAAAATGACATTAATGGAGAATAAATGTTACTTAATGTTTGACCTCTGTACTCCAAAAGCTACTTTAAAATTTATGGGTTAAGCCCGGGCGGTGGTGGCACACGCCTTTAATCCCAGCACTTGGGAGGCAGAGGCAGGCAGATTTCTGAGTTCAAGGCCAGTCTGGTCTACAGAGTGAGTTCCAGGACAGCCAGGGCTACACAGAAAAACCCTGCCTCAAAAAAAAAAGAAAAAGAAAATTTATGGTTTAAAAAGTTTTAATGGTGGAGTGTAATCTGCATTCACTAACAACCGGCAAAAACACGAGGTTTCTCTGGGTTCTCGGCTCCTAGAGACACACCATAGATATTAGGCAACGTCTCATCCAGAGCCTGTGTGATATAATAGCATTGCCAGGGCTGTAATTTCCTACGCTGAGACTTTTCTCATGTCTGAACTTTTGTTTTAGAAAGTAACTCTCAAGGGTCACATTTGAAATTTGTTCTTTTTTTTTTTAACTGCAATTTTAGGATTCAAATGTTTCTTCAACGTGTGTGTGTGTGTGTGTGTATGTGTGTGTGTGTGTGTGTGTGTGTGTGTCTTTTTCTATTTGTTGCCCTCCAACCCCCAAGAATTAAAGGTCTTTGAAATGAAGACAGTCAGTAAACAAGAGATACTTCAGTAGTTCTTGGGTATTTAGTCCAGAGTTTCACACTCTGTAATAGGGCATTTAATTTTCACTTTTGCATGTGGTGCCCCTGCCCCTCCTGACTGTTGGATGTAAGCCTCCTTTGAGAAGAGCGATGGCTTTCCGGGCCCCCTTTCAGATATCCATTTCCTCATCTCAGTGAAACATCTTTAGAATCATGCTGCTTCTCCAAACCCTTCCTTATTAGCCAGTGCTTCTAAAACCCACAATCATAGAACTCTGTGTGAAGAAGGACTTCAAGTAAATTTGGCATTTTTAAATGCCAGTCCTTGTCACACCCAAAGCTGTTGTATTGTGTCATAGAAGTCAGTATCAGGGCACTGTGCTAAAGGTCAAAGCTCATCCCCAGACACTGCTGTTAAAGTAGCTAAGTAAGTCTGCTGAGGCCAGCCAGTGTTCAGAAGTAACTGTAATGAGCAAGGCTGGGACAGTGCTGAGAGACCACAGGCACTGAAAGGAGGAATTAAAAATAGAATAAAGGATAAAGGGAGCAAAGCAGTGTGTTTCTGCTTGGACTGAGCTCCCTGGGGGAGCCTGAATTCAAATTCTTTTTAACATGCATTTGAATCTTAGCTTCCAGAGGCCCCTGATGCCCCTGAGATCCCGCAGCTTGCAACGTCTCCTTCATATCTCGGCCCTTCAGAAGCTTCCAGTTACAGCCTAGAATTTAAAAATAGCAAGGAAATAAGGGAAAATCATAAACCTGGCTATAATAAAATTAGTGCTTGCGTGAAAGGCTATTGCCAGGGAACAGCTTTTAGAAGGCCAGATGCTGCCAAAAGGCCGCTGGGTGTTGGCAGTCCCCAAAACTTTACTGGCCAGCTCACTGCAACCTGAATGAGGCATTTTATTAAAGGTATAGCAGCTTCCTCTTCATGCTCACGAGTGTTAACTGTTGTTTTTAAGTAATAAAAATGGGTCAGAAAAAGTATTGCCCCAAGAAGTAAATGTGTGATTTCCCTTACCTAAGTGGAAGTTAGAAATGAGTAGAAATAGGGCACCTCTCAGACAGACCATGACAGAGAAGGACCCAAGGAACAAGGGATCTGTGTGCAAATGAGCAACAGCAGCAGGACACCCATCGCCATTAATCTGTAAAGGGAACAGTATGAATCAGATGTGAGGTCTGGCAAGGATCCCTGCACTTCCAATTAAATGTGCCGGTAGAAGATCTGGAATTCTCATTAGTACTTGAAAGGAGAGCTGATTCTCTTTCAGAATCAAATATTTTCGAACTAGTGTGTCACAGGGCTGCTCTGGTTCAGTGGTCTCACTGTGAAGTATGCATCACCATGGCAATTGGCTCTCCTCCCCACATACATCATTAACACAGATGAGCCTCACAGTCAGTCTTTCTCCGATGTGTCTCAGTGACCTGGCTGGAATACAGTCTCCCTAACCTCCTGAATCAATCTTGAGAAGGATACATTGTGGCTTCTCCACGCTGTCTCTCTGCAGCTGAGTTCCCGCCCTCTTCTCTGACCTAGCTGGAAAACAGTCTCCCTAACCTCATGAATCAGCCCTAAGAAGGATGCTTGTATCCATGCTGTCTCTGCAGCTAAGGATGGGGACCTCTCCTGTGCCACTGCAGGCAGCAGCTTGTATTGTACTTCTCCATGGTGTCCTTGTTTCTACAAGTGTTGGGAAGAATGAGCCAGATGTTGTCAGTCCTTCTGTTCTTGTGAGGATCACACAACTGAGAACACTGGTTAAATCTAAAGCTTTCATTTCTCTGAGCTGCCCCACTCCCCAGGCTCAGCACACCTGTGCACCCACTCCCTGACCCCAGCACACCTGTGTACCCACTCCCTGACCCCAGCACACCTGTGTACCCACTCCCTGACCCCAGCACACCTGTGTACCCACTCCCTGACCCCAGTACACCTGTACACTCACTCCCTGACCCTAGCACAACTGTGTACCCACTCCTTGACCCTAGCACACCTGTGTACCCACTCCCTGACCTCAGCACACCTGTGTACCCACTCCCTGACCTCAGCACATCTGTGCACTCACTCTCTGACCTCAGCACACCTGTGCACTTACTCCCTGACCCCAGCATACCTGTGCACTCACTCTCTGACCTCAGCACACCTGTGCACTCATTCTCCAACTTCAGCACACCTGTGTACCCACTCCCTAATCTCAACACACCTGTGTACCCACTCCTTGCCCTCAGCAAACCTGTGCCCTCACTCCTTGCCCTCAGCATCCCTGTGTAATTCTCTGACCCCAGCACACCTGTGCACCACTCCCTGACCTCAGCACACCTGTGCACTCACTCCCTGACCCCAGCACACCTGTGCACTCACTCTCTGACCTCAGCATACCTGTGCACTCATTCTCCAACTTCAGCACACCTGTGTACCCTCTCCTTGACCCCAACACACCTGTGCCCTCACTCCTTGCCCTCAGCACACCTGTGTAATTCTCTGACCTCAGCACACCTGTGTAATTCTCTGACCTCAGCACACAGTACCTTGTTTTCCCTTTGCAGTATGCTGAGTGTGGTTATAGTGCCAGTGGAGTCATCTTTATGGCATGCATGTTTCAGCATGCCCATTAAGTAAGATAAAATACCTGACATTGAACTGTGAAAATGTCAGGGAAGGGTTTCCTCAAAGCTGACCAACATGGGTTCCAGAGGACATGCTCTCTGTCCTGAATCATTACTATGGAACGTGAGAACTAAGTCATTTCAGAGACATTACAAAAGCAATGAGCAAAACCTTGAACAAAGACTCTTGAGTTGGGAAACTCTAACTGATGCCCTTGGCACTGGAATGCTTAGGAAAGCCCACGGCTGAGGTGGTGCCTCAGGGTGAGGTTCTGCATTGTGACTGGCTCACAGGGCTTAGGCCAGGTTTCCCCTCTGTCCTGGTTCTCCTCTGAAGAGCACAGCCTGGCTTATTTATCTGCATGCCAGTCTGTCAGACATCCAGGCCCCGTGTTTACCTTTCCTTCTTTTTTTTTTTTTTT
>NW_022196905.1:104093741-104116156 GCF_008632895.1 Mastomys coucha
TCCTCCTCCCAAACTTCACAGTTGGTAGCTTGGCTTAGCTTCTTCCCATTTTCTACAGTGCGATTTGCATTGGCACATCCTTGCCTTATGGTCCTGGGTGACTGTGTTTAAAATGGGATAGATTTCTGCAGCTGATAATATGTTTTCTTCATCGATATGCCAAGGCTATTGATATGCCTGCTGAAGAAGCACTGCAGGAAATTGGAATAGAAATTTAACTGCGTTTTCTTTTTGTGGGAACCTATGCTTCTGTGTAGTAAGGTAGCTAAAGACAACAGAAGAAGTACAAAGCCTTTTGTAGGTCATGTGATCCACTATTTAGCAGAGCCCTTGCCGATCTCCTTGTGCACTAAGCTAAATGTTGCAGTTTTCTCAGCTATGTGCCATTCTCGAAATGTAATGTACTAGATGTCTTCTAATTTTGAGTTTGAAAGTAGTGTCGTAGGAAGGGATCAGCTCGGTACTAAACAGCTAATTGTTCATCAGTACCCAAAGAATGGCAGTTCCCGGATCTTCATGCACACAAAACTTATGTCCTGGAGCTGCTGTCCGTCTGTGGCCTTTCCCGCAGTACCATCCCTGCGTTTGTGGGGCCGGTGAGTGGACAAGTCTCCAGTGCTTACTAGTAGTGTGCATCTGTTTTCTGTTGCCATGGCAACCATAGAGCCTCATTTGCTTGAAACAGCACACATCCATTTAACAGCTTTGATGCATGCTGGGCTCAGTGCATTTTATTAAGTAAGTGTAGCTGGCAGACTTGAGTCCTTCTGCAGCCAGAGGCCCTCTCATCTTATCTTGCCTCCCCTGGGGTGTCCATGTTCTTCAGGCCCATCTAGCATCAGGTCTCCCTGGCCATGCTTTCTTGAGCAAGGCTGAAGAACAAATGCTTGCTAACCTGCATTCACTCCACCCAGTAACATTTTCCCTCAGGGAATGGATTCCATTAAGCTGGCTGGCTCTCTTCACCACATTCCCCAGAGAGAGGAGCCAACACTGCTGTGGTCACCTTACTCCAGGGTGTGGCAGCTCCTTCACCTGAGTAGTGGGTGTGGTAGAGACTTTCTCGAGGGCTGCTCTCAGTTTGATTCCTTTTGAGGAACTAATGAAGCAAATTAGAATTGCTATTTTGGAGCTCTTTGGGCTTTACATAACTCTGGGTACAGTTAAAGGAATGTCGCTAAGGATATTTTCTATTCTGAGTTCTCTACTGCCCTATGGTAACTGCAGCCTGACTGAGCGTGTCTCCTTTACTATGGGTGACTTTGGCTTTTGGTTTAAAATTACTCTCTCTAGTACTTGTCTTGTCCCAATAATTTTAAGTGTACATATAGACCAGACTCCCACAACCTGACGTCAGATGGGACTTTTGGATAGTAGCTGCTAGTCATTTGGCTGATCTGATGTAATAATGAAAGGTCTATTCATGAAGACTCTCTCTGGGCCTTGGGCACATGCCGCATCTCCTCTGATACCTGAGTTAGCACAGAAAGTGGTGATGTGGCCTCTGCCTTGCAGACCTGGGCCTATTAGAAGACACATTCCACCAGGCACCCCCTTGGTAACTGAGTGAGCAGGCATGAGGAGAAACCCAGCTTCTCGGTTCTTCCCCATATAGCAGTTGCAAGCTGCTATGGCACCAACAACACACATGACAGCTCTGCCATAGCTGTGGAACAGGGCACAAGTCTTACAGTTTGATTAATTGCATACATCATAAATTCTAATAATAACAGTTCGCAAAAACCCTTGTCAACAAAGCAGCGAGCACGCGACTCATGCCTTAGTCATGTTGTTTCTCTCGGCCATCTAGAGAGAATCTGTTGTGGATTTTATTTTATAAATATTTATGTATTTACATATTGACTTATTCTCAAGGACTTCATTGATAAATATATTATTGTTTTGAAACAATCATAGGTAAAAAATAGAATGTGATGATTTAAAATGTTCAATTGACTGTTCAATGCTGTTATTCCTGAAGAAAGTGAGGGATCAGAGATCACTCACAGCATGGGTCACCCTGCATTTAGCTTTCAACCATATTTCAGACTTTTTTCTATACAGTTCTGTGTATGTCATGGGCACCTTTAGTTTAGGAAGTCTGAATCCCAGGTCTTCATTTCTAGCCCTTGTCAGAAGACGTGCATCTACTCCATTATCTACAGCAATGCCATGAAGGATCTATGTGAGCGGTCTTTGTGTGTCTCATGTACATACCTGTGTATTTGCTTATCATCATGTATGGAATATGTATCAGTTAGTCTACCTACCCACCCACCTGTCCATCTATCCACCATTCTCTTTTAAATCCTCTTCTTTTTCCTTCCCAGAAGCTGTGTGGTCATCCTCATCATCCTCTCCTGAACACACTAACCGAGCAGTTTTCAACCTATGACCCCTCTGAGGAAGGGGTCAAATGACCTTTGCATGGAGGTCACATATCAAATATCCTGCATATCAGACATTTACATTATATAGCAAAATTACAGTTATGAAGTAGGAATGGAATAATTTTATGGTTGGGGTCACCATACATGAGCTGTTAGGAAGGTTGAGAACCACTGCACTAAACACTCCTGTTTACACTCACGCTAGTTCCCAACTGTTGGGTTTTTCTCCTTCCGTTTCCTTTTCACTCTCTATTCTTGGTCACTGAGACCCGAGAGCAGATTTTTGAAGTGGAAGTTTAGCCATGCTGTCTCCCTGAATCGGATCCACTGGTCCACACTCACTGAGCCCACAGACAGTCTGACCTCATTACCCCACTGTCTATGACCCAGCACTGAATTATCCTCCACTCTCCCTTACTACAGCAGTGTTTCTGGATCCAGATCTACCTTATACAATCTCCTACTCCCTTTGTCTTGAGATCAACATTAGGTCAAGCTCCAGCTAGGCAGGCAGACAGACAGGCAGACAGACCAACCAACAACTGACCAGCCTGGCCTTCTGCTCAGCTCACAACGGTCTGACTTCTAAGTTATTCCCGTCCCTCTAGGGAAGCCTTGCTTGCCCACTGCCACTTGGAATTTGTGGGCTGTCCCCCTGACATGAAAAGCGTCTGTTGTGCAATGGAGAGGAGCTGCTCCTCTGCTCCTCTGCTCCTCCATGGAGCTCTTCCTCTGCAACTCTGCTCCTCCATGGGGCCCTCGGCTACCTCCATGCAGGTAGCAGTCACTCCTTGATCCTTCACACAGTCGTAGTCCCCCCACCCCCACCCCTGCCAGCACCCCTGAATTTTTAACTTTATTTGATTGTGTCAGAGAGCAAGCCGTTGAAGCAAAGACCACGCGGTATTATGGACACATGGAGCTTACTGAGATACTTGTATCATGAACACGTTGCTTCGAAAGCTGTAACTTTAATTTTGCCTTCTTAGCATGCAGAAAACTCAGTCTCATTTAGTAGCCAAGAACCATCATTTGCATAAAGTCTAATTTACAAAGTCAGCGGAAATAAGCGTTTGTGTCAGGTACAAATGGATGGAGCTGTTGAAGCTGTGGGGCTTCTCTGCGGACTGATGACCCCAGTTTCCACCCTGCCTAGCAGCACAGCGGTTGGCTGGACATTAGCCCAGACCTTGTTTCCAAGTCCTCCTGGTCTCCTTGTCCTTGTTATCTAGTTGCAGAGACAGTGGGGTGAGGGTGGCAGTGGAAACCACACATCTAAAGTGCCCAGTTATTCTGTCTGTTCTTCACAACATCTGTGTTGACCCTGTATCATGCCAGTTCAGATGGGAGTCTCTTGTCAAATGCTTCTTTTAAAAACTTTTATTATTGTTTTTTGTGTGTTTATGTGGTTTGTGTATATGTGTGTATGTGTGCATGTGTGTATATGTGTCTTTCTGTCTTTATGTGTATGTGTATGTATGTGTATGCATATATATATATATATAGTATATAGCTTTCTGTCTGTCTGCCTGTGTACATGTGTGTCTATGTGTATATTTCTGTGTGTATGCCTGTGTATATGTGTATGTGTGTGCATATGTGTTTATATGTGTTTGTGCATGTGTATGTGTGTGTATGCATATATATAGTATATGGCTTTCTGTCTGTGTGTCTCTGTATATTGTGTGTCTGTCTGTGTACATGTGTGTTTATGTGTATATTTCTGTGTATGTATCTGTGTATATTTCTGTGTATGTATCTGTGTGTATGCCTGTGTATATGTGTTTGTGTGTGTGTGTGTGTGTGTGTACCCATGGAGAAGAGCCTTTGGATCACCCAGAGCTGAAGGTTGTTGTGCTTCGGGTGCTAGGAGCCGAATCTAAGTCCTCTCTGGAGCACCAGGAGCTTTTGCCCACCATGCCATGCTCCAGCTCCCTGTCAAATGTTTCTGAAACAGAATCTTAAAGCATTAAATCACAAAACCCCTTAAGGATCAACTGATCCAGGGTGTCATGGCCTGGGCTCTGCGAGCAGTGATGATGAGTTTCTGATCAGTCCCTCTCTCCTCCCCTTTCCTCCCCTTCTTTTGTGTGGGATGCTCTTAGGGATGGAACCTGGGCTGTGCATGGCAGGGCGGTGCTCTGCCATTCCTGGCCCTTAATGATGAGAGGCTTCTGTGGACATCTGATAACCAAGGTTAAACACTGAGCTTAGTAGGCTTCTTTCTGTAGGCATTCTTGGAGCTGCAGGTGAATTAAGGATTTACTGATCCGAAAGGAGGAGGTGAACCAAGGGCTGCTCAAATATTTGAGTTATCTTTGTATGGACTATGTATTAACATCAGTTAGAAAAATTTCCTTGCACTAGCATGTCGGAAAGAGTATGTTGTTCAAGACCACTGAAATAGTTGGGCATGATGGCCATGCCTATAATGTTAGTTACTCTGGAGGCCGAGGCAAGGGAATTTGATAGTAGCCTGGGCTACATAGAAAATTCTAGGCTAGCCTGAGCTACATATCAAGACCTGTTACAAAGAGAAAAACAATCTTATGAAGATACCTTTCCAGTACCTGAAGAGTAACAACCATACCATGGGGTGTGGCTTGTGAGAGCATAGGAGCTGAGCTTGTCAGTGCGCCAGGGCAGATGACTGACAGGCACTGTCCTCCTCACTACAGCTCCTCACAGCACACAGTCCCTCCGCTGATGGGGCTAGGCCACTGTTTTCATGTGGTCTGCATTCTACTAGAATGCTATTCTGTCATGACAGCTTTTGTGAACTTAGGCCTCTGTCCCTTGCATTTAGTACACAGCTTTGCACACAGTAGGGACTGACTCAAGAACTACAATTTGACTGAGTTGATGGTCACTGGGAAAAATGAACAGTCTGTATAAACCTAGGCCAGGAAGGCAGGTGCAGTCACACCCTCTCTTCCATGGCCAGGAGGGGCTCAGAGGATCCAGCAGGACGGGAGGGCCCTGCAAAGTCCTCTGTGAGAAGAGAAGAGCCATCATGATCTTGCACAGTAAACATGGTTGTGCACATTTCCCAAGCAAGGAGGAAATAGATTAGAAAATGAGGCTCCTGAAATAGGAGCAGGCTACGGTAGAAGAGGAGGAGGAGGAGGAGGAGGAGGAGGAGGAGAGGGGAAAAGGAAGAGGAGGGGGAAGAGGGGGAAGGGGAGAGGAGGAGGAGGGGGAGAGGAAGAGGAGGGGGAGGAGGAGGAGGAGGCTGCTTCATCTTCCTGGAATTGCAGTTAGGATGACTTGAGCAGGCAAGGCAGGCCTCTGTTGTGGCCTGATGGTGACCCTAGGAACCCTGGGCCAGGCTCCAAGTCCTGGTGAACAAGTTAGGCAGGGGCAGATTCCTTTCTGGGCACTTTCAGCTTGAGGGTGTTTATTATGTTATTTGTTTTTTGGATTTGGGGAATTTTTTCCTTTTATTTACTAAGTCCATCATGGTAAAAATGAATTCCTCCTTTGTCTTTTAGAAATAATAAAAGGCCAGGTTGAAGACACCAAACTGTCACAATAATTCTAGTTCTCTTCACAAAGAAATGGATTTTTTCCTCTCCCAGATTTCAGGTTTCTTTCTGTCATAAACTTATCAAGAAGAATGAAAGAAAGACATTTGCCCCAGCTCTTCTCTGGGTGGGAAAGACACACGCCTGTTCCATTAACGATGGAGCAGGCCCAGAACGCCTAAGAATTACTACAAAGCATAGCCCCTGAGACACAGGGTCTCCACGACAGAACCGTGGAGGCTGGCTTCCTCCACTTCTGTGTGTGCTCTGTTAAAGCCTCACATTAGGGCCCCAGACAAAGCTCTCCAGGCTCTATGAGATCCTGGAGAATGTACGTCCCCACCCCTGCCTCCACTCACACGGCACCACTGTGAGGACCTTTCCCCCCATAAATGTGCAGGCAGTTGATCTGAAGCGAATGGCGGAAGCCTCGAGAGTGGAAGGTCGGCGCGCAGAACAGCTTTCTGTCTCTGCCCCCGGCCGCTCCTTCTGCCCTTTCCCCTCTTTGCAATTTTCTCTGAGAGAAATCATGTGACCATGTCACCACAGTTCCGAATGCCAAATATCTAAGTGTCTTCAAAATGCAGCACAACACTTTTTTTTTTTTTTTTTTTTTTTTTTTTTTTTTTTTTTTTTTTTTTTTTTGGTTTTTTGAGACAGGGTTTCTCTCTGTAGCCCCGGCTGTCCCGGTACTCACTCTGTAGACCAGGCTGGCCTCGAACTTGGAAATCCGCCTGCCTCTGCCTCCCAAGTGCTAGGATTAAAGGCGTGCGCCACCACCGCCCGGCAGCACAACACTTTTAAAGGCAAATAGTGAGAGGCTGTCTCTAGACATCACACAGAAATGTGGCTGGCTGACTGCTCTTCTTCGTGGATTCTAGACGTCACACAGAAATGTGGCTGGCTGCTTCTTTTTTTTTTCCCCACAAAGGTCATATGAAACCCTTTGAGCAGCCTTCCATATTTAATGCTCTGTCCACTGAACACACAGCACATTGTGTTTTTTTTTTCTTAGAAATATGATAGGATTTGCTTTGAGGATATCTGTAACAGTCTATGCTAGCATTTATAGTGTTTATATTTTAGAGACATGCCATTTCTCGTAGTTTTGTGCCATACCTAGGCATTTTCTGAACTGATATCAATTACCACGTTGTCTCCAGTATTCCAAGTCCAAGATGAAAATTACAAAATGTTAATTTGACATCATTATTGCAGCTGCTGTCAGATTGTCCCTTTATGGCTTAGTGAACACTGTTCACACCTTTGTATGCACAGTTTGCTCTTGCATCTTAAAAGTTGTAAGTACATCCCACCAGTTTGTTGAGTGGGTGAGCTCCTGTTGAAAGCATTGGTTTATGGCGCTGTCCCAGTGAAAAGCTGCTTTTCTGGCATCCACCAGCTTCGGGCCGCGTGCTACTTCTTCTTTTCCTGCCATCTTTGCTGGGAGTTTGTGAAGTTGTTTGTTCTGTTTCAGCTGGTTCGACTTTTACATAGGCATTATATTCTAATACAATTGAGACCCTGCTCCAACCAGTACCTCCTTATCCTCGGTTTGAATGGTTCTTTGGTTTCTGCTGGTAATGAGGGAGAGGGCAGGACCAACTCCCAGCCTTTTTGAGGTCTCCTTGTCCTTGCATCAGGAGCTCTGTAGCTCCACTTGTGCACCTTCAGCCTTTGTTCACATTTTCAATAACAAAGGTTGCGTCCCAATTCCAGCACAGCTGTCTGCAGGGCCAAGACACTGATAAGCAATGTCTGTTATGTAGGGCACATACTGACCAATCAGGCATACCATGTACATACAACATTGGTTTCTATCAGGATGAGCAGAGAGCTCAGAGGATAAGTGTCTGTTCTTTGGGGACAGTGTTGGAGACTTTCTACTGAATAATTTTCAGTGAATGTTGCAAAAGAATAAGAATCTTCCACAGACTATGTGTAAAAGCTGACTCTCTTCCCCCACCCCCACCCCCTCCCCCGAGATTGGTTGCAGAGCAAGGCAAGGTTGGTACTCTGCACAGAGTCTCTCTTTTGCCTTCATCCTCTGTGTGAACCCTCCTCTTCAGCACACACTGTCAGGTTCCACCTCAGGAAAGCTTGTGCCTCCTCACCTGTGAGTCCCCCTTTACCAACAAAGTGAGCCTCATCTCTTGAAAATATGACCTACATTTAGCACTGACACTTCTGGTTAGCCACTCTTCCTCTATTAAAAATCTCTTTAGTCACGTTGAACATATTCATAAGCGCTTCTAATTTGCTCATATATCAGACAGAAAAGATGAGGTTACAGCTGCAGTAATAACTCAGAAGGCGAGGGCATGTTTAATATCTGCACTGGCTGTTGTTCACAGCTCAGCTGAGCTCTGTTCATTGTTCTCATGGAGACCCAGCTTGGAAATCGCTGCTATCTTGAACATCACCAGCAGCTGCTGTACAGCGGGAAAGGAGTGCTTAGCTGTGGTGTGCCCTGAAGGTGCCCTGAAGGCCACTGGCTGGGAAGACTTGGAGTTGGAACTGATGAAAACCTCACTTCCATCACACTGGGCACTGGTGAGCGGTTCATTCTCCACGAGGTGTCCTTTTTACTCACCAACTCATGAGGAACATGCCAACACATGCATGAGTCACGAGTGCTTCACCAGGATCTCCACCTATAAGGGGAGGGAAGGGTTGAAGAACAGCCCCTCTCTAGAGCCCGGTCAGGAAGCTAAGTTTTAAACCAATCAAGAACAGATTGTTTATTTCTTGGTGTGGGTTGCCCATATACTTTAGGAGTTAAAAACTCAGACTCATGATGGGGACAAGGGAGGCAAATTGATTAAAATACATCATAACATGCACAAATAGTCAAAAACTGATTTTAAAAAGAGAAAAAAAAAATCTCAGACTGCGCAGCTGTTTGTCCCAGGCGTTGGAAGCAGCATCTGCACACGTGAGTGAGTGAGGTTTCCTCCTTTGTCCCCGGGGGCTTTCCCCAGCCTTCCTCACTTCCCCATCCCAGTGTGGCTCCACATCAAGCCAGGACCCCACTGGCAGCTGTGCCTCCCATGTTGGTTTCCAGGCCCTGGGGGTGGGATGAGTGCTGTTGTTTCTGAGTGTTTGGAATGAGGGCCCATTGCTCTTCAACATCAACAGCAGGTCTTTGCTTCTCTAAGGTGTAGAACCTTCTTCAGTCACTTCTGATCCATTTCCAGTCCATTAGTCACTCAGGATACCTGACCACCACCTTTGCGCTGCACTGTGAGCCCCGTCTGCAGAGGATTTCTTCCTCGGCCTTTTCTGTACCTGTTGTTTGGTTTGTTTTCTCACTGGGTTGCCAATGCCCATCTCTAACTCGTGGCATCCACCCTGCTGTCTTCCCACCCCAGCCTCACAGTGGCTGATCACAGGTTCAGCCCATGCCTGGCTCACTTTCTGGCTACTTCTTCCCTGCTGAGGCTCTCTCAAATGCTTCCTTACAAAATACTTGAGTTCTTCACATTACTTCGTCACTACATCCTCTCTTCGTACAATCCAGCTTATTTTCAGGACCAAGACCATTACCTCAACCACAGTCACTCTCCTTTCTTATTATATCCAGGAGCCCATTGGGCATGGTGTGTAGCTGTCTCAAACACGCTAGGCAGGGGCATGTTCTGTAGACCCGGACACATTGCTTTCAGCTCAGAACTGACTTACTTGTCTTTGTTAATTACAGGTATCACCTAATACCAGTATGGGCCCAGTCACTCAGACAGGAAATGGGGTTTCTCTTTCCAATGCCTCCTCTCCTGCCCTTTTACCTCAGTATTGTCCTCTTGCTCGTCCTCCTTAAGGAGTTAGGTCCTCATCACGTACGCCTTTGAGCATTCAGTAATGGACTCGTATGTGTTAGTCATGGTGTGTTGGTATGTGTATAGTTGTGATTGAGAGGGAAAAGGCCCCATCCCCATGGAGCTTTTGTTTATACATCAAAGACAGCGAGCACATAAATATGTAATGTTGGCGCACTCCAAGCCATTGCATTACAGTGACATCGCTACCTAGTGGTGCTCTTAGTAATTTGCAGGCTTCGTTTTTTGTGAACTGTGAACAAATCCTCCTAAAAACATCCCATCTATTATTACAGTCGAGGACCAGGAAATGTCATACTGTGACTACTTCAGCTATTTAAAATGCTGTTCCTCTTGACCGGCTACATTTGGAGATGAATTTCGCTGCTGTCCTAGTCTTCTCGCAGCTCACATTCACCAGCAGCTGTAGCTCCTTCCAGACCTGGCAGAGCACTGTTACAAATCCGCTGGAGCTGCTCTATCAAATGAGTTGGAGCAGAAGATAGAAATTAATTGACTGTGTACTGTCCTGGGGCTGTCCTGGGGCTGCCCTGGGGACATTGCTCTAGTGTGTCTCCACATCACCATTTTATGTGCCTAGGTTATAATGCCAAATGATTATGTGGCTATTTTGAGTCATGTGCCCCCTGCATAGAATACAACTTAATTTTCTCATCTAAATAGAAACTGTCCTATGGATATCTGGTGTTCCAAAACTCTACAGTGAATATCTATAGCCTATTGTATATTTTACTCTTAGTCAAATGGAATGTGGGAAAGAAGCCGGTTGATTTTGATTCAAGATTTGTTTTAATGTTCATCTCACAACATTCTAATGTCTCAAACACGCTGGGCAGGGGCATGGCTCATTTGAGAGAGTGCTTGCCTAGCCTACAGTTACTTCCATACAAACCAGATGTGATGGCACACAGCTGTAATCCACGCACTCAGGAGTCAGATGCAAGTGGCTCAGAAGCTTAAGGCCACCCTAGACCCCAGAGAAGCTTGGGGACTGCCTCTCTGTGGGGCAGTTTCTCATGTTTCCATACCACTGCATCGATACTCTATGCACCAGACTGTGACTTGTGCTTCATAAACTTTAAATCACTTTTGCCAGATCATAAGTTAATTGCTGTGAATTACTATGAATTTATTTGTTAACATATATATATATATATATATATATATATATATATATATATATATATATATATATATTTCATTTCTCCCCACACTGTCTGGGGAAGATACAGAGCCCAGGGCTCTTATTCTCAGACTATACCATCTTCTAATCCTAGAGGTGGTACACGGTTTACATGAAGGGACACAGGGCAAGCCCTTGAGGGTTTTCAGGATCTGTGTTCATAACTCACCCACTCTGCTTCTGTAACAGGGAAGCAGTTGTAGATGATCCGTGGATGGGGTGGCTGTGCAGCGGGTGATCCGTGGATGGGGTGGCTGTGCAGCGGGTGATCCGTGGATGGGGTGGCTGGGCAGTGGGTGATCCCTGGATGGGGTGGCTGTGCAGTGGGTGATCCCTGGATGGGGTGGCTGTGCAGTGGGTGATCCCTGGATGGGGTGGCTGGGCAGTGGGTGATCCCTGGATGGGGTGGCTGGGCAGTAGGTGATCTGTGGATGGGGTGGCTTGCAGTGGGTGATCCCTGGATGGGGTGGCTGTACAGTGGGTGATCCCTGGATGGGGTGGCTGTGCAGTGGGTGATCCCTGGATGGGGTGGCTTGCAGTGGGTGATCCCTGGATGGGGTGGCTGTGCAGTGCGTGATCCCTGGATGGGGTGGCTGTGCCATGGGTGATCTGTGGATGGGGTGGCTGTGCAGTGGTGATCTGTGGATGGGGTGGCTGTGCCATGGGTGATCCGTGGATGGGGTGGCTGTATTCCAATGCAATGTTATTTACAATAACACCTAATAATATGGCTTACCACCTTTTCTCTATATAGCAGCTTTCAAACTTCCCTCCATGGGGACATTTCTGCTACTGCATAAACTTCCTTCAGTTTTCCTATGTTTTGTGAGTTAGGTTTCTATACAAACTCAGAATTGAATAATAGGCTTGTGGTCTATTTTTTATTAGTTGGAGGAACAAATATCTAATTAAAATCTGTCATAGCCATGTTGCCTAAGTGCAAAATCATCCTAAGCAGCCTTATGATGTACCCAGTCCTGTTTCTTATCAGTTGAGGACCACTCAGCTGACAACTGGGAATTCAGAGAGTGGAATGAACAACTCAGACCTGAGCCCACACCCCTCGTCTCTAAGCAACAGCCTCCAGTCACTCTGCAGCCTCCCTAAGCCACAACATTCACCTCTGTGCTGGCTAGTTTTTTGTCAACTTGATACAAGCTTGGGTCATCTGGGAAAGTGGAAGTTCAGTTGAGAATGCTTCCAACAGTCTGTGGAGCAATTTCTTGATTGATGGTTGATGTAGAGGGGCCCAGTCTACTGTGAGCGGTGCTGTCGTCCTTGGGTGGGGTGGTCCTGGGGTGTCTAAGAAAAGAAACTGAGCAAACCAGGAGGAACAAGCCAGTAAGTAGCATGCCTCCACGGCCTCTGTTTGATTTCCTGCCTCCAGGTTCCTGCCTTTGCTTCCCTCAGTGGATTCTGACTCACATATATAAACCAAATGCACTCCTCCCCAAATTGCTTTTGATCATGGTTTTTCTCAAAATAATAGGAAGTAAATTAAGACACCCCCCCCCACTCTGTTGGCACAAGTGACTCTCCATATGGTTCAGGTGACAGAGTAGCACTTCTAGTGGCAAGTGTCTCTGCAGTAGTGGCACATGCGTTGAATCCTAGCACTTGAGAGACACAAGCAGGCAGACCTATGTGAGTTCAAGGTTAGCCTGGTCTGCAGAGCAAGTTCCAGGACAGTCAGAGCTAAAGAAACGCCATTTCAACTATCCCCCTCCAATTATGTCTTAGAACGTACAAGCCTAGGGGCTGAAGTGTCTGTGGTAGGGAGCATGCGCTTTTAATGTTTAAGATAGTTTGTCTGTTTCAGTTAAAGGCCAACTTCTGATTGATTCCTCACATGACCAAGTGTTTAAACTTTTGAATTTGAGTTAAAACCCTTCACTTTGTTAATAATATTAACATTGACATACCCTTACACAAACACGTGCACACACATGTGAATGCATGCACACGTGTGTGCACCACACAGACACACAGAATGAAAATACAAAGAGAATAAGGAGACTAAATTTACAATCTTGAGAGAAAAGCAGCATTTTGAATTATGAAAGAAGAAGATTAAGAATAACACAATGGTCTTTTTGTGTGTATCTTCTAGAGCGTTACACAGAGCGCTCATGCACTAAAGTTAGCATGTGAGGCCTCTGGGCCGTGGCTGTCTGGTGGAATTCTAGGCAGAGTGGTGTGGACTGCAGTCTCCACAGAGAGCATTTCTAGAGAACACCTACCACTGTCTCCTAGGACCAGGCTTCGCCTCTCAGGGCCATCCGGCAACCTTCTCTTTTATGTCCAGAATGAACTCCTTAGGTGTGTGCTCATTAAAAATGTGTCTAAGTAACTGAGAGTCCTTGATTCAGTGACAAGAGAAGTGTAACCCTCTCTGAGATATTGTGCTCTGATCTCAAAAAGGTGAAGTGACTGAAGGGTCCCCAGGCCAGGCCTCTGAGGTAATGTCCCAGAACTGAGTCTTCAGTACCACAGATAAAGTGTCTTTATTCAGTCCCTTGAGCTGGAGGCACATCCGTGCTCTTGTCCTGCTGGATGGATGTTTGCTGTCCAGGGCTGCCAGTGACTGTGAGTGCTCAGGCAGCTGTGAGGACTCGCAGTCTGCCTCAAGGGGGACTGAGAGCTGGTGCAGCCTGCTCTGGCAGCATCCTGGTAGAGGCTCTGACCTCCTGCCCCTGCCCTCCAGAAATTCATCAGCTCCCCAGAGACTGTAAGACATTATCTCACTCAGCCCTCTGGCTCCAAGTAGGAATTTACTTAAGTTATCTCTGCAGAGGAGAATGTCTTCATGTTCAACCTGCATGATTAAAAATTAGTTTTAAATTTAAAAAAAAATTGCCCATGGGGGATTTAGTGATACCTGCTCCTAAGCTCTTGAGGGCCGGTGTGTCACTTGGTCCTGTGAGAAGTAACCGTGGTGATACGGATAATTGGAGCTTACATGGAGTGAGTGTCCTCTGTGCCAGATATGGAAACAAGGACTTCGTCTTCTCACTTACTTAATCCCCAGAGCTGCCTGGTGGGGCAGATCCTATTCTCGCCCTCCCTTGGCTTTGCAAATGAAGGAGCGCAGGGTCAAATCCTCCATGTGACAGTGTCGGGATTTGAACCCTGGGCTGCCATTCTTCACACGCAGCATTCCTGATCTCTATGTGCCTCCGCCTTCTTCCTTGTCTTGCTGTCCTGCTTCTCTTTGGAGGATAAGTTATTAGGATACATAAAGAATTCTAGACAGATCTGGAGGCTTATGGAATTAAAATAACCCCCTAGTCTTGCCTATCATGAGTTAACACACGCAGTCTCCCTATTTGGAAGGCTCACACTGCAAAGCTAGTGCAAGAGCAGCCAGCAGCGTGTGTCTGTGCCCCAACCCCGTCACCGATGCCCCACGCGCCTTTATATTTAGCTTGTCCTTCCCACGATGAGAAGCAGGGGGAATGGAAGCAGTAGGAAACAGACCTGTAAGCAAACTCTGGTTTGAATTAAGTGTGGTCCTCTGCGCACTGCCCCGAGAACAGATCCTGCAGCTTGGGAAGGTGGGGGGTTGTCTCTCCCTCCCCATGTGCGTGTCAGCAGAAAGCCCACACTGTGGCTTCAGTGTTTTATTTATGGAGGACAGAGCTGTAACCAATGCTGGGGTCATGTTCCAGACCCTTTCTTCCCTTTTACTAACTCCCGAAACAAAGTGACCTGCTTATGTCACTGGCAGAGATGGCAGCAGATACGGCTCATGTTTTGACTGCTGAGTCTGGCATCCCTGGGCATTACAAGCATCTCATTTTAAATTTTAATGTCTCCCTTAATTTAGGAGCACCTCTGGAACTAACTCATTTTTCCATGTCGAGCCAGAGCCTGAGAAAGTTGTGGAGATTAAAGTAACGTCAGCCCCGAGCCTGGCCCCTGATCTCAGGCCTGGCTGCAGTGAGAGCTGTCAGGGAGATAGATGGGGGCGCTAAGGTTTCCTGCAGGTTTCAGCCGTGTGTGGGTACCACATGTGTTGTGTTCAGCGAATACAAATACAAGAACACATGCTGTTCCCATTAGGGACACTTCAGACCCTTCTGTCCCCAGCCTTACTGCAGAATTGAAGGGGTCATTTATCACAGGCCACTTACCGATCCTGACTGGGCTTTAGGCCCTTGTACACATGAGCAGTGAACAGTGTGTCCAGGCCCTTTGAGAGGGCCTCCATCACATGGTGATGCTCTTTTCCAGCGTTCCATAAGGTCATCTGCAGGGAAGCAGCCACTGACCAGTTACTTCTCCAGAGCTCTGCAGACCTGAGCGCATGTCCATTCTGCTGAGGCTCTCAGGTGACGAGTGACAGTGTAACACACTCACTATGGGAGGTACCTCACCCACTTCTGCTGTCTATAGATGGCTAACCTGTCTGTAGTCCTACATACATGTAGTTGTTGGCCTTCTGTGACCTGTTCATTTCCCCTGTTGACAGGGTGTCTCCCTCCCATCTTTGTCCAAATAAAGCATTCTTTTTATAAAACTTGGGGCCTTTGCCGGGCAGTGGTGGTGCACGCCTTTAATCCCAGCACTTGGGAGGCAAAGGCAGGTGGATTTCTGAGGCCAGCCTGGTCTACAGAGTGAGTTCTAGGACAGCCAGGGCTATGCAGAGAAACCCTGTCTGGAAAAAAAAAAAAAAAGACTTGGGGCTTTCAATACCCAGTCCTTTCCTTGTCTCCTAACACAGTCTCAGGAAGCTCTTACCACACTATCCTCCATCTGTGTGTATGGTCTGAGGAGTGCACTTAGCTGTCCTTTGTCCTGCTGCCCTGTGAACTCAGCTCCTCAGGAATGAGGAGCCAGCCTTGGTGCCTCCTGACCTGAGCATAAGCCCCTGGAAAGCTCCCCTGAAGAGCCCCTCAGGCCAGCCCCAGATGCATTTGCATCCTGCTGCCAGAGTCCCACACTGCCTTGCCTTGAGAAAGCTCAAACAAGGAGAGCTGGCCAACAGATAGACTGCCCCATCTGTCCTCTCTCAGAGATACCCTTGCTTGAATGTTGACCCTGGAAGCCTAGCAGATACCCAGGGGCTGGGCCACACACTCCTCACACCAAAAGAGCGCTGGCATCTTGGCTCTGTACACTTCCTGCTTAGCTGGAAGCATTCATGCTCAGCCTAGTGCTGGTGGTGTGGACCACCACCTCCCACGCTGCACTGCAGAGTCCAAGGGCTGCCATTTCCTTCCTGGCCAGGCACTGGGCTGAGCCGTCTGCTTCCTTTCAAAGAAGCATTTCTACTGAAGTCTGGTGCAGTGTAGCCCACCATCCTGTCTGATTTTTCTCATCTGTGATAATTGGTCTTTCTGCTTCTTGCCATTTTATCACAAGACCAGTAACACAGGGAGAAAAACAGGAGCACTGAGGTCAGCAGAATGAAGACTGAACTGCAGCGATTACGAGATTGCCATTTTGCCTGTTGTTCGGCTCTGCCGATCCCTGTTTTCCTCATTTGGGTGTAGGGAGAGTTCTGTGTCTCAGTGCCAAGGGGATTTGGCAGGATAATTTAGGGTGGAAGGTGCCAAGCACCTCAGTCATTCCCACGTGCTGCATGTGCTCGTCATGGGCACAGCACACAAACACAGGAAACAAGTAGCAATGTGAGGCAGTCCACGGGAGGTCACATGACGAGCCTTGCTGGAGCCCACGCACAGCACCCACGGCTCTCTTGCTGAACATCTCAGTCCATTCCAGACCTGAGACTAGAGAGCCTGCCCTTCATAACTCACCCCGTCTTCAAAACTACTAGGTAGAACATTCTATTTCCTTTTTAACCTAAGGTCAGACGGCCTGCTCACTAGGTGACAAGTGAGAGCCAGGCGCTGACGCTTTTCTCTTGCACTGTAGCGTTCCATTTAGCAGAGGCAGGTATAGGTAGTGTAAGGAAGGCATAGCGTATGCCCTTGGAGATGAAGATTCCCTGACACTAAAGCTAACAAAATGTAGTAGGACCAGAATTCAGTATTTACTTTCAGCCTCATGGATGACTTAAAGCAATCTTCCAAGTATGGGGAGCTGGAGCTGGAGAGGTGTCAGCACTTAAGAGTACAAGATGCCCTTGCAGACAACCAGGTGGTTCACAATGGCCTATAACTCCACTTCCAGGGGCTCCGTGGCCTCTTCTAACAAGCCGGCACACTGTGCCGAAGTATGTGGCAGCTTGATACAACAACACAGGAAGCATATCCGATGGGTGGTAGCATGTTGAGAACTAGGCATGTTGGTGGAAGGCTTGCCTAGCACGAGTGCCTGGGTTTTGACTCCTGCTCTATATAAATCATTGATGGCACCTGCTTGTAATCCCAGCACTGCAGAAGTCAGAAAACCAGAAGTTCAAGGTCACCCTTGGCTATACAGCAAGTTGGAGGCCAGTGTGGCACAGACCTGTGGGAATGTGAATGAGAACAGAAAAGAGAAACACCTCCATGATTATGTTACTTATTGTCATACTGATCTCAAGAGGAAGTTACTATGGCTGAGGAGACTGGGGAGCCAGGCTTTGAGAGGTCTCGCGTGGCCAGGTTAAAGACCTTGAGTTTCATTCTCTGTAGCAAGGTGGAAAGCTGGGGTGTCCTCATTAACATTACCCAGCACTCAAGACAAAAGGGCCAGGTGCTTACGGTGAAGTTTACAGCTGCTTTTATTTTTTTAAAGGCAATACAAGAAAGCATTTAGCATATGTAGAGTGCTGTGGCTTAGAAAATTATAATTTTGTGACCAATAAAACAAGTTCACTTTATAGTGGCATGTTCATTTCTCTGGTGGTGTTTGTAGTCTTTGCGTATATAACAGCTCAAGTTTTGTCTCTGCTGTCTTATTAACCTCAGATTCAGTCTCTCCATCCATAAAATTCGGAAATCGAAGCACCACTCATTGTAGCCAGTTCAACAGGTGAATGACCAAGACAATGTGTCATGTCCACACAGTGGAGTGCCATCGGCATACGAGTAAGAGTGAGTGAGAGTCATTTCTGCTAGCATGAAGGGACCTGGGGGAAGGGCAGTAAGAGAAGTTACTCAGAAACACACGATCCTGTGTGGTCTCATTTATATGTGGAAACTAATAAGTTGATTCCATGGAGAACAGTTCTCACCAGAGCCTGAAAAGGGTAAGGGGGGTGTGGGAAGAGTGTGAGGGGATGTGGGAATGGAATGGAGGTGTGGGAAGGGCATGGGGTTGCGGGAAGGGTATAAGGGGGTATGGGGATGGAATGGAGGTGTGAGAAGGGCGTGTGGGAGTGGTTCAGTGGGGCAGTTGGCTAGGAGGAGTCACTTTGATATTCCACGCTGTACTCAGCTAGCTGCAGCTGGCCACAGGCAATTGCTAATTTCAAAATAGCTAGTAGAGAAGATTTTTAGATACCCCCAACATACATGATCAGTGGTCAATTGACATGCCAGTTACACTGATCTGATTCTTATACATTGAAGTCAAACATTGAAATAATCATGCTGTACCATATAACTATATGTACAATTATGTATTACTAAAATTACTAAAAATTACTAAAAAAGTGTTTCTTGCTTTTCTTTCTCTTCCTTCTTTTTTTTGTTTTTGTTTTTGGTTTTTTTGTTTGTTTGTTTGTTTGTTTGTTTTTTGAGACAGGGTTTCTCTGTATAGCCCTGGCTGTCCTGGAACTCACTCTGTAGACCAGGCTGACCTTGAACTCAGAAATCTGCCTCCCTCTGCCTGCCAAGTGCAGGGATTAAAGGCGTGCGCCACCACCACCCGGCCCTTCCTTCCTTCTTTTAAGACAGGTTATTACTATGTAGCTCTAGCTGTTCTGAAATCACTGTGGACACCAGGAAGGCTTGAGACTCTCACAGATCCACTGTTTCTGCCTCTTGAGTGCTGGGATTAAAGATGTGCACCACTATGCCCAGTTTACCTGTGTTTTAAGAGCTAGGAAATAGGGTTGGAGAGATGGCTCAGCCGTTAAAGGCTAGGCTCACAACCAAAAATATAAGAACTAGGAAATGATTAGTATTTTCCATCTTGATAGAGTTGGCCTAAGGAGAATGTGAAATCATTGCTGGGTACTAGTAAGTAGTAATTTTAGGGTCAGAGAAGATAGCACGGTTGGTTAACTAACAAGGACCTGAGTTCCATCCCCAGGACCTACATACAAAAACCAGGATTGGGACTGGAGAAATGGCTCAGTAGTTAGGAGTATTTAAGAGGACCTGAGTTCAATTCCTACTACTCATATCAGGCAGCTGGCAACCACCTGTAACTCCAGCTTTCGGGGGATCTGACACCCTTTTCTGACCTCTTTGGGTACCTACACTCACATCCTCATACCAACACACATACATGCACAGGCACAGGCACAGGCACAGGCACACACACACACACACACACACACACCTCTTTAAAGGCTAGGCATGGTATCAGGACTTACATTCCCAGTGGTGGGGTGATAGAAATGGGGAGATCCAAGGCTCCTGGACGGCCTGCTTAGCCTAATTGGAGAGTTCCAGGCCACTGGCTCCTGAGGATTGATGGCTGAGATGGTCTTATGACCTCCATATGCATTCACAGGAGGAGCATATGCACCCACCCATACACATGAGAATCTGCACGAGCCTACACACACCAAACAGTAAGAATAGGTATTGCTGTAATTATTAATAGGAGCTATATAATCTTTTCACTGCTTCTGATTTTATGTTAAATATAGTCTGATTTTTTTTTTCCTGTCCTCTGGGTGGTTTTGGCTTTGGATATATGGGTCAATTTGTTCATTTGCTTGTTTCTCTGTTTTGTGCACTCCACACTGGCTTCAAACTGACCACGAGGCCAAGGATGACCTTGGAGTCCTTGTCCTCTGCCTCTGCTTCCCAAACCCTGAGATTATAGACAGCTATAAGATTTTTACACCCATCAAAACCTGTTAACATAATTATTTGGCTTTATGGATCTTCCAGAGAAAATTTGTTTCTGTTATTATCCAAGCCCTAAAGGGAAGCTCCCATGAATACAAGCATGGTTTACAAGGAACAACTTTGCACACTGTGAAAAGGAAGCCTGCATGGGCTTCCTCTCTGTGTTCTGTTTAGCGAGCTCTAAGGGCGTCTGAATGATAACTGCATTCTCTCTTAATACATGATGTTGCTGCTGAGCTTATTTTGCTTGTAGGCACGGCACAGGCCCCATCAAGACTAGGCCCCTGCGTAGACCTCCTTCTAGGTGCGTGTGGTTGGCTGCTAGATCCCTTTCACTTCACTGAGCTGTGAAATTGACACGAAATTGTGCCGTTAGCTTGTTTCTGAGGAGTATGTTACACTTGGATATTCTCTTCTTGCTTGCACGGTACATGAAAAAAGATGACAAGATTAAAATGTCCCATAAATGAACATGAGCAAGAAAATTTAGATGTAATTTGTAATGAATTAAAAACATTGAATAATGTATAAGAACTCTGCAAGCAGAGATGTAGCTGTTCTGAGTGGGCAGCTGGTGCCTGAGGAGGGAGGGAGCTTTCTCTTCGTTGGCTGACACCTTTCCTGACAGTCTCAGGGTCAGATGAAGTCCTCCAGGAGCATGGCTGAGTGTCTGTGTGTGTGATGTTGGCTTGGGCGTCTCCTCTCTGCAGTTGAATAACACATTGGCAGCCTTCTGAGAGGAACTTAAGCAGCGCTCCACCCTGCTTGTTTGAGAGGAGGTGTCCTTGGGTAGAATACAGGCCTCTCAGGCACCCCATCCCCGAACCTGTTCTCCTTCCCTGCCGAAGTCTTCAAGCTTCTTGCTGTAATTCTTGTCATATTTTTGTTTCTTATTTTACCATCTGACCTGAGAATCTCTCTGACAAGCATTGACATCTTACCCCCTTATAAAGTAAGTATATATAATTGTGAACTGTCTTTTATTCAGTGCTAAAACGTGAATTCCACAGGACAGAGCCTTCTCTTCTCCTTATATATTCTGCTTCTCTAGTGACTGCCACATAAACATTTCTTGAACAAGCAGCTGAAAGGACGCACGGGCTTATGTGCGTCCGTCTCTCTCTCTCTTTGTCTTTCTCTTTCTCTCTCTCTCTCTCTCTCTCTCTCTCTCTCTCTCTCTCTCTCTCTCTCTCTCTCTCTCTCTCTCTCTCTCTCTCTCTCTCTCTCTCTCTCTCTCTGTAGCTCTTTTGCACCCAGGTCCTCCTCCTCCTCGACACTGCTGTCCTCTCCATGTCCTGGCCACACCCTCCGTGTGGTCGGTCCAGAGTTCACATTCCCTCCCACTCAAGCCTGGAGGCGTCTGTGTCTGGATGGAGCTGGGCCTTTCCGTGCCTCCCTCTCTGGTGTGCAGCACTTGATAGGAGCATCAAGGCTGAAGAAGAAGGGCCCTTCCCAAGAGGGAGGGGCTTGCTATGCTTTCTATAGTTAAAGATTTGTCTTAATTTCCAACTATCACCAATCAACATTTTTATAAAATAGAAATAAGGGAAAAATTGAAGAGTCAAATATCTAAGCCCTCTTTATTAGATTAGATACAAAAATACTGTCCAGTTACATTTTTGAGGTTGCTACTGTTGAATTTTTGAACGGTTATATATTTGTTACATGAAACCCTCGCCACTCTGTAACAGGTGAAGAGTCTGCATTGTTTGGGGAGTGGCATACTAGGTGATGTCAACTCTGCCTGTCACTAGTACTCCTAGCCTGTCAGGGTGTTACTGGTCACTGAGGTTAAGTAAAATGGAAATTGGTCTCATTTAATTGGCACCAGTAATTGGCTAAAGGAGAAATCATCTGGGGTGGGAATCTGCAAACATGCACACATGTTCCTATGTTCTATCTCAGGCAGAACAAGCATGAACAGCTGGTGGTGTGACCGCACGGTGCCGGGTCACTGCCTTCAGTTGACCACAGCCCATAGGATTTGCATACTCATCATCAAGCTAACTGAACCAGCTCATATTTCATTTTCCTCAAAGAAAGGAAAATATTAAGTGCATGCTTATAGAAAAAGAAAAAAATCTAAGGGCTAGGTTTTTAAAGATTTTTGTGAGAATTTTCCCCACTATTTTATAGCCATCTCACATATATCAAATTCATTTTGATCTTGTCTTTCCAAAGCCCCCCCATGTTTAGCCATTACCCTGCCCCATCATGTTCAGCCATTACCTCCCCATGTTCAACCATTACTCCCCTCCATGTTCAGCCATTACCTCCCCCATGTTCAACCATTCCCTTGTCCCCCCATATTCAGCTATTACCCCAGCCCCCCATGTTCAACTATTATCCCACCCATCCCCATGTTCAGTCATTACTCTTCCCCATCCCCCCATGTTCAGAAACTACCCACCATGTTCAGCCATTACCCTCCATGTTTAGCTATTACCCACCCCCACGTTCAGCCCTTACCTCCATGTTCAGCCATTACCCTCCATGTTTAGCCACAACCCCCCCACGTTCAGCCCTTACCCACATGTTCAGCCATTACCTTCCTCCATGTTCAG
>NW_022196905.1:104116166-104119547 GCF_008632895.1 Mastomys coucha
ATTACCCCCATGTTCAGCCGTTACCCCCTCCTGTTCAGCCATTTACCCCCTCCATGTTCAGCCATTACCCCCTATTTTGTCACATATTCACTTTCCATGTATTTTTTACTTTGCTTTTGAGAGTAAAAACTGAATCCCTAAGAACTTCAGTGTGTTTTTACTAAGAATAGAAATAGTCTCTTATATAACCATAGTACAGTACAATTTTCAAATTCAGAATTTTTAAAGTATATGACTAGGGAGCCCATTCAGGACCTAATGGTTCATTCAGAGAGTCATAACTGCTCACTACAAATAGGGAGTCTCTTACATAACCATAGTACAATTATCAAATTCAGGATTTTTAAATGCATTACTGAGGAACAAATTCAGGGCCTAATGGTTCATTCAGAGACTCATAACTGTCCAGCATGCAGAGGGTAAGTGACTGTGAGTGCTACTATACTGGCCTCTCCCCACCAAAGCTCTGGGAACATCCTGCAATAGAGAGTAGGAAAGAGAGTTAGAGGCAGGGGATGAGGAGGAGTGCTGTGGGTTCTGACTCAGGACATCAAATGATCATCATGTGATCGGCACATGATCATCACAGGATCCTCATACAATTGTCATGTGATCATCACATGGTTGTTACATGATTATAATGTGGTCATCACATGATCATCACATGGTTGCTGCACACGTACAACCACAGCAGCTGTGGTTATTTGCACAAGCCAGCAGGGACTGGGGAGGAGCTCTCAAGGCCACACTCCTGCCTGAGGAGCAATTGGCAGTTGACAGCTGCTAGGAGATGAGAGCCCATTTTCCTTAGGGATGTTGTCACTAGCATGTTGCCTGTGCCCCAGTGGGTGGCCCGCCACATATGGGCAGCATCAATCAGACTCAGCAGATTATGAATTTTTTTCTAGAGGAACATGAAATTGGGATGTAGATGTGGTAGGGGAATTGAAAGGGCCTCTGGAGTAGTTATGTATATAATAAAAGTATATTGTACACATATGTGAAATTGTCAGATAATAAATGTTTTTAAAGCAAGAAGCTAAAATATGGAAAAATATCATGGTCTCCCAGATGTCTGTAAATCTTATACTAGTGATGTGTGGTAACATTTGTAATGGCCAAAAAAGCATTGTTGCTGCTGTTGTTGCTGTTGTTGCTGTTGTTGTTGCTGCTGTTGTTGCTGCTGCTGTTGTTGTTGCTCTGTTGTTGTTGTTGCTGTTGTTGTATGCTGGGCAGGTACTCTGCTTCCGAGCTGCACTTCAGTCAAGTTCAGGAAAATTATGTTGAATCAGCTCTGCTTTGTGCAGTCACAACTGTCACTCACATTTATCAAATGCCCCAGTAACATTTTTGCAGCACAAGATACATTTCCAGATTGTGTTTACATGTAGCTTTCATGTCTCCTCTCCCTCCCTTCCATGAATTAAAACAGTTCTTTAGCCTTCCTTGATGACCCTGTACAATGTTATAGAAACTGCTTCTAGTTGGATTTGCTCATCTGAATTTCTTTGGGGATACATTTCAGGAATACCACGGCAGAAGTAGTGTTGGGTCTTGGTGCATGTCATCAGAATGGGAATTTTGTTGTTACAGAGGAGAGCCCGGTACATGGTTTAGGTCCGATCTGCTTACTTGGCAGAGTGGACACTAAAATATCACATCAGGAAGGCCATGCTGGGGCTTGCATGTGACATGTCCCACAGGCTCCTGTGTTTGAATACTTGGTCCAGAGCTGGTGGTAATGTTGAGAGAGGTGGTGGAAGCATTGGGATGTGAGGCAGAGCTGGCTGAAGAAGTTGATCGGGCCTGGGCCTCAGTTCTAGTCCTGACTTTCTGTTCCTAGGCTCTGGCATGTGGTTTAAAAATAACTTGTAGGGAGATCCTTTGAGAATAGATGTGAGCATGTCCTTATCAGTCAATGTACACTTGTTTGATATTTATTAAAACCAAACTTTCCCCTCCCACTGCTTAGTCATGTTTATCACATCAAGGATTCTTATTTTATTCTCTGATATTGCTATTCTTTGATTATTTTGCTTTTGGAATGGGAGGCCTTCCCTGTGGTTCCTGTGTTCCTGTGAAGAAGTCTCTATTTTTCTTCAAATATTTCTTTATTCCCTGTGCAAAGAGATGTTCCAGGTTCATGGGCAGGTTCCCATGTCTAGGCCCTGGAAGCTAATCCAGAGTCAAATCTGTGGGTACATATGTATGTATGTATGTATGATAAGGCATGTATAGATGCATGTGAAGAGATAGATGACCGTTACTTTGTATGTACTTCCAGAAGAGATGCCTATTACTATGTGTCCACACCCAGGTAGACACACCTATTACGTATTTATAGCTGTCCCTTCTTCCCTTTTTGAGACACGGTCTTCCTATGTAGCCCTGGCTAGCTTATAACCTTTTCTGTATTTAATTACATTTAAAATTAGGCATGAAAAACTAAGTCCCTACAGATGCCTCTGTTAGAGTTCCCTCCCAGCTTCTTCCTCTGCTCCTACAGTGAGAAATCTGCTGTTTCATCATCTCAATGTGCTTTCTTGGTCCTGTTATGTACACAAAGTAGCTTGAGAAGCACTAATTTAGAAGACTATAAAAACAAACTCCCCAGCTGGAGTTCAGCATTGTGTAGGGTTGTTTGTGTGTTTGTCTGAGAACAAGTCATCAAAATCCCAGGTTCCAGGGCTTCGTGGCTCACTTCCCACTCGACAGAGTGATTGTGCGGCTCATTCGAAGCACAGGACAGACTCATTTTCCCGTCTTCTAGCGACCAGAGATCCAGAATACAGCCAAGCAGCCTACAGTGTTGTGGCTCACACTGTGACAAACAGCTGTGCACCCTTGAATGTCAGCAGTACCCAGGGACAAGCAAGAACCTAGGGAAGGGAAATGTCGTCCTCAGGGTTACAGTCTGGAGAGGCCGCCCCAGATCCCCAGGCTCCGGGGGCTCAAGCTGACCAATTCCATTGGTGCACCTCCTGTTTGCAAGCGTGTCTTAGCTTTTATTCCTTGCTCCTCAGACATCACAGAGATTCTGAAGGGGAAACCAGCAGTGAGCAGCCCCGTCTGCCCTCCAGCGCTGTCTGGCCTTACGCTCCTCCTTGTCAGGGCTTTTTGCAGTCTGTTAATCTTGGTGTCTTAGTTACTTTCCCCATGAAGAGATGTAGTGACTAAGGTAATTTACAAAAGAAAATGTTTAGTTGAAGCTGCTTACAGTTTCAGGGGGTCAGTCCATGACCATCATGAGGGAAGTATGGCAGCCTGCAGACAGACCTTGTGCCAGAACAGCAGCTGAGAGCTTACTTCTGATCCACATGCAAGAGAGGACAACGGGGATGTGGAGGAGGAGGGGTAGGAGGATGGGCCAGAAGGGGGGAG
>NW_022196905.1:104119557-104119905 GCF_008632895.1 Mastomys coucha
AGGAAGAGGAGGAGAGAGAGAAACAGGGACAGAGAGACAGACAGAGACAGACGGGGAAGGAAAACACACTAACTGGGAATGGCATGGGCTTTGGAAACCTTTCAAAGCCCATCCCTGGTGACCACGCCTCCTCCCACAAGTCCTACCTCCTGATCCTTCCCAAGTGATTCTGTCCTCAGAACCGAGCCTATGGAAGCCAATCTGAAAGCATCACAGTTGCTTTGGTTTTACCTCAATTCAGGCCGTTGTGGTGTTCAGCAGTATCTGTAACAAGCCAGGCATGCTTACCTCATTTTCTTCCAGTTTCTGTCTGTGTTAGTTACATTTCTTTTTTTTTTTTTTTTTTTT
>NW_022196905.1:104120017-104120558 GCF_008632895.1 Mastomys coucha
ACAACAAAAACAAACCTCTGTTGCCTCCCCCCTCCCCATGCCTGCCACCCCACCCTCTCCCACTTATTATACCTGCAACAGGATGCCAGAGAGAAGCAACTTAATGGAGGGTAGATTTATTCTTGCCACAGTGTAACAGAGTATCAGCCCATCACAACAAAGAAAGCATGATGACAGGAAAGGTCAGCTCAAACCCAAGAGCTTCCTTGCCACATGGCTTCTCACAGGGCACCAACTGGAAGCAGGGATCTGGGTCTAGAAGTGGGACCAAGCTATAATCCTCAAGGCCCAGCCACAGTCATCTGTGTCACCAGCCATTCCACGTCTCAAAGCTTCCACAACCTCCCAGACAGCACCATCAGCCACAGACCAAGCATTTAAACACATGAGCATTTTGGGGGTGCTTCACATTCTGACCCTAACACTACCTTTCCCTAGACATTAGATTAGTGTCTACTCTTGTTTTCATGGTCTGATTTCATGGTCAGGAGTAATCTTCTATCAGTATTTTATACAGTGCTTTTTTTTTTTTTTTTTTTTT
>NW_022196905.1:104120575-104147319 GCF_008632895.1 Mastomys coucha
TTTAAATATGGTGATCTGATCTCTTTAGTTTTATATACTTTCCTGGTTTAAAATTTTCTTATTAACATCTTAAGCTCCCGATGGCCACTCAGCTTCTGGCATCTCTACTTGGACATAGTTCAGTCATTGTCCATGTTCTACAGTCTTGTGCACGGCAGAAAGCAAACTTGGGAGAGCAGAGGGAGAAGAAAGCAGAAGCCTGTCCCAGGCAGGACAGAACGAGCACACACTGGCTTCTCTACTGCAGACAGCTGCTGTAGTGGCCAATCTCTGTGAAGAAATGGCTTGTTTGTTTGTTTGTTTGAGGGGGGTATTTGTTTTTCGAGACAGGGTTTCTCTGTATAGCCCTGGCTGTCCTGGAACTCACTCTGTAGACCAGGCTGGCCTCAAACTCAGAAATCTGCCTGCCTCTGCCTCCCAAGTGCTGGGATTAAAGGCGTGCGCCACCACCGCCCGGCAAGAAACAGTTTTTAGATGATTGGCAGGTAGGCTGGGGGACCAGCTCTATCTATAGGCTCTCTGCCCCACAGTGTTAGCAGAGCATCACCAAACTGAGAAACCATAGGTCGCACCTGAGGGAATTTGAAGTATCCAGAATTTGTGGGTTAGAGATGGACAAGGACAACAGCAGTAGCAGTAGCAGCAGCAGCAGCAGTTCCCTCTGGTAATGTATGTGTGGCCCCCTTTAGTCTCTCAGGAATGTTAAATGGGGGTCATGTTACACTGGTTCTCAGGAACCCAGGCAGAGAAGCATGGCCGTGGAGAAGGACGAGTCCTGGCAGATGAGTAAGCACTGGAACTACTAGGGGCCTGCCTGAGGGTCCAGGCTGTCCAGGAGATGCTGGAGAGCTGTGTTTTAGGAGCAATGCTAATATTCTCTGGGGAAGGCTATGTAAGACCAATCCTAACAAACTTAAAACTTGGCTTGAAACCAACACCCTTGTCCGCACAAAAGTTCAGATGGTAGACTCCATATACAAACCCTTCAGAACATCTGTCATAAATATGGCCAAGGATTTAAAACAAAACTTAATACAAGGAAGAAAGAAATGGAAGGCATAAGAAGAAGCCAAATTAACTTCTAGATTAGAAAAAAAATATAGTTCAAGAAATGGAAAATTATCAGATGGGCACAGTAACCGATTAGACACAGAAAAATCGGGGACCTAAGAGATCCAGTGGTGGAGGCTGTACAAATGAGAGCCAGGGTAAAGAGACCAAGGAGAAGGACTAGAGATGCAGGAGGAGTCTATTGGACATGGCCATGTGTTCTGACAGACACGCAGACATTTGAAGCAGTAATAATTAAGGGATTTCCTAGTTATGATGAAATTGCAAACCCAGGATGCCTGTGAGTTCTGTCTGTTATTTGATGAATGTTTCTTCTTGCCTCTTGAAGCAAAGAATTCAGCCAAGTGACACAAATTAAGCAGGCACTTATTAAGCAAAGCCAGACAAACTCCAGAGAGTGACTGGAGTGGGTTGGCCTGAAAAGGGAGTGGGTAGCCTGCAGGGCTCTGTGTGGTGGATTTTGAAAACATTTCCATGGCTTCCCCATCTCAGGAAGTCACTGTTGAGCTCCTGCAATGGGTACCACTCTTGTGTCATCAGGCACCATTGTACACACTCTGTGGTCAAGAGGCCCCTGTGTTTCCCTTCCCTGCCTATTAGGGTATTGGCAGTGGGCATATGTGGGCCTTGGGACAGTGCCCTGGTGCTTAATTTCTGATATGGTAGGAAGAACGTAACTGCAGCTTCGTAGATGCTGAGCCACAAAGGCATTGTCGGAGACAACATTATCAAGGTGTAACTACAGTGTCCCTGGCTGTTTCCGGCTGACTCCCTGCCTGCACTCCCAGACATGATAAATAGAGCAACTATACCAAATAATCAAACTGGCGAGACACACAATAAAGAGAATTTTTGATGAGCAGCCTGAGAGGAACAAAGATGAGAAAAACAGCAGACTCTTCAGAAACTGAGCAAGCCAGAGGCAGCGGATGGCACCTTTGAAGTATTAGAAACAACTGTCAACCTCACATTCGATAGCTGGCAAAAGTACCTGGCAAACTCAATATCTAGCAAAAAAGCATAAAATATACTTTTAAGATGATGAAATAAAGACATTGTCAAACAAAGGTTAGGAATTGTTTCTTGCAGAATTGCACTCAAGAAGTGTTAAAGGAACTTTCTCAGGGAGAGGAGAAAGATAGAGAGATCCCTGTCCACACAAAGGGATGGGAGGTACTCAGGATGTCTGTGGTGGATAAGTACACATGATGTTGCCCTCCTTCCATTTATGTAAAAGACATTCAACTGTGTAAAGCAGAAATACTACTATATTGCGAAGCTTATGGGTTGACAAGAATGTATTACAGTAAGGGCTTAAAGGAGAGGAGTAAATGAAAGACAGTGTCATGAGGTTCTGATGGTGCATACCAGTTGGCAAGAGCCTTAGATCCACCTTAGTGAAAGAGCCACTGTGGGCATCTCTATCTCTACTACAGACACAGAACGTGGTTTGCGTGGTGGCTGTAGCAGCTCACTGAGGACGCAGAGCTACTGCTATGCTTGTGGTGCATAGGAGGCGCTTAGACACTGCATTAGGACTGAATTCCGAAGGCCCTGACAGAGACCATGTGGGAGAGGCAGCTAAAAGTCAGTAGAAGAGACACAGGAAGTATGTGAGGTGCAGAGTGGTGTGGGGAGCCATGTCTAGGTTCCCATTAAGGAAAGACTGACCAAGTAAGATCATTGGCTCAAAGCTTCATCAGAACTCCATGGGTGCTCATCACCTTGCTGGGGCTCTGTCCATCCCTTCCTGGATGAAGAACCTTCTGAGTTTTGAGAGGCCTTGAGCAGTTAGCATCTTTCAGGATGATTCTAGAAGCTTTCTGATTCACCATCCTGACTGGGGGCTGACAATTTTAAAAGCTAAGCCCACCCTTCTTTCAGGCTTGCCTGTGTACTTAGAATCGACCACCATAGGACCTCATCCTTAGAGCTTCCATTAATATGTACTGAACATCTGTACTAGCCCGTTGGTCACCCAAAGCTCTGCTATCCCATTCACTAGGAAACAAACTGTATCCCTTCTCCTGACATCATTTGCAGATTCCTGTCTGTGTTACTCTGCTCCTGAAGCCCTGTTTAAGACCAGTGAGCATGCCAGCCATGCAGGCAGATCTGGCCTGAGTGCCAGGGAGGGCTAAGCCCAACATGCAGGCGGATCCACCATGAGTGTCAGAAGTCAGGGATCTAACAACAGGAATCAGACCTTATGTGCATGTGGGAGGAGCTACAGATCTTAACTTGCCCTCTTAGGGGCTGCCACGGGACACAGTGAAGAGTTTGTGGGTGGTCTGTGGAGGTGTTGCCTCCCTCTAACTGTTGGGCATCTGGTGCTGACCTGGAGAGGGAGAAACACCTACTGTGAGTTCATGCTCATGGACTGTACCAGGGACGGGCTGGATCTAACTGCATCTTTCCTGGGAGATCGATCAGGTTTTCTCCTGTCACATTTAATGACCTGCCCCTCTCTGCCCCAGTGTTTTGAGATGCTGCCAGTGAACTTGGGTCTCATACTCTGTCCCACTGTTACATGAGCCCAAGCATAATGGCAGAGTCACTGTTCTTTATAGCTTGTAAAGCCTCCCTTACTCCCAGTGACAGTGGCCAGTCTAGCCTCAGTCCCACAGGCCCTTCCCTACTCTGAGTGCTGGGACTACGAACATGCCACTGACCAGGCTGGAAGTGTCTGTATTTTAAACTCCGCTCCTCAAGGCCTCACTCACAGCAATGCTTCGCCTTGATCATAAAAATTAGTCTAGAAACGACAGTTAAGATGTAAAGCCTTTATTACTGTTGAGCTGCAGAGGAAGAGGGTGGTTCTTCCTGTGTGGAGCTGAGTGAAGGCAGCCGACCAGGCACCAGTGCCAAGATGAGCCCTTCATTCCTTCCTTGACCTCTTGATCTTTTAGAGGTGAGAGAAAGGGCGAGGGAGGGAGGGGGAGGATAGGGAGAGGGAGAGAGAGAGAAGAGAGAGAGAGAGAAAATAATGTGAGAATAACTGGAAACTCAATCCCAGCCAGACTAAGAAAAGTGCTGTCAGGCTGGTGCACTCGTGACTGTGAGTGTGGGCTCCCCTCCACGGGCTGTTCATGCCTCACACGGTCCTTTTCTAACTGAGTGGGATCAACCCTTTTAATTCTGTCTATCACAAAAGCCCGTGCTGGGAGCTCTCGGAACAGCCAGTGTACAGGATCACTCCTCAGAGCCAGTGTACAGGATCACGGCTTCAGTTGGAGGTTCACATCTGTAAGTTCACACTCCACCGGAGGAACTCAGCATTGTAACTCCAGTTTAGAAGTAAAGTCTATTTTCTCAGGTGCTTCCTTAGTACATCTCTGAGTCCAGAGATTTTTGTTCACTGCCTGTGGATAGCACTTTAGGGCCGTGAATTGTGTAGGGCTCCAGTCCCAAGGTGAAGCTAGCCCTGTGCAGAGCAGGCCTGTGCCTTGACAGCTCTTTCAGCCTGGCAATCTTAGTGGATTCTCCATTGTTGTTTAGCCAGTGATGTATTGGACTGTAGAGTGGATGTTAGTTATGGTCCTTTGTTTTCTTGTAGCAAATATAACTCATGGCCCTGATGTTATTGCCAGTGAATTTATAATGCCTGAATGATCTTTGGAAGATGTATGTATGTATGCATGTATGTATATATGTATGTATATATATATTTTTTTTTCCAAGCTGGGAAACCGACCCAAGTTGTCTTAATACTATTTTTCACTATTCCACTCACTGTGTAATAAACAGATATTAACAGATTTACTAAACAATATGGCAGCATTCTAAAAGAATGCATAAATAGCTCAATAATGACATGTGTATTTTTTTTAGATGTAGAGATGTCTCCCTACAGTGAATAACAATGAATGTATTTGAAATATAGACAAAATTAAGTGATAATACAGGGTCCCACTTAAAAGCAGTAAAGTTGGGTGTAGAGATGTTGCTCAGTGGTTAGAGCACCTGCTGTGCTAGCATGAGGAATGGAGGTTGAATCCTTAGTGCCCATAAAAAAGCCCAGCTGTGTCGGCATACCTCCTACCCCTCTAGCCCCAGTGCTTGTGGGCAAAGGCAAGCAGATCCTGGGGGCTTGGTGGTCAGTCTCTACCCCAAATGATGAGTTCCCTGGGAGACCCTGCCTCAAAAAAACCAGCTTGACTGTGGTTAAAGATATGCAGGGTCTCTCTCCGGCTTCCTCCCGCTCACACAGTGCATACCCTGAGAACATTGATAAAATGAAATGTGGCACTAATAATTACAAGTAAAATTGGCAATGTGATTCAAGATTAAAATTTAAAAATAAAAGGTATAACCCACCGACCCAGTTAAGGAGCTCTAGCTATTGATCTGCTCCGTTTGTGTAGCCTGCAGTCCTGTGCTGATCCCTGCAGTCCTGTGCTGATCCCTGCAGTCCTGTGCTGATCCCTGCAGTCCTGTGCTGATCCCTGGGCCCCGGCCCTCTCACTGCTCACTCAGGCCCACGGAGTCCTAGCTGTGCTCAAGTGCTTTTGACTTGAAGAGACAGAAATGTCTGAGGTGTCTGCCAGGAGCAAAGGGTTTTATTCAGAAGGTTCACACACCCCCCCGGTGGATGTTCCAGCGTGACCAGTGGCCTCCCCTTGTCCAGCACCCCAGGCTTCTGCTGCTGAGGGCTGTAGGCCCTGTTAACCAACCCAATGCCCAGTGGCCACCCCTCCCAGACACCTCTGAATACATTCTCTCAGCTTTAGCTCTGCTTCAATCTGCCCCCTCCTTTTTAATTTTTTTCTGTTCATCAGTTTAAATTTCTGAAAATAGGTTAATCTTCTTGTTTGAATTTTTTTTTCCTTCTAAAAGTAGGAAAGTGTTGATTCAGTGGATTCCCTGCTCCTGCAGGTGAGTGTCCAGCCTGGTTCCCACAGCTATGATTGTCAGGGGACCCTGTGGCACTCATGGAGCTAGCTGTGGCTCTCGATAAGGGTGACACAAAAAAGCAGCCTTTCTGAGAAGGAGCTATGGCCAGGCATTCTCCACCACGGCTCTGTCTGGTACAAGACTGCCTGCGTGGCACAGGTCAGGGTCTGGAGAAAATGACTCCTGTTCGCAGTTCTGCTATGGATCCATTTTCAGAGATGCTCACCCACTATAGCCCGTGACACTCGAAACCCAATGTCTGATCAGCAGCAAATATTAAATCGCCCATATGTTTGCTCTTTGTCTCCTACAAATCCACATTTCCCATTCATTTCCCCACTTATCCAAGCCTCAGTAATTGCATCGTTAGAAGTATAAACGATCCGACGTTTAACTTTGATTCTTTACAACAAATAAATACCTTCCTCCCAGACATTGGTTTCCATGGATTTTCCTAATGGCTATGCTTGGCCTATTAGAACTGAGCTCTTGATGGCTCCCCCATCAGCCATGTGTAAGCTGCTCACATTCCACAGTGTCCCTTGGGACTTGTAAAGTGAACAGAGCGGAGCTGTTCCCAGCTGTGATCCTCAGACATCATCCCTTCCTGCGGAGGGTTGTCTTGTGACTCCACAAGGACTTACAGATGCAAGCTGCACATCTGACTTCTGCAGAAATTCAGACTTAACATCTAGGCCTCTGGATGTGTTCCCTGCCTTCATTTCAAAACTAACAGCAAAAGCACAGGCTGGAAGGTTCTGAACTCCGAGTTTCCTTGTCCTGGTATTAAAGCATTTATCATACTACACTGACACTTACTTGGGCGTCTTTCTCTGCCAGTCAGTAGTTGTGACATGAGAAGCGTGTTGAGAGGAAACCTAGACATATTAGCACGAGAGCACATCTAACTCTGTGTAGACAGATGATCACACAGTTAGTTATAGATTCACGTTCATTATGCTGATCATCTGTAAAGTGTTTGCTGCATACACATCTCTATTCCTTTGATTTTTTTTTGTTTTGTTTTGGTTTTTTGTTTTTTTGTTTTTCCAGACAGGGTTTCTCTGTGTAGCCCTGGCTGTCCTGGAACTCATTCTGTAGACCAGGCTGGCCTCGAACTCAGAAATCCACCTGTCTCTGCCTCCCAAGTGCTGGAATTAAAGGTGTGTGCCACCACCGCCCGGCTTCCTTTGAATTTTTTTTTTTTGGTCAAAAACTCATACATTTAGTTGAACAATGAGTCTGGACTTTCTATTAGGTCATCTCTCTTAGCTGAGGAAGATTAAAATCCTGGGACTGGAATCATCAGAATGTAATAGTTTACAGTCTGGGAAGCTCTCCCTGCTATTGAGACAACTCACACTTGACTAATGTTCAGGCCCTTCCTATCTGGAAGTCCAGGGGATACTTCCAAGGCAAAATATCCCATTTCTGCTAACCCCCACCCAGGCCTTCTCTGGGCCCCCAAACATTGGTGTAGTGTGGGAACAGTCCCTGGGTGGGTCTGTCTTGGCACGTCCTGTGTCACACAGAACGGATGGTATGCTTTCAGGCTGGCTAGAGTTATAACTCAGCTAGTGTGGCTGTGCAAAGTGCCTGCCTTGCAATGTGCCTGGGTTTGGTCCTCAACATGGGGTAGTGGGAGCAAAAGCTACATACAACACAAATTGATAATGATGATTAACTATTACAAGCCATGTTGAAAGGCTTATCTATTTCTGTTGTGCCCCAGCATTGGAGTGGAAAACTAGCCTGTCCCCGGGCTTCTCTTCTGTCCCATGGGTAACTTGGGATAGAAACTGCTGACACCTTGTCTGTCCATGAGATATAGCAGTGGCCAGTGACAGCAGCTCAGGTGTGTACCTGGGCAAGGACAGCAAAGTGCTTGAGCCCTGCCCTTTATTCCTTTTCCCAGTACTTAACGTCAGAGCCACAGTTACAAACTCAGGGGTGAGAACAATTTTGTTTGTTTGTTCTGTTTGTCTCATTTTGGTTTTTTGAGACAGGATGTCTGTGTAGCCCTGCTGTCCTGGAACTCATTCTGTAGAACGGGCTGGATTTGAACTCAGAGATCCACCAGCCTCTGAGTCCTAGGATTAAAGGCATGTACTCTATCCTGGCTAGAGGACAAATTTTTTTTTTTAGCATACTTTGGTGAGGAATCAGGGCTTTTATTTTATTTTTTAATGGGGGATGGGTACATGCTAGGGGTGGAATGTACAGTGACTCCCCTGAGCCATATCCCAGCTCAGAAAACAGTAGTTTTAAGAGAAGAAAACTCCTTGAATTAATTAGGGTAACAAAGCAGATATGACCCCAGGGTATAGAGGTACCATACCAATGATTCTTGGGACCGGGCTTTCAGCGTCACTGCCCAGGAGGGACTCAGACCAGAGGAGGCCTCTGCCTCCATTTAGTCTCTTACTCTCTGCAGCAGCAGAAGAACCCAGAAGCTTCTTGTTCTGCATGGGGCCAGATGGGTACCTGCTCAGGTCCTAGCCCTGAGTCAACTTCAGAGAGGCCAGGACTTACTTTTAAATGTGCATTTAAAATACATGTTAGCTCTTCAGTATCAGAGAAAGTCTAAAATCCCAGAAGTTTCAAAACACATTCTCCAGAGAAGGCATCTCATACCCCCAAAGATATGGAGCCATGACGGGAAGAGTGGAGTCATGTAACCCCTCCCCTCTTCAGGTTAGAGAGCAAGTCCTTGGGCTCATAGAACCCTGGATGTGTGAGGAAACTTGAGTGCTCCACAGATCAATGGAGCTGGTGGAAGTGTGGAATCGCAGGCCTCATGGATACGCGTACACACCACGACTCAAGAAGCAACACATGGCAGTGACTGCCTACTCTACTAGAGGGTGGCTTGGGCTGTGGGCTGCGGTGTGGCAAGTATTCAGCAGTACAATGGCCTCTGCCCACTGTCAGCGGCAAGTCCCCCTAAGCATGACAAAGCCAGGCTGGTTACAGACACGGACAGCTGTGTATGGGGAGACATCACTCCAGTTGAAAGGAAGTAGTTATAGAATGCCCTTTACACCATTCATGAGATGGCAGAGTTCCGGATGTCATTCTAATGCAGGTGCTTGAAGCTCATCACTGTGCATGTTAGATGAGTCTCTGTATACATCCATTAGCAAGAGTGGATGGACACTTTCAGTGCCACTGTTTCTTCTTCTTCTTTTTTTTTTAAAGGTTTATTTTTTATTTATTTTATGTGTATGAGTACACTGTAGCTGTACAGATGGCCATGAGCCATCATGTGTGTAGCTCCTGGGAATTGAACTCAGGACCTCTGCTGGCCCCTGCCGCACCATTCGCTCTGGCCCCGCTTGCTATGGTGTTATTCACTGTAGTGTTATTCACTGTAGCAGTCTTCAGATGCACCAGAAGAAGGCGTCAGATCTCATTATGGGTGGTTGTGAGTCACCATGTGGTTGCTGGGATCCGAACTCAGGACCTTTGGAAGAGCAGTCAGTGCTCTTACCTGCTGAGCCATCTCTCCAGCCCCTGTTTCTTCTGTAGGGCCTTTGTTAGCTTCACCTACTGCAGCAAGGCATTTCCCACTTAGAACTCTGTATAAAATTCCTTCTCAGGTGAAAGAGTCCACTACAGGAGTGACGCTGAGTTGGCTCACAAACATTTTGTGTTCATTGAGGAGAAGAAGAAAGGACAGAAGAGCAAGCAAGTGAGCCAGGATGCTGTGCCAGTGTCAGCTCTGGACTCTCCCTGAGGGACAAACCTACCGTGTTCTGTGTCATGTGCTCTGGATGCACCTGCCATGTTCTGTGTCATGTTGAGAGCATCTGACAGAAGGGCTCTCCAGACTCAGACATATTTCTTCTTCAAGTTAGACTGTAAAGATGTATTAGGCAAATGTATTTATTTATTTTTGTCAGGAGCCTGCCCTTCATTATGAATGGAATTCTTTCATTGTCTTAGGCCAAAGGTCCATTTTAAAACATGGATCTATGCATATTTTAAAATCAAATGCAAATATGCATGCATAATTTGTTCCCATTTCCTAGGTTTAATATTCATGTTAAGAGGCTGAACAGGACTTGGACTGATTATCTGGGGCCTTGTTTCTGCCAGGCCCTATTGGGGTCAATCTCGAACACTGACAATCAAGTTTGACAGGTTCCTTTCATAGTGGAAGAGACTCGACAGATGCCATACGGTGTATGTCTGAGGATGGTGAGCAAACCTAGGAGCAAGGAGACAGGTCCAGAACATTCCTTATCACTGAGCACACAATGCAGGCCTCAGAAGCAGTAACTGCTGGATCTCAGACAATAAAGTGTGTCACACACGGGTACACTGTGAAGACTGTCTCGTTACTCACTGAGGGTTAACAGTTACTATGGGTTTTTTGTTTTTGTTTTCTCTTTATTATTGAAGAGAGGACTGGAGATATATCTATCACCTTCGGGTCATGTAGATCTTTCTACTGCCCACAGCGACAGCCCAGGGCTACACTTGGGCTTCTCTGCTCAAAGCATGTGGGTGCCGTGTGCTGTCTTACCCCCACACCTGCTCATCCGAGCTTTCAGCCCTCTGTGCCAAACTTCAACTGAGCATATTTGCATTCTAGAGTAGCCATGTTAGCTGCACACGCACAGCTGCCATTGGTGCTGTAAGAAGTGGGTGTACCATTGGGAGACACTGGCGGCTGAGAGAAGTGGGAGCGGTACGGCAGGACTGACACACAGCCTCCATCAGCCTTCTCCAGTAGACTGAGATATGGTCCTTTCCCTCCCGTACCCATAGGGCATTGGTGCAGACACAGAGGCTCACCCACCAGAGCATCGGGCTACTTTTCACAGAGTAGGTAGCCTTTGAACCAGGCCCTCAAAGATCATTGGGAATCCCAGGAAACACAGGAGACTGGGCACACAGTCCACATCTGCCTGCCTTGTATCCAGATTCTAGTAGCTAACAGTGATCCTTCGGCAACCAGAAGCATCTCACACCACCGCCACCTGTTGTACAATGCCTGAGGATTCTTACTCGGGGTTCAGTCCACCATGGCAGTCATCTTGCCCACCCCACATGGATGTGCCATGTCTCAGGAGAGAGGTTCAGGTTAACAGTAGGTCTCAGAACTAGCTGCATCAAACCTTGGCTCTTCTCGGCTTCACAGATCTGCCCCTCCCCATGCTGCCTGCCTGAGCATAGCTGTGCCAGCCACGTTCCTGAGGAGATGGCAGAGTCCCTTTGCCTAGTTCTGCTGTCTGCACCTGTGTCAGGCAGACGACTGCTGTGGAGGTGACAGATGCCCGAGAAAGTCTCATTATGGGAGGATGACTTATCTTGGCTCATGGGTTTACTCCATCGAGGTGGGGAGGTTGCATCCTCTCTACTCAGCTCCAGCCATGTGAGGCACAGTGTCTTCCTGGCATGTTTTCACCTTCTCCTCCTTCTCCTCCACCTACACCCAGCCTGTAGGATGGTGCTGCCCATGCTGAGGGCTGTACTCAATCCTCTCACACATCATAAGTGAGCGCTAACAACATCCTCAGTGCCTCTCACCCACAACAGCTTGCCAGTGGAGATCAACCATTACAGTGCTTTCATCTGACCCCTCTCTCCTGGGGTGAGCAGGACCTTGGAGTTTCCCAACAGGACATGGCAAAATTGTGCTGTAGAGATGAGCCCATGGGTAAAGAATGATTGCTGAGTTCAGATCCAAGTATCCATGTAAAAGGCAGGGTGTGGCCATGTACCTGCATAACCCTAGTGCTGGCTGGGAGTGGGGACAGGAAGATCTCTGGGGCTGGCTGGCCACCACCCTAGCTCTGGACTGATTGAGAGACCCTGACTCAAGGGAGGGGAGGAGAGATTGACAGAGCAGGACCTCAATCACTATCCTCCTGGTATCTACACACACACAGCCAGGCTTGTATGCACTCACGCGTGCATGCATACACATGCACACACACACACACACACATGTGTGTGTGCATGCACATTCACCAAAAGTGCCAGGATATGCATGATTTGTGTGTGTGTGTGTGTGTGTGTGTGTGTGTGTGTGTGTGTGTGTGTAGTTAATGTAAGATTGCAGCATCTGCCCTGCTGGAATCTCCTTTCCCTGCTGGATACAAAGGAACAGTAGCTACAGTGTACATGGGTAGGATCTCCAGATGACAGGATATCTGTTGCTGAGGGAAGTCTCTACTGATGGCCATCAAAACACCGACGCTCTGAGATTTATAATCACAAGGGACTGAATGCTGTACAGGCGGGGGAGCAAGTTTCCCCTGGGCATAGTCTCCAAAGGAGAGCCCAGCCTTCGCAAAGCCTCTGGCGTCCCTGAGGGACCAGTGAGGCTGTGCCTGGACTCCTGACTCACCAGACAGTGTAATGAATGTGTGTTGTTTTAAGTGGCTATGTCTGTGGAAGTGTTGTTATGCAGCAATAGATAACTAATACAGTGTCTCAGTGGAACAGAACAAGACACTACAATTTGAGCTCCTGTTCTGCTTAAATGCCTGGCATCTGGTAATTAGATGTGTAATTGTGCTTTATTAAACATTTTCCTCACTCCTAACATTCCTTAGGAAACGAGAAAGTTTTATTTTCTGAAAAGAACTGATTCATCACCTTGATTGTCAAACTCCTAAAGCAGGTGTCCCAGATAAAGGACACCAGATGTGTCGCAACAGCTGGAGCAGGGAAAGTCTGAAATCACAAAGATTATGTCGAGTGCAACTCTGTGCACAGGAAAGAACAAAGGAAAAATGAAAATCGGGTTTTCTAGGGGAGGTGGGGGGAACGTTTGTAGCATAGTGATGGGGGAGGTTCAGGAGGCACCTCCACCTTCCTGTAGACAGAAACGGTTGGCATGGTTACTGACAGAATACACATAGAGCATTTTTTAAATCCCCCGTTTCCATCAGAGTATGGCTCGATCTGTTACTTGAGCCCCAGATGGGGGTCGGGGTCCCTGTTCACAATCAGTTGTCTGAGCTGCCTACCTCCCCTGGCCTCCGGATGGATGTAGGATGGAATAAGCTCCCTCTTACATCAAGGAAGAAGACTAAGAATTATTCTGTAAACATCTTCTGAGTGTTTGCCACTTGTTGCCCGCTCCTCTGATGTTTTCCACAGCAGCTCTCTGTGTCTGGTACTTTTCCCATCACTGGTTAACGAAACAGTCCAAGGCTAAAAGCTGCCGAGCTACATGCCCAGGAGCACATGGCCAGTGATCCCAGGGACAGTGTGCTCTGTGGTCCCCCTGAGCCTTCCAGGGAATCTCCCAGGTCAGTTTCTTCATAAAAGAGGCATTTGCATTGTTTTTAAAAAAGCAAAACTATATTAATATTGGCACAGAAGCCAGGGTGGGACAAGGTCTCAGTGTGGACCCGGGCACTTGCACAGGCTGCATGAACCTCTCTGTCCTTCTGCCATGAGCTTAGGATTTTCTCCCAAGAATGTCCTCCCCTTACTTGCTAGGAGTCTGGATCAGATCTATTTTCCCTGAAAGTTAAAAAAAGTAAAAGACAATTTAAAAAATCTCACACAACAGGGAGGAAATTGTCAGACACAGCAGACAGAATCAGCTGGTGAAGAAAGGCTTTTATTAGGGGTGAGGAAACATATATGACACACACTGAACACACACACACACACACACACACACACACACACACACACACACACACACACGGCACACAGCACATAGAAACATCCTCCACAAAACAGAAGGTGGGGCTTGGAACGCTGAAGTCCACTCCCATCTTGAGGTTGGAGATCCTAGGGCCCCTTGGGAGTCTCCCTCCCTAATTCAGGATTGGTCAGTTTGAATAAAGACAGGGAGGCTGATGGACCCCTTACCTTGGGGTAATTCTATTCTGGCCTTAAGATTTTCAGATTTGCTCCCAGGACAGGAGACCATATTGATTGGAGAAAAAGCCTGCCAGGAGTCTGGCTTCTGGTCAGGAGTAGGCAGGAGAAGCTGTAAGTCTGCCATCTTTGTTATCTAGCCTTGGCCCTTCCTTCTACCTGTCTGCTTATCAGGCATCTAACTCCGAATCCCTCACCCTAGGAAGCAATACAATTGTGGATGCTGCTGCTCTCAACTCTTGAGCAGCATCCTGCTAGTACTCTCTGTGATGAGTTGGGTAAAGGCCCAGCTTGCCTCTGCTATACCCCAGCCAAAGCCAAAGTCACCTCAGATAGAAAGCTCCTGTGACTGTATGAGTTTTCCCGTTCACACGGTTGGAACACTGTGTGGGTGGCAGGCCGTGGGACATGCTCTTTTATGAAAGGACAGCAGAGAAAAGGCTTTCTTGACTTGGATGTTGGGGAAGTTTTTATCAAAAAAAAAAAAAAAAAAAAAAAAAAAAAAAAAAAGAACCAGTGAGCCTGACATTTTAAAGAAAATTGCACTTGTTATCACTTCAAAGTTGTAAGGAAAAGTTGGAATAAGGAGGAAAATGTGTACCTGCCAGTACAAGTGAGCTTGACAGCTTCCCAGTATTTAAAGATTGTTCTGAATGAGTTGGTGGTGGTGGGCAAGCAGGTGCAGTGTTGAATGTATGCACAGGTAGGATCTACGGGCAGTGTGTGCAAGGATGAGTGTGTGCACAGGTAAGATCTGCAGGCAGTGTGTGATGTTGAGCGTTCCAGAGCATGAAGCTGGTGAACCTGATTCTGGAGGAGACACTCTGTCCACTGATAGTACTTCTCTGTTTCCAATATATTGCCTGACTTCATAATTTTATCTTGTGTATTCTTTTGTTGCTGTTGAGTTTTGGTTTTGAGACAGGCCGTCATGGAGGCCAGTGGTGACACGTTAACTCACTGTGTAGTTAGTGATGGCCTTGAACTCCTGCCTCTACCTCCCAAGTGCTGGGAGCACATATCAACAATACTGTTGATTTTGATGTAGGGAAGGGAATCTCCTGACGATAGTAGGAGGTTATGTATGATCCCATTTCCCTCCATCACTATAATTCCTTCTCACTACATAGAATCCATGAGTTAGATGTGACTTTACAAAACTGATTTCATAAATCCATGGTGAGATGTTTAATTTCATGTCTGAATTTATTATTAGATCATGTAGGGATTTTTCCCTCTTAGTATGTTAACCCTCAATTTTAACAGTATGAAACTATGAACTTCCTTTACCTACAGTGTAGGTGATGAAAATGTCATCGTCCCTTAGTTTTGCCATTTTGGAGATGGCATGGGTCGTTCTAGAGTGTTCGGTGTGTTCTCTGGAGAAACAATGGTGAATGTGTAGCTACCAGTCACAGTGAACCTGACTCCTATATCTAAGAATGTGTTGTATGCTTTCTCCATGCTCAAGCTAAACCTTTCCATTAGTTGGAGTTTATGAAAATGATGATGTTACTGCCACCCACATCATTGGCGGACCTCGGGACTTATCAAGACCATGACTTCCCCGGGCCTTCGCGGGACCACCAATGACCCTTCCTCACAGACTGCCTCACACTTAGGTTTCCAAATTCTCCCAGTCAATCCTGTGGGTTCTACAGGAAGTACCCAAGTCATTGAACTTACAGTTTGAGGTTCAAATCCAAGACAGGTGGCCCATGGCTTGGTCCTTCTGCAAGGGCAGCACACATACACATGGAGACCTGATGACCAGCCACGAGGCCCTGCCCCCTAAAGGCCTCCCTTAGCTCTCACAATGCAACTTCAACTGACACAAAACCCTTACCTCTGGACCTTTGGGGAGCATTCAACCTAAACCCCGAGTAGCCATGAATCCAGTTCTATGGGATCACATATGCAGAGGCAAAGCTAGCACAGTCACTAAGAACTTCCACTTCTAAGTTCCCAGGTACCCCACAGAGGAGGCTGGCCTCAAGGAATTTACACACCAGATGTTCAATGCAAGCTCTTTTCTTTGAAGGCATTTTCTCACTCTTTTACTTCCACTCACTGAACCCAGTCAAGGTATAATCTGTCAGTCCTCCCTCACCCCCACATCCTCAGGACCTCATCCATATCCACTGTGGCAGCCCTGAGCTTGTTGTCTATGTCAGCTCTGCAGACTTCCCCCACTCTCTCAGCGACCATGTCTCTCTCTTATTGAGTGCCTCTCTGCCTTACTGTTGTTCTCCTGCTGGGGAGGCAGCAGTGAGCCAAGATGCTGCCCTTGGATTTCAGGCAGGTGCCTCCCCTCCTGCCACGTGTCAAAGGCTTAACCGACCTGACCTCATGTATTGAATGGTTGGCTGCCTCTGGTCGGGACTGTCTTTATCTGGCATCCTCTTAGCCAGAACTCAGCCACTTCAAATCCCTTGTGAGATGCCCCATCCCTTCTGCTTATGAAACTGCAGCGCCACTTAAGGCAAGATGCCGCTCTTGGGTCTTAAATGATTTAACAGAGAAAGCACTAACTGGGATCCATCTACTACCAGGGGCACACTAAGCAGATCTGTGCATGTGGGCTAAATTTCCTTCTGTGCTCTAAGGTCTGAGCGCCGTGATGAACTAGACTCTCACACTAGCCCAGCACAAATTCTGTAATTATCATCGAAGTTTATTAAAGTTGAAAGGTCATTAGAAAGTGGATGTATGTCTTCCCTTCTCCCCAGAATTAAACAGTGGAGGATCCGGAGGTACCAGGAGGCTATAGCCTGCTTAGACTCACAGAGGATGAGTAAAGGGAAATTAAAATTTGCTTTTATGAAAGAAATCCCAAGGGGCTCAGATTTGTTAACCAAACCCTGATGCCCCTCCCTTCTTCAGACACTGTTTATCCTCCTCCAGCCTGTGATCCGTGCTGTCTGTTACTTAGCAGTTAATTAAGGAATATCTCTGCCGACCCAGTGTACAATTAGAATATTGTGAGATTAGGCTGTGCAGGCTAGTTTCCAGGGCTTCAGGAGACTCCTGAAGCAATGCTTCCCTTGTTTGTTGCAGATCCCAGAGTCTAACACATACCCCTCCCCACTCCTGCTTAGGGGTTTGTGCCACTGGATCTGAATTAGGCCTCATCTGCTCTTCAGATCGTAAACCATCCCTGAATCAGTGAGAAGGAAATCGACGTCATAGCACAAAAATCAATGAGCTACTTCTTCTGGGGGATTATTTTCACCTAAGCTTGCTCTGAACTGAAATAAATGATTCTGTGGTTTGTAACGGGAATGCACTTGTGGGGGTGGGGTGAAGGATCCTTCCCTCGCCTGGGACATCCCGCCTCCATCTCAGATCTTGCCTTCTTTACAGGGCTTCTTTGTGCTTATTTATCTACCCCACACACTCTGTTATTCGTATAACATCCTAGGTGATGATTCCAGTTTAATTCGTACCAGTCAGCTGGTCACTCACAGACTTGGCTTTTTCCTGCCTTAATCTTTTCCTCCTGGTCCTCTGGATGCCACTCAGTGAAGCACCACTTTATTAAAATGTAATAGCCTGACCCCGGAGTGTGGGTAGCTTGGCTAGGTTGTCAGGTGTAAATCCTTCAAGTTTTCAAGCGCGTGTAGGTTTTGTGTTGTTTTGTCACATGTGTTAATTACTGTGCTGTATCCTCGTGACCCCAGGCTCCGAGCAAGGTCAAACATTTACATTTAGGGAAAAAAAAATGTTCAAATGGAGAAGTAAATGAAAATGAATGGAGTCGCCCCTCCTCCATGTTAGCATAAAAGAACCCCCTCCTCTCTCTCTCTCTCTCTCTCTCTCTCTCTCTTCTCTTGGAAGGTGAAGCCTCTCTGTTCTGTCTCTGCATGAGAGAGGCAGGGGGTGGGAAATGCTGTGGACAGTATTTCACAGGCTCTGGGAGGGGATGAGGCCAGCAGTGAGCTACCCTGTGCCTCCCCGAGGTCATATTTTACCTGGAACACATATTAGTTCTTGGTGTTTGGTGTGAAATCCAAGAGACTAAATAAATAATAAACAGTTGTGAGAGAGACAGGGAGAATGTGAGTCACTGCAGAGTCTCCTGCTCCCGGGAGCCCTCGTCATTAGACACTTAATCTTCTCCGAATGAGCACAGATGCGTGGCTCTGTTTTCAAGTGGTCCCGGTAGCGTCTAGCATTTATGAGTCCTTAATAAATTTTTATCATAATTAATATCCCAAATGGTTTGGGGTCTTTCCCTGGGGGATGGTAGAACCGAGGCTTAGGAATCTGTGGAAATGATAAAGTATTGTTTTATGAGTTTCTATTTCCCTGTGCCTGAGGGCATCTTGATTTACTGGCTTGCGTTCAGTATCATGAGCCCCACACTCTGCCCGTCGGGGCTCACTATTATGGAATGTTGTGCCAGGACACCGTTTATTGTCCTAGACACATGAAGCAGGAAGAGCATGCCCCCCTCCATAGGATGAAGCTGTATGGTTGGTGATCAAGATTCCTTGGGCATCTGGAATTTTAGGAACAGTTCAACTTTTCCTTCGGGGTCAGTGTCAGCTCAGAGGTGTTGTGCGTACAGAGCCGGGACAGCTGAGGCTGGCGGTGAACTTCTCTGCCCCGTTCCACAGATGGGCTGGGTCCCCTAGAATTATTAGCCCAGTAGCTGGCACCCACAACAGTGTACACGACCTTTTAGCACTGCACAGATGGTTTGTACACCTGCTGTCTCTGTTCATCAGCGCATGCTCTCTTGTCCAGCAAGGGGCAGGACAATAGAGGGAGAGAGAGGTCAACAGAAAGGTCAACTTGGATCTTATGAAACACTTTGCCATTGAGAGGAACCATGAAGAATGGCTGAAAATTTAATGAGCAAGACCAGTCTGGGGGAGCCAGGTGGTGGTGGCACATACCTTTGGTCCCAGCACTGAGGAGGCAGAGGCAGGCGGATCTCTGAGTTCAAGGCCAGCCTGGTCTACAGAGTGAGTTCCAGGACAGCCAGGGCTACACAGAGAAACCCAGTTGCTAAAAACAAGCAAACAAACAAAGACTAGTCCAGGGAAATTCACCAGGCTTTAGGAATATGGCAGTGAATATATGTAGTTCTTTCTACCTTAAGCAAATACACAGAGCACACATGGTGCTCTGAGGCACAGCATCAGCCCTCAGGAGTGAGGCGGGACGGGCAATACAAGCACAGTGCTGTGGTCCTGAGCCTGAGCGCAGCAGCAGCTCTTATACCGTATCCTTTGGGATTGTGTGAGATCATGGCGGTCATGGGGAGAGCAGAGGTTAGGTACAGGGTTAGGTTTTCAAAGACTTTGGCAAATTAGAGCAGTGGTCACAGGCTTATAGAACGGCCTTCAGTAGCGTCCAGAGGATTAGGACTTTAATTCTGCCATTAAAACAAATAAGGCCAAACCTTGCTGGAGAGTTCATAACAGTGTGCAAAGATTTGATCTGAAGTAATCATGGCTCCTTTTTATAAATACAGTCAGGTACGGCGAGGGGCGTGGGGTGGGCATTAGGGGCCATTCTAAGATTCAGGTTTCCTGAACAATGTGAATGTTACAGGTTCCCATAAAATAACTACTCTCTGTTGTGCACGTGTTATCTTACTGTGACAGATAACAGCATTCATCAAATATTTGCTTTGTGCCAGGACTGAAGACACTATCGTCTTATATCTCCCAACAGACTTGCAGGGTAGGTCTTTATCCTCATCTTTAAAAAAAAAGTTCTGGAGAGGCAGGTGGATCTCGAGGCCAGCCTGGTCTACAGAGTGAGTTCCAGGACAGCCAGGGCTACACAGAGAAACCCTGTCTTGGTTTAAAAAAAAAAAAAGTTCTGGGAGGTTCAGCAACTTGCTGAGAGGCGTAAGAGAGAAGCCCAACCCCAGACTTGAGGAATCCACGCCTGGCCTGCTCTTCTCGCTGTCTCCAGATCACAGATGCAAATGTGTGCATAAACAGAAAATTAAATTGGCAGAACGACGTGTGCAGTGTGTCACCATTCACATAAAAATTGAAAACACACAGAAACACGGCAGATCCTACAGATCCGTAAGATACAGTGATGCTAGCAAATGTTCAGAGGAGCAGGAGATGTGAGTCTCCAAGGAAAAACTCTGCAAAGAGAAAGGGAGGGGCCTTGATGCCAGAGGGGGCGTGTTCTAAGGCAGATGTGGGATAATGTCAAAATGCGTTCAACTGGGCCAGAGCTAACTGTTACGTTAGTTTTCTGCATTTTAAGGGCTTAAACAGATAAAGAGCAAAAAGAAGACCAGACATAAGTTACCGAGTAGAAAGTTTGGGTGGCGTGCGCTTTGGAGGAGGAGCTAGAACACTTGCATTGGTCAAGTCCCTCCTCAGTGAAGAAGCTGCCTGGCCTGGTCTCTGGCCAGCAGTGCTCTAAGTTCAACATCTTTTATAACTTCTATAACTATGTAACTTTTGCTCTCCTGTGACGGCTCTGATCTCCTACATCCAGGGAGCCGGGAGAATCCTTCCATCTCTTCTGTTTCTCCTGTTTTTAAGCTATAGCTGTGTAGCTAGGATTCCAGTGACTAATGCACTTAGTGGCTATGTGACACCTTAGAGCTCTGAAATCAACAGAGTCTGGTCTCCCTGCTCCACAACCGAGAACAGAGCTGTCAGCCTCACCAAGACTCATTCTGCAAAATGGAGTCACGTCTCTTCACATGTTTGCTGTGGTGTTTCCATATGATATGTGTGTGTGTGTTGCTGAGCACACAGTAGGTGTTATTAACAGGTTGTCTCACTTGGCATGTGGCTCTATACAGTATCAATGCTATACAGGCCTGTGTCCTGAGAATTTCTCATTATGTGTCCATTTCCTGTACAGCAGACCCAGGATGTTTCTGGTCAGGCCACACTCCTCTGGCCTGTAGGTGGTGAGCATATGGTCAGGGCCTTCTACCTGGCTCCCACCTCCTGTGTGGTGTTAGCTGCGGCTGCAGCTGTGCCTGGCACCATGGAGAAGCTCTCGTCTCTTGCTTCCCTTGCATTGAGCTTTCTCAGCACCTGGAAAGTTCCCAGCCTTCCTTGTTTCTGTTTCTCCCCTCCCCACACCCCCACCCCCGTCCCTAGGTGGGGTAAATACTCTTTCTCTGTTCTCACTGGTCTTCTGCCTTCCTTGGACTCCCACCTTGCCCTTGGTACAATCCAAGCAGCCGCCATTCATCAGTGCCTAGTGGCAGACAGCAGATGCTCAGCAAGTATCAATTTGGTCAGTGCAGTGATAAGTTTGGTACTGACATAGCTAGATGTCACTCACTGTGTGTGCCTGGCTAATGTCCATCCCCAAAGTGAGATGGCACTGTCCAACCCCCTGTGCCTGGGTTGCCAGTGCGCCAATCCATTCTCTCACAGGGCAGATGCCCAAGAGGTAGGTAAGCCAGAGCAATGGAGACTTTTAAAGAAATCTATATATGTTTTCAAAGTACAATGAAGACATCATGTGTGTGGATAGTCATGCTGCCTCTTAGTGACAGCATTTAAAGACATGTATACATGCAAACACGTGTACTCACAGTACTCACACATCTATACAGTCATGCCAGACTTTGGACTTCTCATATGGTATCTAATCAGTGTGACTCCGGATACTCTGTTGGCCTTGTACCTGACTCTGTATTTCTCTTGTGGGCATGTTTGCAGTTAGAATTGCTGGGTTGTCTGTAGAAATAATCCTGGGATTGCCTTTTTTAAGTAAAAAGATTTGGGGGAAATGGCTATAGAAGCACCCGAGGACCTGGGTGTGGATCCCCAGCACCAGTATACAAGGCCAGGCATGGCAATGCTCACTCACCTGTAAATGCAGTTCCTGAAAGACAGATGCCTTGGGCTGGGTGGCCAGCTAGTCTAGCTGATTGGTGAGCACAGGTTCAGTGAGAGACTGTCTCAAAAAACAAGGAGAGTAACTGAGGAAAGCACCCAGTGTTGACCTCTGACCTCCATACACATCCACACCACTGCAGGAACATGCAGGACTGCACGTGAGAGCACACACATGTATACACATACATGTGTACAAGCATGCACATATACAGGTTGGAAGTTCAGGATGTGTGTGTGTGTTTATGTGTGTGTGTGTGTGTGTGTGTGTATGTGTGTGTCTGCGTGTGTCTGTATGTGTTTAAGCCACTCCTTTTTATTTAACATTATTTTCACATCTCCAACAAAGAATAAACTATTGGTTTACCGAGAAGGCTTCCTTTATCTGAGCGTCACTGCCCGCCCACTTTGCAGCTGGCTGCGGCTGTGACCCAGTTCAGTACAACAGATGATGAGGGGAGAGGTTGTCTTCTGCTTCCAGGCTTGGCGGGGACCAACTCCCATAGTGGCGGCCTTTGCATTTTCCCTTCCTGCTGGGTCAGTGCTGATAGGTCATCTGTCTGTGTGGAGTGGTGCCCACCTCACTCCATTCGGCCTGTCCATCTCTGCACCTTCTTGGATTGCCTCATTGGCAAGGGCTAAAATCTGCAAGCCAAGCTTTTGGTGCTAATAGCAGCTAGCACTATCCCGATGACCAGAATAAATGTGTTGACCGTAGTATCACAAGTAACTGAAATATGGCTGTCCAGTCGGTTGTTTGTCCAGAGTTATGTCCCATAAGTGTCATGACAGTTTCCTAGGACCACCCCTCCAGCCTTTGCACTGCTGTGTTTCCACCTGGGAAACACAGCTTTCTCCTAGGAGCCGGTTTTGGTAATGTGGCTCAAGGGGCAGCACGGGACAGGCCCTGCAGCCAAGAATCCTGCTGAAAATTACTGGGCTGGAGTCTAGAAAGAAAGCCCCTCCACCAGGCCATTCCCAGGGTATGGGGTTGTTCTGTGAAGTAGCTTTGAGGCTTCCCTGGCTCCCTGCAGTGTGTCCAGACCACTGGTGTGGCTGACCTCTGCTCAAAATTATTCCTTACATGTTGGTATTTGAATGGTGAAGTGGGATCTTACTTCCATATCTGAATTTTTCCATATTTTGGGGTTTTCAAAATATTTTTAGTGAATTGTATGTGCTTATTCCTGGCCCTTTATATGCATGGCAGCTTTTGTCTCCAGGAAACTGTTTTGCCATCTAATTTCTTTGTGGTATTTTCCATGCTTTGACATAAGTAAATTAAAATTTTTATAGACTTACCTTTTGTTTCTTTTTCCCCCTTGTGGTTTCTGTTGTTTTCAGGCTTAGGAACCCTCTCAGTTCAGATATGAAGTAGAACACATTTACCTATAGTTTTTTTTTTTATATCTAACTTTTGTTTGTTTTTGTTCATTTGTTTCGTTTTTAGTCTACCTGACATTGTTTTAAGAGCTGTGTGACTTTTTAACCACATTTTTATTTCCACTTAATGAGCAGTGCTTTATTTCTTTACAGCTCTTTTAGCCAATGCTTTTAAAAAACCTTTGGCATTATTTGAAACAAACAAACCTGTATTTAAGCATGGTTCTAGCCCAGGGCTAATGAAATGGCTCTAGCCCAGGGCTAATGAAATGGCTCAGCAAGTAAAGATGCTTGTAGTACCTTAAGCCTAGTGGCCTGAGTTTAATCCCCAGAATCCACGTGACAGGAGAGAGCAGAGTCCAGAAAGGTGCCCTCTACTTCCACACGTGTCATGGCAAGCAGGTGCAGGCACATGTACACGCACACATACACACTCAGTAAATAAATGTTATCTTTTAAAGTATAAAACAAATGTCATTTTTAAAAAGTATAACCAAAGAGCAGACCATAGGTGAGAGGGAGAATGGAGCAGACATTAAGAGGACAGGCCAGCAGCGTCTGGTTTGTAGGTAGGTGAGCGCCTGACTGGGCAGCGGAGCCCAACTGAGCAGTTCTGTGGAAGGGAAGGCCTTCCTTGCCGCTTATATTTCGATCCACATCTCTCATCCTGAACAACAACAACAAAAAAAAATCAATTCAAAATGGACCAAAGGTCTTAATTTAAAAGCTGAAGGTGCAGAGGAAAGCAGAGGAGGTGCATTTCAAGACATAGGCGCAGGCCAGGGCCTCCTGGTCAAGACACACCACAGGAAACAGTCCCAGGGATCAATGGGATGCCATGAAGGGGAAGGCAGTGCACAGCAGAGGCACCTGTCATTGTCAGAGTGGAGACAGCTGGAGAACGGGAGACAAGTCTCTGCCAGCTGAACCTCAGACAGGGGCCTGAAATCCAGAGTACGTGTGTGTGCATGTGTGTGTGTGCATAGCTGCAATAACTGAACATAAAGAAAACAAAACACAACACAGCCTCAAATTGCCAATCAGTCTAAGGAGCTGAACACTTCACAAAAGTGCAAATGGCCAATAAATATTTTAAAAAAGTGTTCAACATCCTTGTTGTCAGGGAGAGCAAGTCAAAACTACTTGGAGATTCCATCTCATCTCAGCCAAGATTCCAGTGAGGATGCAGAGAGATGAATTCACACTCCTCCGTGGAGAGTGTGCAAACCCATTCAGTGATCATGGAAATGGAGAGGGTCCTCAATAAGCTAAAGTCAGAACTAACATGTTAGCCATTTCTACCAACATGACTGACTATCTTGGTGTTCTTTAATGCAAAATGCCAGCCTAGACCCTGTGGACTGATCTCTGAGCGTGGCTGGCGTGCACACAGAGTGGGCTAGTTTTAGAGCGCAGTGGGCATTGTTATGCAGAGAATTTCATTAAGAATCCAGTGATGAATGCATCTCCCCCACTCTCATCCCCAAGCCCCTGAAGTACGTCCTTGACATTCCCTAGCAGACTCAATCAATGCATTTCTCTCAAGTACCCAACTCTTGTTAAACACCTTGTTCACTCTGGTTCTTTCTCTGATGGTACTTGTGGGTAGTTTGAGAGCCACTGTTCATCTTGTGAAAGGGAAGGCACGAGACAAAGCACACCAGAGGAATCATAGCCCACCTGGACATCTGGGAGTGAGACTTTGGGACTGGGGAGATGCTTCAGTCATGAAGTCCATACTGTTCTGCAGGGGACTCAGCTTCAGTGCCAGTCCCAAGCAGCCATGTTGGGTGACTCACAGCTGCCTGTAACTTCACTTTTAGGAGATCCAGTGTTGTCTTCTGGAACCATGGGCCCTGAACTGACACATAAACACACACACACACACACACACACACACACACACACACACACACACAGAAAGAGACAGAGACAGAGACAGACAGAGACAGACAGAGACAGACAGAGAGAGACAGACAACAGAGAGACAGAGAGAGACAGAGACAGAGACAGATAGAGACAGACAGAGACAGACAGAGACAGACAGAGAGACAGACAGAAAGACAGAGAGACAGACAGAGAGACAGAGAGAGAGAGACAGAGACAGACAGAGAGAGGCAGAGAGAGACAGACAGAGAGAGACAGAGAGACAGAGAGAGACAGACAGAGAGACAGACAGAGACAGAGAGAGACAGAGATAGAGATAGAGAGAGAGACAGAGAGAGACAGAGAGACAGAGAGAGAGAAAGACAGAGAGAGAGTATGTTTAAAAATAAATCTTTTTTTTTTTTTTAAAGAGAAACTAGAGTCCAGGTTGGAAATGTCCCATCTTCCCCTTTGAGTTGTCAGTTCAACAAGTTTAAGTTTACCACACTTAGGTGTAATAATAACCAAAGTGATTTTTTTTTATTAAAGAACTATTTAAAGGCTATAAAGATGGCTCAGCACTTAAGAGCACATGTGACTATTGCAAAAGACCTGGGTTTAGTTCCCAGCACCCACACGGCAGCATCCATAACTCTAATTCCAGGGTATTTGATGCCCTCTCCTGACCTGTGTGCACACCAAGCACACATACAGTACACATGCATACATGCAGGCACTGACCTGTGTGTGCACCAGGCACACACACACAGTACAAAACACTGATGCACATACAATAAATCAGTCTAAAGAATGTCCTTTCAGAGAACTCTAAGTCCAGTCAAGACTCCATGTCCTTGTACATGACATGGTTCTCACCCCTCCACACTTAGCAACAACCCTCCTGAAAGACCTGGGCTTTATGCAGCGCCTGTCTGTTCCCTGCTGAGACATGGATTAGTTTGACTTCCCGACTTCCTACTCCCCCTACAATCTGACCACAGCACCCTCATACAATCTGACCATGTCACCCTCGTAGGCTCTGAGGCTCTGATCACACCACTGCTGCCAGCTGAGGCGTCCTTACATGCTTATTACCCTCCTGCTTCCCAGGGGTGTGCTCCTCTCTTGGGAGCTGCAGAGGAGCAGGGCGGCGTCCACAGGGAGCCTTCAGTTCCCTTCCTCCCCACCTCACCTTGCCAGCTCCTCCTCTGTCTGTGGTCCAGCCATTGCCTCTCCCTTTCCCACCACTGACCCAGAGAAGATACTCTGCTCCCTTAAAGAGTGTTTCGGAAAGAGACCCCCAAGTCTTCCGTAAAACTGTGATTTCTCACAGTGCCTGTCTAATACTGTGGTACATTGAGTGGAACCTCCTAGAAATGGCTCTGCCATTGTGGGAGTTGACCCAGTTCCTCCTTTGTGTGCAGCCCTAAGAACACATGCTCGTCAAGGTGCATTTAAGTACCCTTGAATTCACAGCTTGGTGCGCTGGTTGGAAACCACCCGTGGACGTCCCTCCGGTGAGTTTCTTACCACTGCAGCTGTAATTGCAGTGACTGGGGCAGCTTTCTGTGGGCTGTCAGATACATCAAGTATGTGGGCCAGGACATATCCCACAAACAGCTAACACTACACTAATACTGTAATGCCTGTGGGCCATTTGGCTGACCTGAACACTTCCAAACTTAATTTTTATAACCAGGGAGAGGGATTAAGAATTTTAAGTTTCCTAGGAGACATTCAGGACTCCTGAAGGTACTGTGTTTTTCTCCATCTTAATAAAATTCTAAGTCTCTGTTGGGATGCAGCTTGGTGAGTCATTCTTTTTTTTTTTTTTTA
>NW_022196905.1:104147605-104155746 GCF_008632895.1 Mastomys coucha
GATTTGAACTCATGACCTTCTGAAGAGCAGTCGGTGCTCTTACCCGCTGAGCCATCTCACCAGCCCCGGTGAGTCATTCTTATACTGGAAAAGCAGGCGCTCCTGCCTGCTGATTGGCTCCAGGCTCCTCACTTTAGATAGACAGTGACTGGCTTCACTCCCACCCCTGCCTTGCTGCTGCTGCTGCTGCTGCTTCTCCTCCTCCTCTTCTTCCTCCTCCTCCTCTTCTTCCTCCTCCTTTTCCTCCTCCTCCTCCTCCTCCTCCTCCTTCTATTTTACTTCACTTTGGGCCAGTTAATTAATGCTTTTTTCTTTTGAAAAAAAAAAAAAAGATGTAAACATTTCTACCTGTGTGAGGCTGTCAGATCCCCTGAAACTGGGATTACAGACAATCATGAGCCACCATGTGGGTGCTGGGAATTGAACCCAGGTCCTTTGGAAGAGCAGTCAGTGCTCTTAACCACTGAGCCATCTCTGGGGGTAAACATTTCTACCTTGTGGTAGTCCCTGTGGACTAGTGTACACTTTTCATGGTTTATTGTCTGAGTCAAGGTGGGCCTTAGTCGCTAAGTAAGCTCGCTGTCTTTGTTTAACTGCAGGCACTCCCCCGCCCCTTCCAGCTACACACTGAAACGTTGTTGTTTGGTGACAACTCTGATTTGTGACACAAAGTCACAGAGCCCTTGGTGAGCAGTACACACCGCTCTCACAGTCCCGGGCTCTACTGCTTGGGCACTGGGACAGTGCCGCAGTGATGATGGTGAGCTCTGTCTGATCATCCCATAATCACGTGCACAAAACAAAGGCCAAAGGGAGCCGATTTCAAGGATTTAGCAGGAGTCCCACCGACTGGGTAAGGGCAGCAAGCAGGGGAGCAGGAAGGAGCAAGCGGAGCAGCTGCTTTTAACCATGGGGAACACAAACTTGAGGTGAGTCCTGCTTGAGAATCTGAGCCGGAGGTGCTGCAGGGTTGGCCATGGCATTTCTCACCCTGGAGGATGCAGATCCAAACTCCATGGCTTTTGGTGCATCCTGGATGTTTGCTGAACAATTGCTGTGTGTCAATCATCCTGCAAGACTCTGAGTGACAGAGATGGCCAAGACCACCCCAGCACAAATGCTGTGTTTCACTGTCTCGTAGGAGGCGCTTGGCATATCTCATTTCTTACTTTGTTAAGTTAAAAATACTAGTCATTTTTAGACGAGCCAGAGCTACAGAGAGAGGCCTTGACTCAGAGAGGCATATTTCTTCTGAAATGTAGCACTCAAAACTAAGCATACCACCAAAAAAATTAAAGTTTTAAAGTAACATGATGAATAATTTGATTAAACTTGTAATAAGAAAAATTATCTAACCAGGCAGAGAGGTGGCGCATGCCTTTAATCCTAGCACTTGGGAGGCAGAGGCAGGTGGATTTCTGGGTTCAAAGCCAGCCTGGTCTGCAGAGTGAGTTCCAGGACAGCCAGGGCTATACAGAGAAACCCTGTCTCAAAAAACCAAAACAAACAAACAAAATGAAAAAAAGAAAATTTATTTAGCAATATAATCTGTTTAATGCCATTCTGCATACTTTATGATATGCTAAAATAAAACAAGTTTAGAGTCTAAATTAAAATTCTAATTAATCTTTATTGACATGTCTATGTTCAACTTTCAGACCTGTGTACAGGATCTTATTTCTTTGGAGATTTCCAAAAAATGAATATTTATGTGTTTGCATGCCAAGTAACTCATCTGCCAGAAAAATAATGACAATTGTCACACCGAGGAAATGACGGTTTTCAGATGTTTCAGTTGGCATAAGAAAGAGGGCAGGACCACATTGATTTGGTACATTTACTCTTTAAATGTTCAAAGCAGATTAAACTAATATAAGCACGTGACATTAAAATTAGTTAATTTACTTTGTTTGGTTGGCATTTATTACGTATCACAACAGTGCACAGCGACTGAACACACCCTCTGAGTCTGGCACAATCCCAAGCCCTTTAAATGTGAAGTTATCATTGTCCCATGAAGTGGGTGTCATTTCCCAATTTTTATGTAGGGAAACAGACAGAGGGAGCTTTGCAGGGGAACGTGTGTCCTGTCAGGATGAGACTGGGACCCAGGAAGCCCACTGTTCCGTGCCCACCCTAGATGGCTCAGCTCAGAATCGACAGTTGTATAAATCGTTCAGTTAAAGTTGGTAAAGTTTAACTTTGTCACTAAATAGCAGTGAGTATTTTAGAGAATGAAACAATGTGTTTTAAATATTAACATTTCAAACCTCACTTATGAATACTGTCACATTATTTAAAAAAAAAAAATTTAAATTTGCCAGGCAGTTGTGGCACACACCTTTAATCTCAGCACTCAGGAGGCAGGCAGATCTCCAAGTTCAAGGCCAGCCTGATGTACAGAGCAAGTATACTACAGTAGCTAGACCTGCAATCATTCAGATCCCACATTCCTTCAGCTAGTATGGTTAGATGACACCTGAAACCAGTCGACTGGATGGCTATGAATAAAGCCTCTTCGGCTCTGGAACCCTCTAGTGTCTTACCCTGGCGCATGGGTTTGGAATCACCATTCCCTAGGGTAGGAGGGGGAGTCTGCTATCCAGTGAGTGAGCACTCCGTCTGTGCTCCTGAGCATCCACAAGCCGTGCATTTCATAGGGGCTTGGCCACTGTTACAACCCAGCCCTTCTAGTAGGAGGGCGTGGTAACATCCTTCATGGATGGAAGCAGAAGTTCTCGGTTGTTTAATTCCAGAACACCTACCTCTCTGGATCCTTGAGGGTCCTTTGCCACCCAATTTACAGATCTCCTGTTATCCCCCAGCATCTGCACACAAGCTGTCCCTTTCCGGGACACTCGTGTACACGTGTGTTTCCCATCTGTCTTCCTCCACATTCCTCCTTCTATCTCACCCCGCCAAAGCCAGGTTTTATGACTCAGTGTAAATACTGCCTTCAGAAGGCGATCCGTTCCGTTCCAACCCTTACAAAACAGTGTTTTATGGCCACTGAAGAGCAGGGTGTCTGGCAGCGATGGCATGGAACTGAAAACATCACGCTCCAGCGAACTTTGTCATGGGAAGCTCCTCCGAAACCAGGCTGTCTTGTGTCTCACTCTAGTCCCTGGCAGCCACTGGTAGCTCCAGGTGTCAGCTCTTTGATGGTCACCACAAGTTGTGTGGTCCTCCTAGCATAACCTGGCCACAGAGGCAACTACAGCAAGAAAGAGGGAAGGGAAGCCCTGGTGGGTGACACCAGGAGTCAGGTCCTCTCTACCGTTTTAGAAGTTGTCGGCTCTCAGCCGCAGCACAAATGATGTGTTGCATCAAGTTTACACAGGGCATCAAGTTTTCTAAAGATGAAATCATTATAAATTCTGGCAGTTTTCTGGTGTAATTAAAATGTCTAACAGGAAACCCCTGGGAAACCAGATGCAGTTTTACTGTTTCTAGAGCCGACGGTGGCAGTGTTTCTTGCCAGCTTTCGTATCTTATGACCTATAAATTGCTCTTAATAGCTAATCTGTCATCCGGGCTTCTCACATCAGAAAGCTTGTTTCCTTATTAATCTGTTCATTTGCATCTGCAAAGGACATTTACAAATCCTTCGTTTGAAAACATTGCTGTAGAATGCCGGCCATTATAAATAATTCATCACCTGTGATAGAAGCTCTTACGCCTAGGTAATAGATCTTTGTGACATTATATTATTCTTTCAACCCTAATATAATTTGGATAAAAATAATTTTTATGAAAGTCCTCTGGCTGCCGGGTTACCATGGAGAGGCTGTAACTGTTACTAATGACCCTGTGAGCCCAGAGTATAGGCTCAAACCAGCTATTGTGCTCGCAAGGCAGTCAGACCTACATACTGTTTATACAGTAACTGTGTAATATTCCCCCAAGCCAAGGTTTAGAGTTTGGGACCGTCTGGTTTGACTGACTGTGACTGAACCTGACACCAGTCCTGGGCCATGGCAGCATGAAAATGACTGTTGGTCTCACACACCTCCGTCTACGCTGCCCAGCTTAGCTTCCCCTCTCTGCAGCTGTTTGCTCTTAGTTCTCAAGACCCCACCTAGGAAGCATTTTCACTCAGATCCTTAGATCTTTAACTGCTTTTGTTTGTGTTTCATTAATTTGTCTACTTTCCTCCAAGAAGCATGCGTAGAAGCCAGAGCAGGGTGTGAGAGGGAGCCACCATGCCTGATGCGGAGCGCCGGTCAGCTCGCTGGCTGAAGCCAGACAGTGGATACATATTTCTATATTCTGTCTGGCTATTGAAAGGGAAGCTTGTGGTCTGACATCAGCTTCCCATTGGCACAAAAGAGGGATGTGTGGTCCTGCCAGCTTGATGCTTTCTTTTAAAAAGGCCTCTGCAGCAAGCAGCCTGGCAGAGGCTCTGAATTCTGGACGGGTTTTGCCATGGAGTAGTCATTGGGTGGGTTCATGAGCACTGATGGAAGAGGTGATGGTGACTTTGTCCGAGTGTCCCCAAGCACTGAGCGATGCCCCAGGAGCCCTCGACCATCATCTACCTTCCAGAAGAATCACTTTATCACCTCTGATTCAGGGTGGCTGCTCAAGTCTTAATGTATTCATAAATAATATGTGCATGTCATTTAAGACACAGCCCAGAAGAACAGGATTCAGTCTGCAGGCTTGTGCCTTGGCAACTATTGATTCTCCCGAAGTAGACCCATGACTTGGAGAATCCCTGTTGACCTTTGCCTCTAGAGTCATACAGGGTTGTGAAGATTATAGCTAAGGCTGATTTAGGTGCCTGGTTCTTCTCAACTGTGGTTTTCCTATAAAAAGGACTAAAGTTCCATTGTAGAAGCTTATGTCGCTGGCACATAACTGGGATGTTAGATAGTTTTCATAGCCTAAGGATGTCTCCAGGAGAGTAACATTACTAGTTTATGCCCAGAATCTTAGTCAGGATCAGTGGGCCATGTGGTAATAAGCGATCCTGGTATCTTAGTGGCTTAAATAAGAGCTTCCTTTCTTGTGTCCACTCTGCGTCCATTACAGATGAGCCAGGAGCCTTGTACATGCTGACATGCTTCCTACTAGCAGACCAGTTCAGATGGAACCATTTGTAGCAACAGAAGAAAGGATGTGGTGATGTGTACCCCACTCTTATCAATGCCTGCTGTTTCCCAGGAGACAATCGCAGGCGTTAGCCAAGGCAGGTACACAGCCACCTCCAGTCAGCTCCACACAGTCAGGGGACAGATGCTCTGAGGACTGCCCTCAGTCAGTACCTAGACTGTACCAGACCACAAGCGGGTACCATGGTAGTTAACGGCATTCTCCTTAGCCTGTGGCTCTTCCTATGCAGGGCAGTACAGACTCCCTGCCATGTGTGCTGGGCTCTCCGTGTAGAGCTTGAGCTGTGGATGCCAGGACTGGAATTGCCATGTGTGTCCCTGCCTGGCAGTATTGTTAGTACTTTTAGAATGCCACACCTCTGTGCACACAGATTTGTCTTGTCATGTGTCAGGTTTGACATGGTGATGAGAGGAAGCTATGCGTGGAAAAGCCTTGAACTGTCCTCCCTAGGTACAGACTCACCCAGCTGCCTCTGTCTGTCCTCCCTAGGTACAGACTCACCCAGCTGTCTGATTCTGTTTCCTGGAACTCCCCACCTACCCCGAGGGGGAAAGCCCTACCTACCTACCTACCTACCTACCTACCTACCTACCTACCTACCTATGTACCTATCTATCTATCTATCTATCTATCTGTCTGTCTGTCTGTCTGTCTGTCTGTCTGTCTGCCTGTCAATTAACTGCCTTATTTTAGAGCAGAAAACTGAGGAATAGAGTTCACCCACAGTCACCCGCACTTGCCCTTCATTGACATCTTCTTAGGGTATGTATCTCATAAATGATGAGCCAGTGTTGATGTATTGTTAGCTGAAGTTGACATTTACAGTAGGCTTCACTCTGTGTTGTAAATGTAAATGTCACATATCTGCGATTGTATCAGGCAGAACAGTTTCAGTGCCCTAAAATCCCTGTGCTCCACCTGCTATGCCACTGCTCACGGTCCCCTGGAACTTCTTCACTCTAAAGCTTGCCTGGTCCTGAATGATACAGGTGGAAAGGAGCTGTTTCAGGCTGGCCTCTTTCATCGATGTGTACACCTCTGGTTTCGTCTGTATCTTGTGGCTCCACAGACAAACAGTTTACCCTCACATGGCCTCATAAACACCACAGTGTCACCATTAGCTGTTTGAAAGTCTCTGGCTGTGTTATTTTGGTTTGGAGGTAAGACCTTGTGAACTCAAGCCGTCAGTGTGCCAGCCACCTGAAGGCTGGAACCTCGGGCTGTCATTTGGGAGGTTGTAGAGCCTGAGGAAATGGAGCCTAACTGGAGGAAGCGGGTCATGGGGGTGGGCCTGACTCCTTCCTGCTCGCTTGGCACTTATGGGCTCCAGATGCAGTGCGCCCTCACTGTGGTGTTTTCCTCAAACCCACATCGCCTCGAACCTTAAGGCAAAATGAATCCTTCCTTCCTTCAGCTGTGCATGTCAGGTGTTCTTCAGTCACAGCCACAGGACAAGTGATGTAGCCATCCCTAAAACAAGGGCAGCTGTTCAGGCAGGTAGTTGCAGAGCGGTAATGTGGGCATGGTGCTGCCTTCGTCAGGGTCCAGCTGCTTCTGCTGTCTTGGTGACTGTAGTGACAGGGTTTGATATGTCTCCTGACCCTCTTGCCACATCTCTGAAATTACTAATGCTAAGCATGTTGGAGTTAAAAGGAAACTAAAACCTACAAGTTTAAGCATGAGCCAAGCCCTGACCTGGGCTTTCCAAGCCTTACAAAGTATTAATATATCCCACAGGGCGGGGTGGGGGAGTGGACAGACTGGGGGCTTATCGGTGTTCTGTGGTATATGTTATAGCCTCACGGTTTGCTGTGCGAATCTCTGTATGTCCGATTTCAGAGGCTGTCCATGTGTCTGTGTTCCTTTCCTGGGCTTTGGAACGTAACTGAGGACCCCAGGTTTATGAGCCCTGAGCTGGCAGGGATACCTCATCCACGTAGATTTAGGTAGTAAAAGGGAGAATCATTATTTCTGCGACTAACTGCAAATACAATCCTCATTTCCCCAAGTACATGCAATTAATCAATTGGCAAGCACACCGAATATTCCTTAGGTAACCGTGCAAAAGATAACTACTATGAAAAATGCACACCGTAAGGGAAACACGTTCAAGATGAGAGGAAACTCGTACATTGTCAGGACCGTGCTTAATGTTCCTGTCACCAGTGGGGTCCTAGTTCCAATAGTTTAAACCTTATTTTATTTCTCAACCTCAAAACCCTTGAAAATGGATTGATATGTGAAAAAATTTCCAGCTCTACCCCAGGCCTCATGAAGCTTGTCAGGGTGACAGTTGGGGTGGCTGTAGCTGGGAGCTGTGCTTTGGCAAAAACAACTCATCTCTATCATGTAGAAAGAGAAAGTCATTGTCTCCCTCTGCCAAATAGTTGGCTAGTGGTGCTTTCTGTATGCATTTTAGTATTCAAATACAGATGTTCCCAGATGTGCCCTCTGTGGGAAGCAGCTGCTGCTTTTCTGGTGCAGAAACTGCAGAGGGATCAATATACAAAGGCAGCACAAGCCTCAGTACAAACATAGTGCCTGTGTGCAGTGGGCCTGGCATCCCTAGGCGGCAGGGGGCCTTCACACCCCCCTTAACAACCTGAAACTGTCTCAGATTTACCATTATTCTTCAGGAGTAGAAACAAAGACAAGTGATTAATTTCAAACACACTTGGCTGATAAATACCATCACATGTTATTTGCCCAGAGACTGTAAAACACTAGATTTTATTTCCTGTGAAACTGATAGGAATATAGATGTTTGGTCATGATTACTGATGTTCACAGTGGCTGCTTCTAGTGGCTGCCTGGTAACAGCCTAGCCTCAAGTGGCTTGGGGTCATCAGTGCCCACACACCTTGGCTTTGAGTTCACAGAGCACTGCATCATTCATTTCCTCTGGTGCGATCAGGCATTACTCTGTTGGATCCCAGCCCAGCCCTTCCAAGTGTGTACAATATTGTTATTAGCACCATTTTATAAATCCAGAAGAGGAGATGAAGTTAAATGACTCTGGGGCTCAA